>NW_023425551.1:35645741-36245741 GCF_014108245.1 Pipistrellus kuhlii | reverse complement strand
CAATAGAGAAATAAAGAATAACACACTTATGCAAAATGCTAAGGAGATTTATGTTACATCAAGACCAGGGTCAAAAATATAAGCTAACGTAATTATAGAACATGTAGAATACTTTCCATAATTTTAGCTAATAGTATATGAGCTCAGAAATATATGTAGCATGAGATAATGTACAAATTTAACTATTTAACTTTCCATTTCAATTCAACATTTATTTAACAAGCACTATGGTTTAAGACAGATATATAAAAATGGAGCAAGTTATGCACCTTATTTCAAGAAGCCCATAATTCAATAATGAAGCTAATATATAACACAAATAATTGTAATTCAAAATAAGTAAGTAAGAAAAGTAAAAAATAAATTTATATAGGGTTTGATGAGCAGACACCAGTTATGTAATTGAGATTCAGGAAAAAAATGGCATTTAAGATGAACATGAAGGGACAGGATTTTGTTTGTTAGGGAGTAAAGGGATTGGAGAAAGAAGACAGTGGAAACCGGTCTATATTTTGGAATGATGAGAATATTTGAATGCACATGGATCCTAAAATACACTTGGAGAAATGGTGGGAAATCATCAATTTAGAAAGACAAGGTAGCCTTACTGAAGAAAAGACTAAATATTAGGTGAAATACTCAGACTTTGTTTAATTGGAGACATAGAGCCTCTGAAAGACGTGCAGGGAAAGAAGAGTAGGTTTGGTGCCATGGCTTAAGAAATGTGATCTGGCAGAAATTAGGTCAAAGAGAGGTAAGAGGGGAGAATTATTATAATAATCCAGTTCCTAGATTATTGAAAGAGGATTGGAAAGTAAAGATAAAAGACATTTATATAGGGTCTAGATGGGAAATAAATGAGACATTCAATTTGGATAATTTGAGACTATTTTCAAAGGTATAAATAGTCTGGGGGAAACCATACAGATAGTTAACTCAGTTCTTTGGGATTTGCTAGAGCAGGGACTATCACTACCGGTAGGTCTAATTATGTGGTGTGGGACAGGAGCATTATCAGAACCCAGGAGAAGATTGCATGAAAAGTTAGTTTTATCAATGCTGGCATGGACTTCTGTATGGTTGTGTTTCAGATATGGGGAGATAACAAAGCGAATGATGGTGAGTGGATACAGTGAAGAAGTTGAGTGCAGGGACAAATAATCACATCCCCACTTTTCCATTTAGTTCTATTTTCTTCTGATAATCTCACTATTTCTCTTTCTTCTCTTCTTCCTCTTTTGCATTTATAGAACATTTATAATATATCACACGTGTCACCTACTTATGGCATGGCATTTCAAAAAAGATGGTCTGGTAGATATTCGTCTTACATGGAAGTTTTAGAAAGGTCAAGGGTCTTGCCCACGGTCATGCATTCAGTAAGGATTAGGTTTATTTTCAAAACCAGAACGCTCAGACTCCAAATCTGTGCACTCTACACACTATCAAACACTGTTCTGACACACAATAGTTATTCATCAGCTAGTTGAAGAAAGAATGAATGAAGTGTGGTTTAGAATACAACATGAAAGACAGACAATCCGAGTTCTATTTCTAGCCTTGCTATTAAATACAATGCAACCTCTCTGTTAATAAAGGTTGCTTTAAACTGCTTTAAAAATAATCATGTCATGAAAACACTTTCATTAGAGAAAGCCACTATATAAATATTAGTTAAATCACAAATATTTCCTAAAATGCAAATGTTGGAGTTAAATCAAAAGCATTCTTCAGAGTGAAATATCTTTATTAGGTTAGAATAAAATTTCTTTAGAGTAAAATATGTTTATCATGTGATTGTTGCTAGTGTTGCCCCAAAGAAATGATGACATAATTTTAGATGCTTTATGATGTCCCATGTTCATTATTCAATTTAAAGTATATAAATCAAGATATTGCCAATTACTCACAATGTGATCATAGTAAGTTGTTGTGAAATCAGTAACATCTAAGAGTGTAGGCCAGAAAAATAAAGCAGAATCCTACGCAAAAAAGAAATGATGGGAGTTCTCTTACCAATGTCCTTCACCAAAAAAAAAAAAAAAAAAAAAAGGAAAGCACTCACTGTTCATTTTCATTTTAGTTGAAAAATCAGAGCTGAGCAATCTGGTCAGTTCTTGAAATGTTTGCCTTAAATAGGAAGTACCCATATTTTTTTTTAGCATCCTTGTCAACACAAATAACACTTAGAGTTCCGTTCATGAACTTTTGCTACTCTGTTAAGAGAATGCCTTCTGTCTAGCATGAAACATTTAGTGATGATTTTGTGATATTTTTTGGTATCAAATGCATTAAAATTCAGAAATTATTGGATAAATATCTTGACCATCTTTTCTTGCATTTCAGCCAGTACACATTTTTTTCTTCCATATTCTTTTTCTTTTCAGAAAATTCTTCAGTTCTATATTTATTATTTACTACTGCCTTAGACCACTTGGGACACACTGTAAGTAATTAACATCTACTCACACTGTAAAGTAGAAAACTAACACTCAGAAATGGTAGTTGATTTAATTAACATTGAGATAAATGTGGATTTAGCAGGGCCATAGAATGACCCAGTGTCCAAATAACAAATCCAGTGATCTAGAATTCACTAATTAGTCAGACTGTGTTCAGAGCTCTGTACTCTTTCATTACAGAAATAAATCATGTCTACACCACCTTTGGATACACCAATAATATGTTGAAATAGATGTGGCTATGGAATTGACAGTCAAAAGTCAATCAAACATTATTCTCTGCATTGAATACATTCTGTATTGCTTTCCATATAATACACGATCATTACATGCTATTGAATGAATGATGCTAATATTTAAGTGAATAGGTTTTTGGGATAGAGCATGAAGAAAGAGATGGATGGTAATGTAATAAGATCAACGATCAACCACAAATTGGTAGCCATTTGGCTCAGTTCACCTACCCCTAAGATCAGCATTTTAAATCACATTTTGGAAATTTGCAAAAAGTTAAGAGAAAAGGGGGGATAGTTTTAACTCTGAGGGAATACGTCTTCTGAGAAAAGGATCAAGATATAGTAGCTTTACTAATCTGAGAAGAATAGATTACTTGACATAGGGCAGACTATACTCAACTATGTATGGAGATACACTGTTACCACCTTTCATCAGGTGAACAAAGTTAAAATTGGCTTTATATTAAATACTTTGGAAACATTTAAATTTCACATAAATATATTAACTAGACTGAAAACATGTCACTGAAATCATCTCCTTTCAGTTTACATCATGTTTTTGTATGCATTGTTTTATTTCTTCTCATTTGATTATCAAAAAATATTCAGAAGGTTAGATATAATAGATATTGTTTTCATTTTAGGGAAATAAATCTATAGCTCAGAGAGTTTTAGCACTTTTTCCCAGTAAGTGCTAGTTGGAACCAGAACTCAAGTTTCTTGTCTTCCACTATAGTGTTCTTTGTGTGTGTGTGTGTGTGTGTGTGTGTGTGTGTGTGTGTTTGCATGTGTTTGCGTGTGTGTGTTTGCATGTGTGTGTTTTTAAAATATATTTTTATTGATTTCAGAGAGGAAGGGACAAAGAGATAGAAACATCAATGATGAGAGAGAATCATTGATAGACTACTACATGCTCCCTACTGAGGAAGGAGTCTGCAACTCAGGCATGTACCCTTGACTACAAATCTAACCATAACCTCCTGGTTCATAGGTCAACACTCAACCACTGAGCAATATCAGCTGGGCTATAGTGTTCTTTACAATATAGTCCACCCTCCCTGAGAAGTAGAAATGGAGTCTCTTCCAGTGTAAACATTCTAGGTTTTCAAACAATAAGTAACGCATTCTTTATGCACAGTTAAATGTTGCATCTTATTATTATAACCACACTAAATGTACAAAACAGATTTAAAACAATTTTTATGAAATATTTTCATCTGAATTAATTTTTCTGGAATTCATTTCTGAATTAATTTCTCTGGAATTTATTTGATTCTGAATTTTCAAGGCCCAAATTGTATCAACAGTTCAAATTGCTATATTGATGGGTTAATTCTCCCTTTCTGACGTTAAATGTCTTAAATTTGTCAAGAAAATATACTTTCTCTTCCTGATTTGTCTCCTTACTTCAAAAGAGGAGGTAGAAGCCCACTTACAGAGGTGGCTTGGGAGCCCAGCAAGAGTTGTCCGAGCTAGCTGGAAGCAGTAGCTCAGGCAAAAAGAAAAACTGAGAATTTTGATTGCCAGCATAAACTTCAACATGAAATTAACAAGAAACAGATAAAAAAAACTATACATAATTATATTCTATTAAAAGAATCTCTAGCAGACTTTTCCTGAAGTTACCATCAAAGAGAAGAAAATGGTTAAAAACATAATTTTCTACTATATCATTTCCCCCCCACTTTACTAGTAGTGATTAAAGAAATTAAGTGAATGCACAAAGAACATTACCTACTTGGTCAATGAAGCCCAATTTCTGTCCTCCAAGGAGAGGTAATATAGATGGATTTTTTTCTCCCTTTCTGACTATGAAGTAATCATTAAGGAACATCTTACTAAAATAATTCACATATTTGTACAAGTCAAAAATTCAGTGACTATTTATGCAACTCTTCCAATATACAAGGCACTAATTAGACACCCAGTCATGTCTTCAAAGAATCTGTAATCTAGTAGAGCTTACACATAATGAATAGCATAAACTGACAACCTTTATTCAAGAGGTGCAGGGAACAAAGGTAGGGAATTCAGAAGCAAGAGAGATTATTTCTAGTTGGGAGAAATAAAAAAAAAGCTTCTTGGAGAAATTAGATATTGGCTAACTTTGGAAAATCATAAATATTTGAATATGTGGGGATGGTGGAGGCATTATTAAAATATTCTAGGTGGAAGAAACTGTGAAAAAAAGATCCAGTGTGTGGCAAAAAAATTATAGATTGTGTCACAGCTCATACACAGTTGAGTTGAAACTGAGTATAGGCCTTGTGAAGTTTAGTGAGAAGCTATGGATGATTGGAAGGATGGTTGAAAGCCTAAAGGAATTGGCATTTATTCTGTGGCCAATAGGAAACCACGTGAGGTTCCTGAGCTGTGAATGAAGTGATCAGAGCTGTGCTTCTGGAGCATTGATCTGGCAGTGAATTGCAAGCTGTGATAAAGAGGGAAGAGACTGGGAGGTGAGAATTCCTGTTAAGGACCCATGGCAGTTGCCTAGGAGAGTGATAATGCAGGTCTGACTTTGGAGAGGCAGTAGGAATGGAAAGTAGATGAGTAAATATACTGCCTTCATTCATTTAATACACATTGGATACCCTAAACCCGTGGTAGGCAAACTGCAGCTCATGAGCCACATGCGGCTCTTTGGCCCCTTGAGTTTGGCTCTTCCACAAAATACCCTAGCCTGGGTGAGTCTATTTTGAAGAAGTAGCATTAGAAAATATTTAATTAAAAATTTGGCTGTGCAGCGAAAACCTGTTTGGCTCAGTGGATAGAGCGTCGGTCTGCGGAATGAAAGGTCCCAGGTTTGATTCCAGTCAAGAGCATGTACATTGGTTGTGGGCACATCCCTGGTAGGGGGTGTGCAGGAGGCAGCTAATAGATGTTTCTCTCTCGTTGATGTTTCTAGCTCTCTATACCTCTCCCGTTCTCTCTGTGGAAAATCAATAAAATATATTTTTAAAAATTTTGGCTCTCAAAAGAAATTTAAATCGTTGTACTGTTGATATTTGGCTCTGTTGACTAATGAGTTTGCTGACCGCTGCCCTAGACTCTGCTAGGTTCTGAAGTAATACTGGTGAGGAGTGGTCTTTGCATTCAGAAAATTTATAATGTGGTACTAGGCAAGAAACTATTCAAATAATCTTATATTTACTTGCAAACACAGAATGGGCTATGAAAGGAATATACCTGGTGCTGGAAGAGCACATAGTGAAAGATTTGACCTGGGCTTGTTTTCTTCAGGGTAAGATTCCCTGAAGAAATAACATTTGATATGAAATCAAGATGAGTAAGAATTAACTGTAAAAGAGGGAGAGGGATCTAGAATAGTATTCTAGGTAGACGGACCATGATATTCCAAAGCCTGGAGGTGAGAGAGAACATGGTGTAAGATCAGGCAACTGGTAGGAGCTAGTAAAGTTGAAACAGAAGAAAAAGGGAGAGCAATGTCAAAAGAGAGTGAAGCCATAGTAGGAGCAAGATTATTCAAGTGAAATAAGCCAGTTGGAGAAAGATAAATATCACAAGATCTTACTTATTTGTGGAATACAATGAACAACATAAACTGTTGAACATAAATAGTACCAGAGATAGAGAAGCATGGAACAGACCATCAGACTTCAGAGGGAAGTCGAGGGGGGGAGGGGATAAGAGGTCAACTAAAGGACTTATATACATATTTTTAAGCCTAACAAATTGTCACGGGAACAGGGGGCTATGAGGGCATGTGCAGGGGGGTGGGGGTGGCCGGAGAGAGTTCAATGGGGTGGGGCGGGGGGAGACATATGTACTACTATATTTAATACTTTAAGCAATAAAGAATTAAAAAAATAAAATAAGACTATTCAAAGATTTATTGGTCAGATTAAGGCTTTGTACTTTAGTGCATGAGCAATTTTTTAAAATAGTAGAGAGATGGTTATAAATTAAGCTCAATACTCTGACAGATACATGGAGAATGATCTCGAGATGGGCAAAATGGATCTAAGGAGACCTGTTAAGAGACTATTACACTAGTCTAATCATGAAGAATAGGAGTAGTAGCTTGAAATAAGTTGGTTGCAGGGTAGGAAAGAGAAATCAATTATGTAAGACTAATAAGCTGCATGTAGAGCTAGAGAGATGGAATCCTTATTAATTTACTTATTGGTTTATGAAGACATTTAAAAATTCGGGGAAACTATGATTTTGGTTTTGGGAGAAGTGAACTTAAAATAGGCTTTAGGGCATCTAAGTGGGTAAATCTGGTAGGCAGCTGGATATTCAGGCCTAGAGTTGGAGATAATTTGGAAACCATCAGATGGATTATAATATAGACAAGATGAAATCACCAGGGAGATCAAGAAATGTATTAGATACTGAGAATGGGAGTGGGGAGAGGAGAGGAGACGAGAGGAGAAGAGAGGAGGAGAGAAAGAGAGAGAGAGAGAGAGAGAGAGAGAGAGAGAGAGAGAGAGAGAGAGACACTAATTTCATTGCCTCAAGTGCACATTCATACTGGGGACGGAACTGAAATCTAGGTATGTGCCCTGACCAGGAATCAAACCCACAACCTTTTGGTGTACAGGACTATGCTCCAAACAACTGGGCCACACCAGCCAAGGTATAATGATAATTTCTTTAATGAAATTAATTTCTTCAGAAAATAATCTGAATCATTGTATAAAAAATGTTAAATATATGGTGATGTCTAAACATCAAAATAAAAATGTAAAATCTTGTGAAAGCAAAGCAAACAAATAGTCTACTCATGAGAGATAATTTAGTTGTTATAATTAAGTATTAAATTTTATTCTGGACTCCTGGAAGCCAAGACAAATAAGAAAGACTGCATGTCATAAAGGCTTCATTATCTGATAGCAATAATAAAAATAACTTATATAAATGAGTGATTTCTATTACACATGTAATATTTCATTTAGTCATCACTAAAGCCCATGAAGTTACTATTATCCTATGTATTTTCTGCATGCAAACGCCTCAACTAAAGAGGGTAGGAGCTTGGCTGAGTTCACTAAGGTAATTGTCAGTAGGATGTTTAGAACCAGACATTCTGACCCAGAACCGACATTCTTTTATGGCAAGGCTTTCACTTACGCAGCCTTTACTTATCCTGCTTCTTCAAAAAAGATGAAGTTCCTTTGGTACCACATTCTAAAACAGTTAGCCACCTGGCATCTTATATAGGAGACATTGGACAACCTAAAATGGACCATTTCTACAGGCTTTAAATGGTTATGAAAGCCATCAGTTTTATTTTTGACATTAACACCCACTTCCGGGTTCAGGCCTGCTGCCTATAATAGCAGCTGCAGCTCCCCTTGCTCCTGCGAAGGCGACTTATCCAGGTTCTGCTTCCTGCACTCAATCAAAAGCCTTCACTCACCTGCTTTGTAGGATGTATCCACTCTTCTGAGCTTCTTAGAAGTGCTTTCTTTCTGAGTCAATCAGAATCTTTTTTTAAATTATAAAAATAGTTTGTTTATCATATAAAATTTGGAGAATTCAGAGAAATATAAAGAAGAAAGCAAAGATCACATGTACAGAACCATTGTTAGCATTGAACATCCTTCCTGACTTTGTTCTGTGAATTTACCTGCATGTAAGAATCATCTTTTGATGTAGGCACTTTGCTTGATGCTATGTATCAATATTTATACAGGTAGAATAATACTATAAGCAATGTTTTATCAAATGCTTTCTTTGCTTACATATTTTGAATGGTTTCCCATGGCATTAAATATTTCTCTATGAAATAGTTTAATCGTATTTCATCACAAGGGTGAACATTCAATATTTACTCAATTCTGCTTTGTTATACATCCAGGTTTTCTTCTTATTGCTTTGGCAATCATAGATGAGACTGCTATGAACATGGCACATAAATTTCTGTGCATAGGTCTGATTTGTTTCCTTCGGAAAATTCCTAGGAGGCAAATTGCTGTGTTAAAAGGAATTTAAAACTCTTATCTGCTTATTTAGAAAAATTGTTTTTCTCCAGGATACTGTGTCTTTTTAAAAACACACAAAACTACTTTGTTAAGGTATGATGGATATACTAAAAGTTGTGCATATTTAATGCATACCCGTGAAACTGTCATTATAATCAGGGCCATAAATGTATCTATCACCTCCTTTACTTCTTGTCCTTGTTATTATTTATTTATTTATTTATTTACTAGAAGCCCAGTGCACAAAATTCATGTACGGGACATGGGGGTTCCTCAGCCTGACCGGCACCCTCTCCAATCTGGGAGCCCTTGAGGGATGTCCAACTGCCAGTTTAGGCTCTGTCCCACAACAGTTAGGACATCCCTGTCGCAATCCGGGACCTCTGGTTCCTAACTGCTCACCTGCCTGCGTGATTCCCCTAACTTCCCACCCCTGCCGGCTTGGTCAACCCTATAAGCTTTTTTTTATTATTATTTTTTAATTTTATCCCCTTCACACACAATTGTATTTGACTTCCTTATTGGCTTCTCCCACTCAAACAAATTTTCTCTCTCCTTTATGTAACACTTTTTCCTACTGATTCATTTGTAAACTTTTCTTTCCTCCTTATTTCCTACTTCTGTTCCATCATCCTTTATGTATGATTATAGCCCTTTTACATATGAGTACACTGAAACTGGAAAAGTTGATGTGATATGCCCAAAGCTAAATAGATCATGAAAGGCAGATCAGGCCCCAAACAGGCACTCTGATACCAGAGTTTGTACATTTTACTACTACTCTGTGAGAGCAGAAAAATAGTGTGCGTGCATTACAATAACCTGCAATTCTGCTTGTCACTGAAAACCAAATGCTGTCCTTAAAGTCGGGCAGTAGTAGTTTATCCTGTAGCATGCTAAGAAATAATTTTTCCATGTTTTCCTCCCTCTTTTTTTTTTTTTAAATCCACCTATGTTTTCCTCATTTTACTCTCTATTATTGCTATCAAAATCTACTTTTATGAATAGATCTCCAAAATAATTTAAGGTTTCCTAGAGCTTGTAATTGTATTTTAGTAGAAGCCAGCATTTTATTTTATTTTTAAACCATTTTTTAAAAATTGATTTTAGAAAGAATGTTAGGGAGAGGGAGAGAGATAGAAACATCTATGAGAAACATAAATTAGTTGCCTCCTGCATGCCTTCTGCTGGGGATAGAACTGCCACTAGAGCATGTGCCCTGATAGGGAATCAAATCATCAACCTCTGGGTGCATAGGAAGATGCTCAATCACTGAGCCACACCAGCAGGAGTCAGCATTTTAATTCAAATTCATGTAAGTCACATGGTGGCATTTTGAAACCTTAGAAAACTGGTGGGTAAGGAAATTTGTGGAGCAGGGGAGTTCCTCTGAAAGGACAGGAGGTAGGAAGCCATACACTTTGCCTTCTCAGAACACCAGTCTTTAACCTCAGTCTCTTCTCTGTCTCTCTTCTTCCTCCTTCCGTGACTTCTTCCCTCAGCTATTTTCCTGAGAGTAATTTAAGGAAAGTAATAAAACTGAATGCACCAATTCTTTTGGAAGCAAGCAAAGTAATCCAACACTGATATTTCTATTTATTATTCTTTTTTTTTCTTCAAGCTTTTGGGTTTTGGCTTCGGGACCTTTGATCCAAAGGAAGAACATCTAGTTAGACTGATGTGAAGAGTAGTGGAGACAGACAATAGTGCAGGGCAGGGGTGAAGCAGCCACAGATACTAGAGATCTTCCCAGAGCCTTTGTTTGAAACCACTGTGTGGCTCAGTGTCGACTAAGTTAGTGGAAGGACCTCCTTGAATTAAAGAAGAGGGTTTAAGGAAATGATGGATGTGAGGATTTCTTCCCTCCCACCAGCTGTGAAACTGATTGATCATAAAACCTCCTCCCCCACCCCCACCCCACACCCAGAAGTTGTTATTTCAAGGAGAAAAAAAATATGAGTAGGAATGGAATTACTCAAGGATATCATCTTTCTTGATTTTCTCATTTCCTTGTCCAAGTGGGTGGAGGGTAATTTTGTGAGGTTGGAAGCTATGAAAATAAATGCACTGTGTTTCAAATTTATATAGAGAGACCTTGGTAATGTCAAGAAACAGCCAGAGACCATTCAAATCAACTTTTGTACTGGCACCAACCACCCAACCAACTGAACATCCCAAGAAAAGTCACCGGACAGAGGGGACAGGTTGATAATTTTTAAATGTTTTCAGTAAAAAAGATTTACTCTGCTGCTATTTTCTTGGGCTTTGCGGTATTATAAATATCATGATTTAAGACCACACAGGAGTTTACCTGGTATACCTTAAGGATTTACTCTTCCTCTCCTATAATTTTGAGACCATGGATCTAACTATATGAGTAGCCAGCTCAGACAAATCTCTGATTACTCAGTGAAGAAAGATGCTTGTTAAAGAGGAACAATTAAATTCTTTTTTCTGTTCTTTACAAGGCTGCTGTGTTCCATTTTCAATTCACCTTTGTACATTAGTTTGTAAAATGTAATAGGGGAAACTGAGGTATAAGTAAGGCTTGATTCCTTTCTTGTGCTCTAAAGCAGATAAGCCAGGAGGAACCCAAGTCTTTTTCATTCCAACTCAATAGTGTTTATATTTCCATTTTGACATCAGTCCTCACTTTTGAACAATTTAAACTGAAAGAAGTTATGGGCATCTCTGAGATGCAGATTAGAACGTTTGTTTTCATCTTCCGTAGGAGTGATCTGCCAGTTGGGTTTCCAAGCAGCTTATAAAATCTACCTCTTCCACACACTTCGAAAACCTGTAATTCTAGCTGCCCAAAAGAAGCACTCTGTTTTTAACGTCATTGTCATGGTGATGTTGGGATTGAGAATAAGATTGCACAAAACTGTGGGGTCAAATATGTAACTTAGATCAGTGTTTTTCAACCTTTTTTGGGCAAAGGCACACTTGTTTCATGAAAAAAATCATGAGGCACACCACCATTAGAAAATGTTAAAAAATTTAACTCTGTGCCTATATTGACTATATATAAAGTAATTCTCTTGAATAGGAATCAAATAAACACAAAGAAAGTATTTTATAATTACTTTATTATGAAATATTGAGTAAACAAAATAGTGAAAAATTATAAAATTCTTGTCTTGTCTGCACCTACGGCACACCAGGCAACATCTCGCGGCACACAGCGGTTGAAAAACGCTGACTTAGATTTAAGACATCCTTTTAATTCTCTGATATGGCCTTGTTGAGTGGAATTTTGAAGACAACCGGGGAAAAGAAGGCTTCTAGAACAAATCATAATGTAAATAGGAAGAGAATGCCAAATGGTATAGAGGCACAGACCTTCCAAGTTCACTTAGGCTCTTTGGGCCTTTTCTGATGCTCATACAGAGCCTCAACCCTTGGATGTGTCCATCCATGTCGCAGTCTGGACCTGCGGAAATATGTTTGTAAATTCTTGCCAAGCTAAGGCAGGGGAAGGGAGCCATCTGGTGTGGGAGGTGTGTGCTGGTTAACTATCAGGAAGCAGGTGGCTGAGCTGCAGGAGGTTTCCAAGCCGAGGACTGGAGAAAGGGCAGACTTCATTGCTATGAGGGACACTGAGACATCAAAGGAAGGAAAAGAAACTTACTGAACTGGGAGAAAGATGTTCAGAAGGAGAAACTGCTCCTTTTGCTCTATTTTCACTTTGTCTGGCATTCAAAGTGAAAATTCTGTTCGGCAAGCATTTATTGAATGCCACCACGTATAAGACTCTGTGCCTTTTGGGAAATAAATAAAAAGAAAAGTCATGGAAGAGTAACTCTTCAAGAAAAAAACAATTCTAAGGGGCATGATGCTTCATAACTCCCTAAATGCCAGTGAGACCATGACAGACACTGTGCAGGTCTCTCTGAAGCTGATTCCTTCTCCTTCTGGGGGCAGCAGTGTAAATACACAATTCAAAGAAAACTAAACCTAGGTTTCATTTAGATAGGCTTAGTCATTGCCATAAACAAATGTGTATTCTCTCAGGCGTGAACTCTGTTCCTCTCCCATCGCACTCCTCCTTTTCAAGTACATTTTATTTTAACCATATAAATGTTACTCCAGGTTTGTCAAAGATTGGAACCAAGTACAAGGTTACGTTAATAAGCACAGGAAAAATACAGAAAATTTAAAATTTTATATATTTATATTATAAATATATTTAGTGAAAATAAATAAGTGTATTATAATAAATATGATTTTATAATAAAAACTAGAGGCGCGTTGTATGAAGAGATTCGTGCAATAGGCTTTCCTTCCCTTGGCTTCCAGCACCTGGGACCCATGCCTTTGCTCCAGTTAGCATTTGTTCATCTTTGCTGCCGCCAGAGTGCCACTCCTATAGATCCTTGCCCTCCCTTTCATAACAGGTGTCCTGCCTTGCCCAGCCACTCTGTGCATGGACCAGCTGGGCAGTTGCCATCTCCATCCTTCTAATTTGCATATTCCCTTCTAATTGGCTGATGGGCGTAGCTGAGTGATGGTCAATTTGCATGTTTCTCTTTTATTAGTGTAGATTAGGGGTGTCGAACTCAATCAGAGAAGGGGCCAAAATCTAAAATCCAGCCTAAATCTCAGGCCGAATGGTTTACTGAACAGTCATAAACTGTCATTGTGATGGAAACGCAGCGGAGTGCAGTGATGACAGCGCGGTGCGGGCCACATTGCAAGGCCTGGCAGGACGGATTTGGCCCGCGGGCCTTGTGTTTGACACATGTGGTGTAGATGATCACTAAAATGCTCAATCTTTTCATTGAATAAATGAAGAATTCAAAGTTCAGAGAAATTAAATGACTTGCCCAAGATCATACAAATGATTAGAGGTAAAATTGGGGAAGAAATTAACTCACTTGTCTTTTAATCTAGAGGTTATAAAAATGACAATATGTTACTTCTTAAATATGAGAAATCAAAAATACATTTAATTGGAACAAATGGGTAAGCTTCATCTCCCCCCTTCTTTTCTTCAGTATTGTTTGAGAAACTCATTACGCTTCAACAAATTATTTTCCTGCCTTACATTCTTGCTCTTCTGTTGTACATATTTTCTTTTTTTAAATAAACCTTTATTGTTCAGGTTATTACAGATGTTCCCCCTTTTCCCCCAATAACTCCCCTCTACCCCATTCCTCCCCTCCCCTGCCCCATTCCCTTACTTCCTGCCACTGTCCTCATCCATAGGTGTAAGATTTTTGTCCAATCTCTTCCCACACCTCCTACACCCCCTTTCCCCTGAGAATTCAGTCCATTCCCTTTCTATGCCCCTGATTCTATTATATTCACCTGTTTATTCTGTTCATCAGAATTTTTATTGACTTGATTTTTAGATTCACTTGTTGATAGATATGTATTTGTTGTCACTTAGTTGTTCATAATTTTTATCTTTACCTTTTTCTTCTTTTTCCTCTCCTTAAAGAATACTCTTCAGTATTTCATATAATCCTGGTTTTGTGGTGATGAACTCTTTTAGCCTTTTCTTGTCTGTGAAGCTCTTAAGCTGACCTTCAATTCTAAATGATAGCTTTGCTGGGTAGAGTAATATTGATTATCAGTTCTTGCTATTCATCACTTTGAATATTTATTGCCACTTCCTTCTGGCCTCATAGCTTCTGTTGAAAAATCAGCTGACAGTCGTATGGGTGCTCCCTTATAGGTAACTGACTTTTTCTCTTGCTGCTTTCAAGATTCTCTCTTTGTCTTTTCCCTTGGCATTTTAATTATGATGTGTCTTGGTGTTGATCTCTTTGGATTCCTCTTGTTTGGAGTTCTTGGCATTTCCTGGACTTGTAAGTCTATTTCTTTCACCAGGTAGGGGAAGTTTTCGGTCATTATTTCGTCTAATAGGTTTTCAATATTTTGCTTTCTCTTTTCTTTTGGTACCCCAATAATTCTGATGTTGGTATGCTTGAAGTTGTCCCAGAGGCTCCTTACACTATCTTCATATTTTTGGATTCTTTTTCCTTTTTGCTCTTGTGGTTGGGTGTTTTTTGCTTCCTCACATTTCAAATCTTTGATTTGATTCTTGGGGGTCCTCTAGTCTACTGATGAATTTCTATATATTATTCTTTATTTCAGACAGTGTATGCTTAATTTCTGACTGGTCCTTTTGCTTTTTTTTTTTTTTTTTGCTTTTTTTTGTTGCATTTTCATTAAGGTTCTTGAAGGTCTCATCAAGTTTCTCAGCAGTTTTTATAAGATTCTTGAGTAACTTTATAAATGTGGTTTTGAATTCTCTGTTATCAAGTAGTTTGCTTTTCTCCATTTCTTTCATTCATGACATGCTTCTTTTTCTCTGCATTTTAACTGCTTTCCTGCATTGATGGAGTGGCTTTGTGTGGTAGGTGACCTATATGGGCCAGTGGTTTGGCCTCCCCAGTCACCTGAGGTGAACACTCTTGGTGTACCCCTTTGTGGGCTGGATAAACTGTCTTGTTGTAGTTAAGCCTTGATTGCTGTTGGTACACTGGGAGGAACTGACCTCCAGGCCAATTGGCTATGAGGACCTGCTGTGTCTATAATGGAAGAACTGCTGTGCTGGAGATACCCTTATAGGGTAGGACTTGCTTCAGTGAGGCTTTGGTGCTCACTGAGTCTTCCTCTTGAGTGTGTCACTTATGTATGTGAGGTGTTGAAATCTGGTATTGTCTCACACTGACCACTAGGTACACTGGCTCCTGGATCTCCAAGGGTGTGCAAGTCAGCTACTGCCTGAGGCCACCAAGCAGGAGCTACAGAGAAATCTGCAGATTTCTCTTCTTTGTTAAGGGTTTGAAAGTTTTGGAGCTGTCTGACCAGCTGCAGTTTGTTAGGTTAAGCTGCAAGAGAGCAGTCCATTCATATGCAAAAGCCGCTTTACACAGTTTAGGTGGGTTTATAAATTGGGTGGGGTGGGGTCTCAGGGACTCACTAGGGTATGGTAAACAGTGATGGCTGCCAGTCAGCCATCTCTGTGTCTCTGTGTATCATCATCCCAGGCCCTAGTGCAATAAACAATGATTCCTGTGAACACCTCTGCAAGAAAGCCACTTTCACTTTCCGATCTGATGCCAGAAAGTCCAGCTTCTCTCCGTAGGAGTCTGGGTCCCCAGAGTCTTGCAGGAAAGTGGAGTTCAGACCAGTCAGGAGCTTGTTTCTTTTTCTGGATTGAGAAAAACAGCTCACCCAGTCACCATATTCACTCACCTTCCTACCTCTGTTTTTCCAGGCCTTCCTGGTCTCAATGCATTCCCCCCCCCCCCCCGCCCCCACCCCCTTCTAGTTGTAGAACTTCTATTTCACCAGCTTTCCCGTGGTTCTGGTAAAAGACAAATAGATTTGTCTTTTAGTTGTAGTTTTAGTGTGGTTGTGAGAGGCAGCATGTACAGGTGTATACCTTATGCTGCCATCTTGGTTTCTCCTGCTGTACATATTTTCATGCTTTTGAAAATGTGTACATCCTTTAGTCAACAGTTATTCTGCCCCTTCAACCAGAAAAGCTTAGATTTTACTGTTTTCCCTCTCATTTTGAGCTTTTGTCAAATCAGAGACTCCAGTATTTTATTAGAATAATAAAATTTGCTGATTTAAGAAAAGTTGAAAATCACTGACATATACATGGTTTTGTAGTTTAGGCATGAGGAAAATGAAGTTCATTTAATGACTTATCCCACATTAGTGGCAGATCAGATACTGGAATCCATAACCCAGCTTTTCTGCCTTTAAATTGAAAGGAGTTTAGCAGTGCCATATGTAGGGACGAGGAATGGTTTTAGATTCTGGAGACCAAGGTTCCTCTCATGCTCTATCTAGAGACGGATGGATGATCTCTGTTAAAAATCTGATTTTTCTATGACTTAGTATCTGTGGTTATTCAAAGGAGAGCTATTTATAATCTTTATGTTCTTTCCTAGTCTTTATATTTGATATACATATTATCACTCAATTCCTAAAATGTCTTACTTTAAAACAAGCTGAAAATATGAAAACAATGCTGTTAAAAAGAAATCAAATAGTGCGCTTGGGCCTGAAGAAAAATTGAAAGCCCTCCTTCTCCTAGCTCCCACCACTGCTCCATGCCTCAAAGCAAGCAGTGATGATTTCTTTTTTTTAATTTTAAATATATTTTTATTGATTTCAAAGTGGAAGAGAGAGAGAGAAACATCAATGATGAGAGAAAAATCATTGCTTGGCTGCCTCCTGCATGCCCACTACTGGGGATCAAGCCCACAACTCTGGCATGTGCCCTGACCAGGAATTGAACTGTGACCTCCTGGTTTATAGATCAACACTCAACTTTTGAACCACCCTGGCCAGGCAGCAGTAATGGTTTCTGAAATACTATTCAAACTGTATTCTTTGGTTCCATTTCTAGTTTTATAACTAGACTACTCCATTCCATTTAAACTACCAGTAAATTCTTCACTTCCATTTTTTAAAATTATGCTTTACTTTTTGTCTTCCCAGTGATTACCATTATGACTTTAAATAACGTACTCCCCGTTTGTTCACTTATCCACTTTAGGACAGATATTTTTCTTCTTTCCTGTTAGGAACTTTACAATAGTAATAACTGTATACTTTGTAGGTTGAGTCTAAAAAGTAAAGCGATAATTAGAAGCATTTACAGATTTATGATTATCTAAATAATTCCTACATGTAGCAAACAGACCCTCGGGTGGCTCCCATCCTTGTCCACTCCCTTGTTTCTAACAATAGAATATGGCAAAGGTGATGGATGTTATTCCCATGATTGCATTATGGATGTGCATTTGTATGCATGTGTGTTTGTGTGTACGTGTGCAAGTGTACTGTGCACATGCTTGTGTGCCCCTGACTGATAGCCATAAAAATGGGGACCTCAGTCTTACAACCACAAGGAGATGATTCTGTCAACAGCCTGAATGAGCTTGAAAGCGGATTCTTTCCCAGTCCAGTCTCCAGTTGAGAATGCAGCCTGGCCAATCCCTGGATTTCAGCCTTGTGATACTCTAAGCAAAGGATCCAGCTAAGCCATACCTAGTCTCCTGACCATGGAAACTGTGGAATAATTGTATGTATGGGTTTAAGATGCTGTTTGTCATAACTTTTTATGCAGTAATAGAAAATTAATATAATATAGATCCAAGTAGAATTACTCTATCAATAATGAAGTGAATGTAATTGTATATCACTAAATTTGTACTGACTGAAGAAAGAACATCCAAATATTAAGGGCTACTTCTTTCTTAATTACTTTATTTACTTTTACTTTTTAATTAATTTATTTAGTTTTCATAGGACTTCAGGTGCAGGGGTTTGAGTTGACCACATTGCTCATTTCTGGGCAGATTATAGTCCTTGGTCTATACTGATTATTCTTTATTTATTTATTGTTCTTTCCCCCCTCAATTCTCACTCCCAGTCTCTACCTGCTACAGGCAACCATTGTAATATAGTCAATATGTAGCTGGTTTTTTACATGTGTTCCAGACAAACAAGAATTACTGTAAATAGTCAGTAAGGCCTGGTGAATATATATTTTATTGACTCATAATGCATTTAATTATAGAACTCATTCAATTATTAATTTTTCTCTCAACACTATATACTTAAGGTTCAACATATTATTATATGTTCAGCATGTTCCTTGCTTTGAAAACCCAGGTAGAACTCCATTGAGAGCAGCCATTCTATCTAATTTATCTACTCTATTCTATCTAATTTATTTACTCTAGTCTATCTAATTTATCTACTTTACTGCAAGAGATACCCAGAGCATCTTCAAATCCCTGAGGCCATAAACAATGCTATTTATGGAATTTTATTCCTCCATAAAATTTTTAATAATGTATTTATTGATTACATAAAAATAAAACTAAAGTTTTTATTAGGATTGTAATGAAATTGTAAATTAGCCTGAGAAAATTAACATCTGCAGGATATTAAGATGTCCCTTCTAAAGCATGGAATCCATTTGCTGACATCATCTTCTATGTTATTTATTAAAATTTTCACATATTCTACATCAAAAGTTTGTGTATTTCTCACCATCTTTCTCTACTAATTTTATTGAGGTTTTCTTTAGGTAAATAATGACTTTTTATAAATAGGGAAATATTTATCTTTTCTAAACATGCCTCTCTTATTTTTATTTTATTTTATAGAGTTATATAGGGCTTTGCATAGTGTTGAATCAGTAGCAGTCGTGGGGGCATTCATTTTTTATTTATTATCCTTAAAAGAGATGAATGTTTTTTTCCCCTTAAAATATGATGTTTATTGTACAAGAACTCCTGCTTTGATTTATCTCACTGTACCTGAGTTTGCATTCCTAAAGTTCTATATAAATAAAACTATACAGTATGTACTTATTGTTTCATTCAGCACATTTAAGATTCATCCATGTTGTTACATGTATCAATAGTTTAATTACTGATTAGTGTCCATTGTATGGATATGCCACCATTTATCTATATGCCTTTTGATGGAAATCTGGCTTATTCCCAGGTTTTAGATAATACCAATATAGCTGCTATGAACATTAGTATAAAAATCTTTTTATGAACTTATGCTGTTATTTCTCTTAGGCAAATGCCTAGGAATACAATAATTGAGCCATATTTTTTGGTACATGTTTACTGTTATAAGAAGCTGCCAAACTATTTTCCAAATACATTATCTCATTTTACATTACCACAAGAAGTTTTTCCACATCCTTAACGGCATTTGCCATTATCAGGTAAAAACCACTTTAGCCATTTCTTAAATGTATGGTGGTATCTCATTGTGTGTGTGTGTTTTTTTATTTGTATTACCCTAATGACTAATAATTTTGATTATCCTTTTACATACAGATGACTTGTTTGCCATTCATATATTTTCCTTGGTCAAATGTCTGCTCAAAGAGTCTGTACATTTTATTGTTGAGTATTTTTCAGAGTGTTAAAGTAATATAGTCTGTTGTAACATGCTTGATATTCAGATATTTTCTCCATCTTTAGCTCATCTATAATTCTCTCAAAAGAGTCTTTCAATAGTAGAAGTTCTTATTTTTTATGAAGTCAAATTTATCAAATTTATTGTTTTATAGATCATGGTTTTGATTTATCTAAAAATATTTTTCTAATTGAGCATCGTGTACATTTTTCTCCTATGATTTCTTCTAGGAGTTTAATAGTTTTAGATTTTGCATTTATATCTATGATTCATTTGGAGGTAACTTTGTTTTACTTTGGGAGGTGTGGATGGAAGTTTAAAATTTTGCAGATAGATATCAGTAGTTCCAAGACCATTTGTTGAAATACTATCATTTTTTTTCACTGAATTGTTTTCTATTTTTTGTCAAAAATCAAGTGACTGCTTATGCTTGGTCAGGATCTTATGAACTTGGAGCAGGGGGCACATTTAAAACCTTTATTATGTAAATGTTCAAAGATGTGCAAAATTAGAGGGTATTGTTTAATAAACCCTGCTGTACCTATCACCAGTTTTCAATAATTTTCATCTTTTTTTCAATCTTATTTTAAGTATTACCTATTTATTATTATTACTAGAGGCCCAGTGCCTGAATTTGTGCACTAGTGAGTCCCTTCACCTGGTCTGCAGGATCGGGCTGACACTGGCTCTCCAACATCCCCTGAAGGGTCCTGGTTTGTGAGAGGGTGCAGGCCAGGTTGAGGGACCCCACTGGTGCATGATTGGGGCCAGAGAGGGACATGGAAGGTTGGCCAGCAGGGGTGGGACTGTGAGAGGACTCTAGGACATGTCCGGACCCCAGCAGCAAGCTAACCTATCAGTCAGAGTGTCTGTTCCCTGGTGGTCAGCGCACATCATAGCGGACAGTTGAGTGGCCTTAGCATATCATTAGCACATTACACTTTGATTGGTTGAATGGATGACCACACACTTAGCATATTAGGCTTTTATTATATAGAATTATTATATGGCTTAAACACTTTAAAGTAAATCCCATGTCATTCCGCTTAACACAAATCTCAAACAGAAAATAATAGATTTTATTTAATTATTACCACATTATAACCCCTAATAACTATCATTCCTTAATAACATTTAATATTCATAGCATATTCAAATTTGCCTAACTGTCTCAGAAATGTCTTTCTGAAATTGTTTTGTTGGAATCAGGTCTAAAACAAGATTCACCTATTGCATTTGATTAACATATCTCTTCTGGAATTTCATTCTTTATTAACACCTTTAAAAAAATTTTACTCATTTGTCCTAGAAAATATTCCATTCTCCAGATTTGGCAAATTGCTTCTTTATCGTGTCATTTAACTGGTTCTTTTATTCATATGTTCCCTACAAACTGATTGTTAGATTGAGAAACTTCATTTAATAGAGGTTCTACTTTTGTCACAGTATTTTATAGGCTGAGATGAATATTTCCTAATCTATAACATCTACATCAGGAAGCACACATAATGTCTGATGATCCCATCATTACTGTTCTTCCATGATTTGGGAAGACTTCACTAAAATGGCATTGAGGAGGCATTTGAGAAGAGCCTTGAAAGAACCTTGCCAAGTGGTTAAGGTGAGGGGTCCATCCAGTGAAAGTGGGGAGCAAGCACAGAGGCATAGAATCCTCATTCAAGGCCTGAGAAGACAAGTTCTGTTTTTCTTTTTATCTCAGATTTAGAATAGATAATGCCCTTCCATTTGAAGATTGAATTTTAAACTCAATTTCATTCACCATTACTTTTAGGATAATTACTTTTGAGACCGAAACGTTCTACACTCTTGCTAAATATGTTTTGCTAGTTAAGTTATGCTTACCAATCAAGCTTTCTTTTTTCTGTCTTAATGGAGAAGATTTACTATTTTTACCTTGAGAGAGATATTTTGTGGCTTGTGGTATGGAGGTCACTTAGTGGACCATAAATAAAGCTCTTAGCAAATAGAATTCACTAAATTTTGCTCAATCCAATTAATGTTTCCTTTATGAAATAATTGACTTTATGGTCAAGAAAACATTTTATATATATATATATATATATATATATATATATATATATATATATATATATATATATAAATTCCTAACTGAGGATATTTTGAGAAAATATTTTATTGAATACAAAACACTATAGAATTTATCAGGTACATCCTGGGATAATGTTATATCTATTTTTATTGAATTGGTAAAATTGACATTTGGTTAACAGGAAGCAATAGGATTTTGATAGGAAATCTAATTACTGACAGTGATAGAAATGACTATCATTCAATTAGTGTCTTCCAGGGATGCTTAGGGTTTGACCGTATTGATCACTTAAGCTTGGAAAGGTCCAGAACTGAAGGTAAAATGAAAGTCTATTTTACGTAGAGGAGGTAAGTTGTTTTCTACAGGAAGAGTTTCTTTCCTGGAATATCTCCTTTTAATTTTGTTGTTGATGATTGAGATATCATCATTAATAAACAACTGACCATTACTATAATGATTTCATAATATGTTTTACCAGCATTAGCAACTTAGTGTGCATTAGTGTCGGTGGAGGAGGCTATCTTTGAGAGAATATATAGGTACCAATAGAACAATGAGACAGGGATGGTCAAAATGAAACAAAAGGGAACTTGCAGGGGTGACAAGGCTCAAGAGTGGGAATCTGACCGAAGGAGCTGTTCTATGAGGTAATTTCTTGGGTTGAGGTCAGCTAATCTTCAAATAACATTAAATCAGGATGTGTGTGGTCATAGGTTGGTGTGTGTATTTTTATGGCTATTATTTTTGTTTCTGAAGCTGGCAAAAGGTGAGAATTGAAATGATGAGCTTCATATATCTACTTGGTTGATAATATGCCATACCAGTGAAATATAAACATAATCTATTAAAGCATGTAATAATGCATGGCTTATATGGCACATTCCATTGTAGATACAAATATTGTACAAATTCTTTTGCAAGATGGGACAAACTAGATGAAAACTACCTCCAAGTTTTCTGGGTGCTGATAGAAACAAAAGGCCTTAGTTTATGCAGCATTTGCCAAAATAGAAAGATGGAGCCATAAGCAATAAGAAAACTGCCAAGGTCAGAACTAGGAGTGAGAGGACTGTGTCTCAAACTGAGGTATCATCTAGTTCAGGATTCAGCTGCAAAAGATGACTTGGGTCTGGGTGCCTCTGTGTAGCTGACTGGCATGTGCTCCTGGGACAGGCACCCTTGCTAGAAGAGGACACCATGGGGAATGTCCATTAGTGTGAGCAGTGCTTTTTCATGCTATTGTGTTAAACAATAAACTTCATGTGAATGTCTTCAAGATAAAACAGAAATACACAAGGTCATTTAAACAGTCAGCTTAAAGTGCAGCTATGCTTTAAGCAGTGACTTATCCTGTGTTCTATTCTGAATTGGCGTTTGGGGACATAAAAGCATCCCAAACAATAGCCACTGAATGCAATTTGGTGGTTGAGAAAGAAGAGTTATTTCTACAGATTGGGATTTGAGCCAATATTTTTCTTAGTTATAAACATAGTATGCGACCAGAATACATTCCCAAGCCATTCCAAAATCAAATGGGTATAATATATTTGTGAGATGCACAACTAAATAAAGTAAATGTGGCACCTAATATGCATGCCTCTGATATAGGCATGTAAAACCAAGCTACTAATAGCATGAATGAAAAAATAAGAGTGAGACCATAGGTGAGGTATGGATGTCTAGTGTCCTATAGCACCATTTCAGAAGGTAATGTTATATTTCAACAAAGAATTTTAAGTTTCAGCAGTGATTAAAATGTAAAAAATAGAAAGACACCTTTAACTTCTTTGCACAAGGAGGCCTCTGTTAGGAATCTCCGAAAGCTGGAATGGTGGAGACAGTAGATAAAAGACAAGAGCTCTCGTAGGCTGCATCTGCTTCTTTGCTCCTCTGTGTGTGGAAACCACTGGCAGATGACATCCTCCATGTTCTCACTTCCTCATGTTTCTGTATCGTGCTTGCTTGAGCTTTCCTCTTACTAAATAGCCGCAGGTCATTTATTTATTCAATAAACATCCATCTCGCATCTTCTATCTGCCACAGGCTGTGCGACAGCCGGGGCATGAAGATATAAAGAAGAAACAGACCTCGTTCTCCAGGAGCTCATGGGCTAGGAGGCTAGTTCATAGTACAGTCCTTAGAAGGGCTACTGTTTGATGTTGCCTATTTCAGATAAAAATAGAAAATATGTGATTCCTTCTCTTTCTTTTTCTCTCCTATCTCCCTGTGATGCCAAACTTCCAATCAGCAATAGTTATGTGTTTCCAAGTTTCTATCAAAGTCTGTTTCTATTTCTATTCTGGCCACAGCAGCTACTGTACTCCATGCCTCCCTTTATTCTCCCTTTTCCCTCTTCATCATTAGGTCCTAAAGATAAAATCGTATTTACTGAAGCAAGTAGACCACCAGTGTCAAAGTTGCTTTATTTTTTTCTCCCTACCCTTTTGAACACTTTTAATAAAAATACACACTTTTTTCAAAAGCAGAGTTTATAAATGTTTTCTTTATCATCCCTACTCACCAATAATACAGATAAGGAGTACCTGATTTTCTGAATAAGATGTGTGAGAGTATGTACTTTATTTGTTCCAAGCAAAGGAGCCACAGTTCCCTAAAACATCACATTTAGAAGAGTTTTATGGTTTTTCCTCTGCCTGCCTCATATAAATGAAGGTTGCATTGGCAGAAAGAAAATTCATGTTTTAGGGATTTGGTGACTTTCCCAAAAGCCAGTGTGTCAAAACCGAACAAGAGAGCATGCACCATAAGTCATCCAGCTTTCCACAGAGGAAAGCTAGATGGATGTGTAGCGACTTCTCTAAAGTGGTAGACATCTGTTCACTCAATCTTGGGTCTATTATTTGTTGTTGGCAAAACATCACCACCTCTGTGCTGAGATTTCTATTGATATTCTCTCAGTGGCCTGTTTCCTTTTGTTGTGTTGAAACCTGCTTAATGAAAGCATTCTTTAGCTTTCTTCTATATCTCAGGAAAAACAACTTTCAAGAATCCAGTAGAGAATTCATTTTTTAAAAAGCAGGGGAGCTTAGTATTTTTCTTCTCTGAGGATCTGTACTGTTGTGAATTCTTCATCGACTGTTTGGTTGTAGTGACCTATGACAAGCTTCCATTGTTTGGACACTCTGTCCTCAAGTGCAGACGGATGTCTATATAAACCCCTTGAAACCTAGTCAGTCTCTTTGGATCCTTTGAACATAATATCAAGAAGATGTACTTCATCTCCAATATATCACTATCATTGAGCTTAATATTAGTATGAATATATGAAAGCTTCAATTAAATCAATGGAAACAAAACCTCCTGAGTAATTCTTATAAAGTAGGCATTTATAATCTGATATCCTTTCAGTCTTCTCTGCTAATGCATTAATTTTCTCTTTTGAAGGTGTGACCTTTCCTCTACTCAGTAATTTAGAGGTGATGGAACAGTATTTTAACAACTATCATTTCTTTTCATATTTTATCCTCAAAAAATGTGTCTTACATGCTCATTTTAGATAGAGGAGGAATTGGTAAAATATTAAGCATTCTATTCTTTTATATACTCATACTCTGCAATTTTAAGAACAATTCTCTTTTTAAAATCTTGACTTATGGGGGGAAAAAAACTTTTAAATGTATATATATCTTTTTATATCAATGTGTCATCATCGATATGTCTGATAATATTTTAAATTTAAACAATACGCTTTTAAATGAAAGCTTATGAAACAATACTTGGTAAAGTGTAATAACTAGAAAAACACTTTCAAGTTCACAGAAAAATTTGTAGTGAAATGCATACTTGACAGTTAAGTCAGGACAAGGAGTAGTAAGGCAATATTCATGTTTTTATTTTATTGCAAGTACAAGTTGCCTTGCCTTGTTGGGATGCGGTTGCTTCTTGCCTGCTGACAGTTGTCACTGGATGTGAAAGCAGTAAGAGAAGTTCCCATGACTTCCCTAGGTTATAGGGACACTCCTCTCTGTCCCACTGTGTTGTCATCCTAGCTTGCTTTGTTAACTAGGGTTAACTCCCAAAATGCCGCACTTCTCCTTTCCCCCTCTTGTCCACTGAGATGAGAAACTCAAAGTGGCTAAGTGACTATCATAGCCTCCACTGCACGGAAAATTTAATATATCCTCCGTCAGTAGTGGGAAGCACCCTACTCCCAGGCCCAGGATTTCTGGGGTACAGATCTTAGGTGTTCAGTTTGAGAAAGCAAACATTTTGCCAAGGGTCACTGGGAGTGATGGAAGAAAGGATGTCTCCTAATTCCATCCCCACACATCCCAGCTGTTGGGCAGACAGTGTCAGACGCTGGCCACTGAGTAAATGCAGGCAGTGCATCCTGAAAGATAGAGCCACAATCCTGGTGTCTTTTCCTCAAGCTAGTACTTAAGTTGAGCTTTTAATAGACTGACTTTGATCAAGCCAAGCTTGTAGCAAAGCTCCCATAGTCACAAACCCTTTGTCTTAATTCATTTTTTTAAAATGGATTTTATGGTTTCAAGTACCATCAATAGGTACCATATGGAACTAGCAGGCATGTCAGTTGTATAGTGCTGGTGGGTGTCAGTACACTGACCCTGAATCCAGAAGTGGTTGCAGTTGCTCAAACAAGCTTTTTTTTGGTCCCAGAGATGCAGGGTATGAGGCTGGGGCTGGTTTGGCTCCTGCTGCACTGGCACGTGGAGACCTAGCCAGAGCCTGTCCTCATTTTGGGGGAGACTGAGACACTGAAGTGCTTAGAGCCTAGGCCATGGTGACTAGGAACTGTGGCTTTACACTGAGCACATGGCAGAGGACTCAGGAAGGCAGAGCTAAGCAAATTTGGGGAGGGACAATTTGAGGAACATAAATTAAGTTTGGTATATATTCTAACACATTTCCGTTGATTGTAATCCTATGTAATTTGTGAAACGGCTAGTAGCCAAGACTCTGCATATAGTCGTTTCTGTAGGAACAGCACCCAATTCAAGAGCAAACTGACAGAGCTAGCTGCAGAGCCAAGTTCTTTTTTGGCTTCCTCACCCTCATTTTCCAAGAATGGTGGTGTGGTTCGCCGGTGCAATGGGGAGTGCTGAACTTCGGGTGTTAAGACAACTGGTTCTTGTCAAAGACCTATCACCCGCTAGCCAGGTAACCATAAACACCTCTTTTCCTATTTTCTGGCTTGAGAGTCCTTATTTAAATTAAAGGTAGCTGGTGTCTATTCAGTTCCAAATCTTATGGGCTGTCACTAAAATCAGATTGCATTGGGAATGCTTGCCCTCTTGAGGCTTCTTACTGTCTTCAGGCTCCTTTCTACAATTTGAAGGAGCTGGTACTCAGGGAAGGCATGCCACCAAGTGCAGACTGTGGTGGAGTGCAGACTAAAGCTCAACTTAAGTTGGAAACGTGATAAGAACAGATGCAGTTCTTAAAAATTGTTAAAAGTTGATCTTATGAATGTTATGAAAATAAACACTGCTGTACAAGGGAGATAAAATGGACATCTAAAAAGAACAACAACAAAAAAGAAATGAGAAACTAGGTGAAACCTAATGTCTTTTCAATGCCACGCATTCTTACTGCCTTTCAGTAAACAGTGCTTAGGTGTTTATTCTGAAAGTACTTTTCTTATGGGCTGAAGCGTTCAGGGTCATCTGCAGTGGGCACCTCTGCCTTGTTTGGTGGTTGAGTGCTTGACCTAGAATCACTGCAGCCTTTCTCCCCAAACCACGGACTCATTATGAGGGAAGCTCTCGCCTCACTCCAACCCTCAGGTTCTGTTCTTTGAAACAGCCACTGATGGGACATCATAGGTTTGGCTCATTGCTCATTACATACTTAACTTGGGGAGGGGGGGTGTTCAAATTACCTTTTAGCTTCTCCTTATCATTTAAGATTCTCTACATCCCAGTTAAATCAGTTTAGAAAGATGGAGAAAAAATATGCAGAGATGCTCTCATCTCTTTCTTTTGCTCAAACTCCTTGGACTCATCTTCCATGCCAGGAGGGTCATAGGAACCTATAATAATAAAAGCCTAAGTGACCATTGCAACTGAATGGCCAACCGAACAGGCTGCATGGGGCGACCAGACCTGCAGGGGGGCAGTTGGGGGTGACCAGACTGGCAGGGGGGGGGCAGTGAAGGGCAACCAGGCTGGTTGGGGGCAGTTAGGGGTGACCAGACCAGTGGGGGGGGGGCAGTTAGGGAGGATTAGGCAGGCAGGCAGGTGAGCAGTTAGGAGCCAGTGGTCCTGGATTGTGAGAGGGATGTCTGACTGCCTAAACCAGCAGTTGGACATCCCCTGAGGGGTCCTGAATTGGAGAGGGTGCAGGCTAGGCTGAGGGGACCCCAGCCTGAATTTTGTGCACTGGGCCTCTAGTGATAAAATAACTAGCCTAGAGTTGTTATAGGCATTCTCTCCTTGCTTTGTTGGCTTCTAGCTTTTCCAGGTTTCCATTGAAATAGATTCTTTAGCTTTAAACCAGACTATAGTTTCTGCTAAACTCTGAAATTTTCTGGCTTTTAATATTTTATATATATCCTCATGTCTCTCAGCAATTTTTCACCTTAGGTTTCTTTCCAGAAATCCACTGGATTTTTTTTAAAAATTAATTTAAGTAAACATTTTTAAAGTGCTTTCTTGTTCTCTGATTGTTCCTTTTTTATTGAAGGATGATAATGAGGATAATAATTAGGTTTATGCATATACTAGCACATACATTCTTATTTCTTATTTTCCTGAAATGTCTCTGTCTCAGAGGGTTGCTGAGTCTTTTTGGTGGACACTGTTGTGTGCTGCCCAGGTCCATGCCAAGGAATTGTGAGCATGCTGTTGGCAGGCAGGTTTTTGGCTGCCAAGCCCTGTGATGTACAACCTTTCAATTATAGTACAGTTATTTTCTCTACCATGTATTCATTGTAAATATTGGTCCTTAAAACCTCCTAAATCATTCTTCCTCTTTGTGATTTTATGATTTTGTTTGAAGTGAATTTTCAGAATGCCAGTACTGCTATGTCTACTACTAGTAGTTAATCTTTGTTAATCACTTACATGCTAGAAGGTGTTCAAGGACTCCACAGGCACTAATACAATCTATACAACCTCTCTACTGGGTAGGTCTTCTCAGTATCTCCAGTTGTGGGAATGAAGATACTAGGATTCAGATAGATTAGAAAACCTGCTCAAAATCACAAGGCAATGCTGATGAGGTTGGGACCCCTCACAGGAGGTCTAACTTTATGCACACATTCTTAACCATGTTACACTCCACCTCTTGATACTAGGGGACAGAAATATATTCCAACAATTTTTTTTGTTTCTTTAGGGGGGAAGGTTGTGTACTATTTTGTTTTATCTATGATTGTGATTTACTTCAATAGAAAAAAAATGACAACTAATTAAATGAGACATAGAAAATACAGGAACATAATTATGGAAATATTACCCAAATCTGTTACATTTAGAAGAGATAAGTGTGCTAGCGATAACGTGTTTAAAATTTTACTCTTATCTAAAGAGTGAAGTGTGTGTTTAAAATCTAGAAGTACCATTTTTTTTTTACTATTGTATGACTAGCTTTTGAAATAAGCTATATATATGGAATTAATCATGTTAAAATAAAAGAACAAAAAATAATACTTTAAAAGTTTTAAATACTTTATGTTTCAAAAGCATTAGGTTCAAATTCCAAACTGGTATGGCATTTTTATTAAAAATATCTCAATGCTTTGTTTTCATGGTCAAGTGAATGACCAAATTTTCAAGATTTATTTTCTTCCAAGATTCTTGCTATTAAGGAAAATATTTTTATTATAAAATTAAAGAATGTTTGCAATAGAAGATTTTCTGATTGCTTTGTCCCTATGTGTCCTTTTTAAAAATAATTTTGAATAGCAGATGGTTAGATTCAGAAAACATAGGGCTTAGTCTATTTATTTTTCATTGCTTATTGCTTAAAATTTAGGAAATCTGAGATTATGAAAGGAAGAAAGATAATACGTTTATGTTAACTTTTATTTCACATTCCCCCCTCCATGCCAGTAGCATTAACCACACCGTTATAGTATTGAGACACATTTTATATCTATTCTTGGCATAGGGGATTTTTGTTGGATAAGGTTGTTGGCTTTCCCTCAAACTCTCGCATACTTTCCAAGCTGCTTTGACTCCAAAAGCTCTAATTTTTAAAAATGAAAATGAGGCAAGAGTTTAAATTCTCTTCTCATTTTGTCAGTCAATAATATTTATTTAAAACCACTCTATGCAAAGAGATTTCTTGGTGGCATAAACTTCAGAAAGAGGAAAAGTCCATACTATTACTTTCATTTAATATTACTGAAATGTACACATTATGCATTGCGATCTGCAATTTGGATAATTATTTTCATAATGGATAGAAGAGACAAAGTAAATATCATCTTTTAATGACATCTATGAAATCTCACCTCTTCTATGAATCTTTTTTTTTTCATTTAAGAAACATAGGTGGTATATTCATTTAAAAATTGAAATACAATTGGCATTAACACTATGTAAGTTTAATGTATACAAAATTTTGATTTAATAAATTTATATATTGCAATATGCTTACCATTACAACATTAGATAACACTTCTATCACATCACATAATTATCATTTCTCTTGTGGTAATAACAGTTAAGTACTATTTTCTTAGCAATTTGAAGTTTATAATGCAGTATTGTTGGTTATAGTTATTATGCTGACTTCTGATCTCCAGAATTTATTTATCTACCAGTTGCACGTTTATATACCTAAACAACATCTCCCCAATCTTCTCTCCTCCCAGCCCCTGGTAGCCACCATTCTACTCTTTGGGTAGGTCTTCTCAGTATCTCCAGTTCTGTTTTTCTATATAAATTGCATGATACAGTATATATCTTTCTCTCTGGCATCTCACGTGTTGTTACTAGTGGTAGGATCTCCTTCTTTCTCAATGCTGAATAATATTCTATTGTATATATTGACTACATAATCTTTATACATTCATCCACTGATAAACAACTGGGTTGTTTCCATGTCTGGGCTATTATGTACAATGCTGCAATTATCATGTCTCTTTTTCTGACAGAGTTTTTCAGTCTTTATGTGAAAGTAAGGATAATTAAGGATAATTAATTACTGGGATAAGGAAAACCAGAAGTTTTGCTCAACAAATGTGTAGTAGAAATTGCATAATGATGATGAGGATGAGGATGAAGTGATGATATTAATAGCAATTGACACTATTACTGAAGAAAGAGATGATATATCAGGAAGTAAAAAAATTAGCAAACCATAGCTAATAGCTATCTGACTTTTTCAATCAATAGTCTCTACTGGCCTAAGCCGGTTTGGCTCACTGGTAGAGCGTCGGTCTGCGGACTGAAAGGTCCCAGGTTTGATTCCGGTCAAGGGCATGTACATTGGTTGTGGGCACATCCCCGGTAGGGAATGTGCAAGAGGCAGCTGGTCGATGTTTCTCTCTTATCGATGTTTCTAGCTCTCTATCCCTCTCTCCTCCTCTCTGTAAAAAAATCAATAAAATATATTTAAAAAAATAGTCTCTACTGTATTTCAGATATGGCAAAAGTTAGGTTATGTTTTGACTGGTTATTTACCTATATATCTGTGCTATCAAAGAGGAATGACTTTAACATATAAATGGTACATGGAGAGCATCCAAAAAAAGTATGGTTACTTAAGTTGAGTAAAAATAATATGTCACTGCATGTTATTTTAGAAACCATGAAGTTAAGTGCATGCATGAGATGGAATATATGGAATATTCTTCAAGACTAGTTTAAACTTCAGAGTTTTATATTTAAATGCATTTTTTTACTTTCAATATTTCATGCTTTTAATTTCCCTAGATAAATAAAATTTGTGTTAGATTCTTAATTATCCTTTGGAAATAAATCTGGGTATAAGATGTAAAAATAATAACTTTATTCCCAAGGAAATTACTGAAATATGCTGTGTATATATATAGGATCAGGATGTTCTTTTTTTGTTTTGTCTACCAGTTGTCATCAGTCTTTTGAAAGCCATAAGTGAAAATGGAAGCTGTCATTCCAGACCTCAGCATTTGCTTCAGAGCCTTCATCAGCACCTTTCTGCTCACCTTTCTTAAGCTCTGAGCTTCATTCTGTCTTTTCTTGATAAACCTGAACTTGACTTTATCTGCACCTGTCACTCCAGCCAATGCACAGATTTGCACATTACACTTGTCTTCCATATCATTTAACAGACTTAGCTATGAGTATAGATTGCTTTCAAAACTGCTTCCTCTGATCATAGTTGTTTATGTCTTCTCATACATGAAAACATGTAGGCATGAACACCCTATGGCAAGAGAAAGAGTTCACATAAAATATTGAGAATTATGGTCTAGTGTTAATGTACCAATTCACGGTAATAGCGGAAAAGCTAAAATTTGAACACTACTGTTATGCCCTTGTACCTAAGAATTGAGAACAGTCTGTTAAGTAATGCATGTGCAGCAATCATTTGTATAGAGAGATTATGAAAAATGTGCCCTCTGAGTTTTTTTCCGAATGATAAATGTGATCCAATCAAACCACTATAATGACTTAAATGCAGCTGAATGTCATTTGTTGATTGCCATAGAACTTTAAGACAAAATAGTCATTGTGAACTCTTGGAAAGATCTTAATTGCTTTATGACCCATGACAGCTCTGGGTGACTGGTAAAAGCCATGTGGCTTGTGTGGAAATCATGAACTATAAAGGTCTAAATGTCATGTCTGCATGAAGATGTAAAAAGAATTCTTTCCTTTTAAAGAAAAGTATTCTTATAATTATCTAGGAAAATCCAAAAATGTCAGAACTTTAAACAGCTTAATGACTTATTTAACTGGTATGTTCTCCCATGCTATGACCTAATTTAGGACATTTTTAGGTCAGTTATCATTGACCAAATAAATTAAAGTGGTCTTCTTGGATCTATTATCTTCTGGGTCCAAATAGCTTTTACTGAGGAGAAAAGACCACAGGCTACAAATTTGCCACTTGTAATTAAATCCTATCTAATGAAAGAGTAATATGCAAATTAACCATACCTCAGCTACACCTACAAGCCACTTTCATCAGCCAATCAGGAGTAAGTATGCAAATTAACACAACCAAGATGGCTATGGCCATGGAGTGAGCAGGAGGCTTGGGTTTCCTGCACACCCTGGCTGGTCATTGACTCTACTCAAGGCTACAAAATTTCAATTATAGAAGATAAATAAATCCCAACAAAAATGGCTGCAGCCAGGGAGCAAACAGGAGGCCTGGGTTTCCTTGGCGATAGAGGAAGCCAAACTTTCTACCTACCTGGCCTGCCCTAGTCTCTGCTCAAGGCTTCAAAGTTTTAATTATAGAAGATAAATAAATTACAAATAACAGGGCTGCCTGGGAGCATGGCCAGCTTGCAAAGCACCACAGACCCCTCACCCAGGCCGCCTCATGCCCCAATAGAACCCTCACCCTGATCCGGGACACCTTTCAGGGCAAATCAGCTGGCCCTTACCTGTGCACCATGCCTCTATTCTATCTAATAAAAGAATAATATGCAAATTGACCATCACTCCAATACACAAGATGTCTGCCCCTATGTGGTCAAAGATCCTGCCTCCCTGAGGACAAGATGACTGCCACAGAGAACAACAGGGGAAGGGCCAGCTCTGCAAGTAAGCACAGTTGGGAGGAACCCAGCCTACAAGGAAGGGCAGTTGGGGACGATCAAACCTGCAGGAGAGGGCAGTTCGGGTGACCAGGCCTGCAGGAGAGGGCAGTTAGGGGCAATCAGGCTGGCATAGAGCAGTTAGGCATCAATAGGCTGGCAGGGGAGTGGTTAAGGATGATCAAGCTGGCAGGCAGAATCAGTTAGGGGCAATCAGAAAGGCAGGCAGGTAAGAAATTGGGAGCCAGCAGTCCTATCGATAGATTGTGAGAGGCAGTTGGACATTCCTTGAAGGGTCCCAGTTTAGAGAGGATGTAGGCTGGGCTGAGGGACACCCCTCCCCCATGCATGAATTTTGTGTACTGGGCCTCTAGTATATATATATATATATATATATATAATTATAATGTTCTAAATCAAATTAAAATATAAATTAAATTTTATAAATCAATATATATTTGAATCTAATTTAAAAGTATAAATTTTAATTTAAAATATATTTACTAAGTTAGAAAAGAGAACAGGAATATCAAAAACATGGAAAATATTATATAATGAAAGTAAATAGAACACTATATCATGAGATTTAGTGTTTGGGGAGTATAAAGGCAGATTGATTGGTTTTATCATTCATTTGTTCACTGACTTAACAAATATTTATTGAACTTCTATTATGATTAAGATGTTAGAACATATTTAGGATGTTTGTGATGATAATCATTTAGTTGTTTTTATAACTGGGTTACCATTCCTAAAATTATACATGGTGCTTCGTATTTTCCTAAGCAGTTTCACCTCAGATGAATGAGGGTAAATCAAATTAAGGTTTTATCTGAGCCTTTTTATTTTAGTGAGCAAGGAGCAGCAAGCAGCTGACAGAAGGAGGACACCAGGTCTTTAGAAACACTCACTCAGGACCAGGCCAGAGGATAGATGTGATTCTTCACTCAGATAAGAAAAGAAGACATCACAGCACTTTTCCCAATAGAGTTGGGTCAAAAGAGAGTGGCTGACACTTTTTGAGTATACATGGCCCTAAAGGCTTGAAGTATTGTATGTTCCCAAGTAAGTTTTTTTTTTTTACTTACATCTTGCAAAATACTATTAATTTTGTCAAGCAAATAAAATTTTCATTACCATTATATTTTGAGCTTTTGTTGTTACAAATCTTGCTCCAAATTTTAAGGAAGTTCAAATAAGCACATCAGGAGTGTGTGTGCTAGGCTTCTGGGGGACCACATGTGTTCCATGTACGCTCCCTGACAAAAGAATGGTTGCTGTTAGTAACTTAAAACCGACTCTTTACATTGTGAAATATAATGTTCTAATATACACATTGGTAAAAAAAAAAAAAAAAAAACCCAAACATTTCATTTTCACATTTTATTAAATTTATTTGAATGATATTGGTTAAAAGAATTATGTAAGTTTCAAGTGTGCAGTTCTATAATACATCACCAGTATATCACATTGTGTGTTCACTATCCAAAGTCAAGTTACCTTCTGTCCCTTTATTTTAACCTTCTTTACCCTCTTCCACCTTCCCTTTGCCCCTGCTTTCTCTCTGGTGACCACTGTACTATTTTCTGTGTCTATGAGTTTTTGTTTGTTTATTTTTCTCCTTTGTTCATTTGTTGCTTTTAGGTTTATACCCCGCATCTGAGTGAAATCAGATGGTTCTTAACATTTCCAACTGACTCATTTCACTTGGCATGATACTCTCAAGGTCCATCTATGTTGTCACAAATGGCAGTATTTCGTCTTTTCTCATGGCTGAGTAGTAGTCTCTTGTAAACACATACCATTTCTTTATTCAATCATTTACCAAAGGACACTTTTGTTGTTTCTATGTCTTGGCCACTATAAATAATGCTGCAATAAACATAAAGGTACATATATTTTTATGAATAAATTTTTCAGATTTTTCAGGTAGATACCCAGAAGATGGGATCATACGGTAACTCTATTGTTAGTATTTTGAAGAGCCTTCATACTGTTTTCCATACTGGTTGCACCAGTTAACATTATCCCCAGCAGTATATGAGGGTTTCCTTTTCCCTCATTTTCTCTCCAACACTTGTTATTTCCTGTTTTGTTCACATTAACCATTCTTACAGGTGTGAGGTTGCATCTTCACTAACTATTAGGGAAATGCAAATCAAAACCACAATGGGGTATAAAACATACTTCTCCATCAAGATAGAAAATAGCAACAAAGAAACCATGAGTCCTTCAGTGTCTCTCAACTGATGGTGCCTTTTAGTTATGAGGTTGGTCCTGGCAGATAATGGTCCTGCTCATTTGCTCATGTCAGCTCTTGCCATTGGCTCTGCATTTCTTGGCATACACATTTCTTACTCTGCTTCAGTCATCTAATACTTTGTCAAGGACTTCTGTGTCTATGTCTCTGAAAGTATTATTTCAATTATTTAAAGTAGATGTAATAATGATGCCTAGAACATTCTCTGACATACTGTAGCCATTCAAATGTTTGTTTATTCAGTGAATAAAATTATATGTTTGGCTCAATTCTCTTTTGATCCCCTGGAAAACTCTCAGGGATCCTGCCTGCCTCTCCTAAAGTTATATATATATATATATTGTATATTCCTTAGCCAGACACACACACACACACACACACACATATTTTTCATATATACATATATGTGTATATATGAATATATACACACATATATGTATATATTCCATAGCCAATGCAATCAGGCTATACCTATATATTATTTTTCTGACTAGAGCCTAAGATTGACCATTGCATTGTTAGTATTTTAACTGTCTTTTGTTTTTCTCTGCCTTTATCACAATGTTAACATTGGTAACATTTTATTATTCTACACATAAGGTAAAAAATGTTAAGTTCTGACTTCCTCTAACTCCCACATCTCTCCTTGCCCTTCATAACTCTCTTATAGAGAGTACCCATAAAAATTTCAAGAAAATTGAGGTATTGAATGGCTGATGGAAAAAAGCAAGCTGGGACATGGCTACAATACTGAGAATGAATCAGCACAGCAGTGTTTGAATTCTAACTAGGAAAGTATCAGCTAATTCTCATCTATTTGTCAATCTCCAGGATAATTTTTTCTTTTAAAAAGGGTTCCTTTCTTTATTGTGATTGGTTGTGTTTATTAAATTGCTAGTTTGTGGGTAGAAGGTAGAATGCCTTTTTTGTGGTTGTTGTTTGTTTTTAGAATTTCTCACAATTTGAAAGGATATACTCATATCTCTGTTCCCAGTGTAAAACTGCTTACTGGACAGTGAACCCATGAAGGCAGGGTCTAAGTCTGTTTTGTTCACCCTCGCATCTATAAGTGTGTTTTGTTCACTTGGCCTGTGTGTTTAGAAAATATTCACATTAAAATGAGAGGAAATCCTAGTAATTGTATATGAAGATTAGTGTCTCTCATGAGCTCCTGAACTTGATTCTTCAAATTATCCTCCTTGCTTTTATTGTAGAGAAACTGGGAGAGATCAGAGATCAAGGCCCTGCTATACTTTGTCATTTTATTCTGATAGCTTGTGAGCAGAAGGAGAGTTCTTGCAGCTTAAGGGGAAGTAGGGGAAGGAAAAAAATAAAATTTGGGGCAGAAAATAGCCATTGCTTAAACAAAAAACTATTGCATACAAAAATCTCATTAAAAGTAGGGAAAGTTTAAAAAAAAAACATTTTATTGATCTATTATATTACAGAGAGGAAAGAAGAGGGAGAGTTAGAAACATCGATGAGAGAGAAACATTAATCAGTTTCCTCCTGCACACCCCTACTGGGGATGTGCCCAGAACCAAGGTACATGCCCTTGACCGGAATCAAACCTGGGACCCTTGAATCTGCAAGCTGATGCTCTATCCACTGAGCCAAAGAGGTTAGGGGGGAAAAAATAGGAAAAGTTTTTGTATTTTTAGCCCTGACCAATTTGGTTCAGTGGACAGAGCATCAGCCTGCAGACTCAAGGGTGCCAGGTTCAATTCTGGTCAAGGGCATGTACCTTGGTTGTGAGCACATACCCAGTAGAGAGTATGCAGGAGGCAACTGATAGATATCTCTCTCATTGATGTTTCTAACTCTCTATCAATCTCCCTTCCTCTCTGTAAAAAAAAATCAATAAAATATGTTTTTAAAGAAGTTTTTATATTTTTAGTATGTCTGGAAGAGCTATAGTCATGATTTGAAAAATTCTAAAAATATGTGCCAGTTATATTGAAGACAAAGTATAATATTTTTTAAAAATATTTTTTATTGATTTTTCTTACAGAGAGGAAAGGAGAGAGATAGAGAGCTAGAAACGTCGATGAGAGAGAAAATCGACCAGCTGCCTCTTGCACAACCCCTACCGGGAATGTGCCCGCAACCAATGTACATGCCCTTGACCGGAATCGAACCTGGGACCTTTCAGTCTGCAGACTGACGCTCTACCGCTGAGCTAAACCAGTTTCGGCTCCCCCCCGCCCAAAGTTTAATATTAATAAAATAATTATTTTAATGTTTTGCAAAAATGATTCTTGAGGTATGAATGCACCATAGGGCTTAGAAGAACAGTATTGAGCACACATTTACTTAAAAGTTAAATTAATCATTTTAAAAATATAAGTAATGACCTTCAACATAATAATTGTTGGTCTGGAGATATAATATTAATAAAACCTGAGATTCTTCTTAACTTGGAATATGTGGTCATTTGCCAAGACTGACATTTCCTTTTGTACTACCTTGAAAAAGTTTTAACTGAATAGATTAAAAGCTTAAAGAAGATGGTGGGGGTGGTGTTTTAACCTCTATGAAAGAGACAATATAATTTTAGAAGTCTTTAGAACATTATTTATATGCAAACGGGGCTATTATTTATGAACTGATTTTTGTCTGATTATTAAACCAAGCCTAGAATAATTTATTTTACAAATATAGTTTTCATTACTCTAGCACACATATAATAATTCCAACTAATTATTAAAGACAGCGAATTAGAGATGTTTATTATTCATTTATCTGCTTAGTAAGTATTTATTGAGAGGTAAGCATGTGTGCAAGGCCCTGTGAAGGGTGCAGACACAAGGGTAAACCTTCTTGTGGAATTTATAGTTTAGTCCAATGTTACTAAAATGTGTTTTATGTGCAGTTCTATTAGCAAAGTATTTGCTAACTTGGCACTAACATATTCATATATATATTTATAAATTGAATGCATGTAGTATTTTACTGATATACTAAGTACATAAAACAAGCTAATTCAAAATTGAATTTTGACAGGATGAGATGAGAAGAAATATAAATAAAAATGTTAATAATGGATAATCAGGTGCCACCTTGAAATTGTCACCTGCATACCCATGTGGGAAACTCTGCCTAGAAGCTGAAATAGGCATGGAGTCAATAGAGAGAAATGGTTTGTATATTTATAAATGTAATAAGGTCTGTGAAGAAAAATAAAGTATAACAAGAAGAGAAAAAAGGGAAATTAATTTATATAACCAGCTCAGAAAGACTATCTGAGGAAGTAACATTTGAGTGGAGGTCTGAATCAACCAGACCAAGTATGGTGGGAAGAGCATTCTGAGTGAGGGTGACACATGCTCAGATTTCTTGTGATGGGAAAGAGTTTGGTTCATTTGAAGAGCTGAAAGAAGCCTGTATGGCAGGAGAAGAAAGATTGAGAATATCTGTGACCAAAAGAAAAAAGAAAAAGAGAGGCTGAAGGGTTAAGGAGGGCCTGTAATTTAAAAAAAAAATGGATTTTTGTCTCAATTCTTTGGCAAATAACTTATGGGTTTTAGGTACAGGATTGTTATAATCTGATTTACGTTTAGAAATTGATATTAGGATGATGACAATGAGGATTTGGCCTTTGTGAGTGAATGGTCAGTGCTATGTTTACTGAGATGGCAAAGATTGGGAGACGAATGTACTGGGAAATAGAGTTACACTTTGGACATCTTAAATTTGAGAAGTTATGTTTGTTAGACTAATGCTAGCTGCAAGAACTAAAACCCAAATTTCTGTGGCACAGTAAAATAAAAAGTTGATTTTATGATTAATGTGGGTGGCTTTGGTCTACCCATTGGTTTAAGGACTGAGGCTATTTTTCCTTGAGCATTCCTATACAGTAATTCCTCAAAGTCCTCTGAATTCAAATGGTGGAAAGGGAAAGAGTATGGAGAACGTACTCTTGTTTCTTATTATACTTGGAGCAGAATGACTTACATCCCTTTTCTTTAAATTCTTTTGGCAAGGGAGACCTAGTTATATGATCCCACCAAGATTAACAAGGCCTAGGAAATGTCCCTTCCCAGCAACAGTAGGCATTTTCCACGAGCACCTTGGCAAACTGGAAGGAGACACTCATGGCTACCCATTTCTGATAGACACCTAGTAGCGCTCACTTGATATATCACGTCAAACAGTGACTATGGAAGTGTGCAGCTCAAAAAAGTGACCTGGTGTCAACAGAAACATTATCTTCAGTACATCCTCATGGAAAATGACAGCAGTACAAAACCGATTTGGCTCAGTGGATAGAGCATTGGTCTGCGGACTAAAGGGTCCCAGATTCGATTCTGGTCAAGGGCATGTACCTTCGTTGTGGGCACATCCCTAGTGGGGCTGTGCAGGAGGCAGCTGATCAATGATTCTCTCTCATCAATGTTTCTAACTCTCTATCTCTCTCTCTTCCACTCTGTAAAAAAATCAATAAAATATATATTTTTAAAAATCAATAAAATATATATAAAAAAAAAAAGAAAAGAAAGAAAGAAAATGACAGCAGAAGGCCAACAGGACTGAATTCCAGGGCACACCTACATTGGTGGCCAGGATACTGAAAAAGTGTCCAGGAACAAGGAAGGGAAAGATCAAGAGAGGGTGGTATCTTAGGAGCTATGAGAATTTATTCAAAAATATATTCTGACATTTTCACTGGTTCAGGTCTTTACTACATTCATATTTGTTTTCACAGTGTCTATGAACATACTTTTCTATATACTATAAAACATAGTTTTTCTGATTACTACAATGACCACTTCTAAAATTTTTATTTAATGTTTGCTTTAGAAAGTGCTTTAACACTCATTGTCAAGCAATAGGCATGGTGTTTTAAATTTAATTTTAAAAGTGATAGCAGACTTTCCCTAGTAGCTGGCTGTGCCGGGTAGGGGGACCCGAGCAGTGGGTCTTGTGGCGAGAAGTTTCAGAGCCTCATTAAAAAGTTTGGGTCCCCTTGAAGCCCTACTACCAGGAGATCTGGGTGGGAATTGGGGATGATGGGCCTCATCCTGTACAAGGTCGGCAGAGCTGATAAAAAGAAAAGCTGAAGCTGCGAAAGCTGCCAGTCCCACGCCGGCTCGTGGTCATCACTAACCAGCTGAGCCTGAGTGCACAGCGGTGGAGCTGGGCCTGTCCGTGCATCTCAGCTCTGCGAGATGGGAATGAGGGGCACGCTGTATCTTGTAGAAGTGCTGTTTCCTTGCTGGCACGAATAAATGCACCTGCAAGACAAAAAAAAGTAGTAAGTAACATTGTAATTTTTAACATAGCAAATATCACCTGGATTTTACTTAAATTTCTACCCAAATTCATGTGATTGTTTTGGGCACTGGAAAAATCAATATATAAGCAAATTTAATTCATAGAGACCTAAGAGATGAACGAAAGTAAAGAACAAAGATCCTTTTTAAAGCAATCAATTTAATTATATTTGGTAAAATATCAACACTTTAATTTGTTAAAATGTAGATTGTACTGAGATACATTTAGGGTAGAGTTTGGCAAACTCCAGCCTGTGGGTCAAATTCAGTCTGATGCCTTGTGTGTGTACAACTCACAAGCTAAAATTAATGTTTACATTTAAAATAGCTCAAGTAAATCAAAAGAATAATATATTTTTTTAAGAATAATATTTTTGACATAAAAATTATTTGAATCTCCAACTTCAGTCTTAGAAGATAAAATTTGATTGGAGCACAGGCATTTTGTTCAGGCACTTGCTATCCCTGGCTGTTTTTAGAGACAGAAACAGAGTAAGTATAGTTGCAAAGCCTATATGTTCCTTTTTTCATATCTCCTTGTTTTGGGGGATTACACATATACATATGTATTTTTTAGCCAACTTTTATGTTGCAGGTAGTAAAATACATAGTTAATCTGTGTCTTACGATATTGTATAAATTTTCCCTTAGTGTGGGGAGGAGAATATGGTATAGCTCTCTCCAAGGCTGAAGAGGAAGAGAGCATTTCTTTGTTGGGAGAGCAAAAAGGGAGATTTTCTCTAGTGACATCTTTACTCATGTTTAGGGTTATCCATGTGAATAAAAGCAAACATTAATCTTGAAAGTTGGTATAGTAGTCATGAGTCCTGGTTGTTGTCAAGCCTAAGCCTTAAGATAGGAATTTGTTTTGTTTTTTTCATGTTTGCCTTTTTACTAGTAAAGGATGTGAATGATCTCACCATGTCTTTTCACCAAGTGTGACTTTGCCCATTATTTTCTTATTAGAGGCCCAGTGCACAGATTCCTACACTGGTGGGGTCCCTCAGCCTGGCCTGATCCCTCTCACAACCCAGGACCCCTCGGGGGATGGCAGATGTTGGAAAGCTGGTTTTAACTTGATCCCCATAGACCAGGCTGAGGTATCCCACTAATGCAGGAATCCATGCATTGGGCCTCTAGTCCTATATAATAAAAGAGTAATATGCAAACTGACCATCACTCCAACACACAAGATGGCTACCCCATGTGGTCAAAGATTTCTTCCCCCATGTGGATACAAGATGGCTGCTACAGATGGAGAGCAGTTGGTAGGGACCAAGCCTATAAGGAAGGGCAGTTAGGGGTGACCAGGCCTGCAGGGAAGGGCAGTTAGGAACAAACAGGCTGGCAGGGGAGCAGTTAGGCATCAATCAGGCTCGAGGGGAGTGGTTATGGGGTGATTAGGCTGGCAGGCAGAAGTGGTTAGGGGCAATCAGGAAGGCAGGCAGATGAGCAGTTGGGAGCCAGCAGTCCCAGATTGTGAGAGGGATGTCAGACTGCCCGTTGATCCTAGATCAGACCTGAAGGGGCAGTCGGACATCCCTTGAGGGGTCCCAGATTGGAGAGAGTACAGTCTGGGCTGAGGGACACACACCCGCCATGCACAAATTTTATGCACTGGGCCTCTACTATGCATATAAGATCTTTGATTAATGTCTTCCCCCTGCCCTCTCCTCCCTTCCCTCTAAGATTCATCAGCCTGTTTCATGTTTCTATGCCAGTGGCTTCTGATCCTCCATTGCATGTCTGCCCCCCTGGTGGTGAGTGTGTGTCATAGTTACTGGCCCATCAGCTGGTCCCTTAGGCTTTTAAATATATATAGATTGCTTTGAGGTTTGAAGCAGTTCTTAGTAGATTTCTCAGGAGCAGCTAAGATTTTATGTTGACTCCTATATTGCTTGCACTGAGAAGAGATACTAGGAGTTTCATAATTATGAATGAATAGCTGTACAGCCTCAGGAATGTGGTAACAGATTTTATAGTAGCATTATAAAAGCTATTATTAATATTTTTATAACAAGATATACATTTTAGTTAAAGTAATTGCAATTAACTGTAATGACAAATGAAAAAGGAAATACAAATACAAAAATTAATGAAAATAGAAACTGTCTCTGTTTAAAAATAATATTTTCAATGATGTAATTCATAACCAAATCTGGTAGTCAGTTGACACTTTTTCTTCTGAGAGAATTCTTTCTGTCTTTCCAACATATCTCACTTATGAACATTACTGTTTGGACCAGTTGGATCAGATCTGTTATTTTTCTTATAAAAGTAACTTATTGGTATAAAAATGCTCTCTCTGTGCCATTAAATGCCCTTTCTTCTCATTTACCATCTCAGCATAGTCATCTTATTACAATCCACCCCTTGTACCACTCTTCCCTAGCAGACATTGCCTTTCTCATAGAATGGCTCTTGCAATGTGCCCTCCTGCTCCCAAGACTATGACATTATTTTCTCCATATAGAGTCCAATATATTGTATTAACAGAGTTTAACTGAAACTGGATTTTTGACAAAAATGGATATATATTTACAGGATATAAAATAATTTTAGTTGACCCTCACAGGAAGAAAATACCTTGAGACAAAACAATTCAAAAAGTTTTCAAATAATATTTTAAAATTTACTCTGAGCATTACTTTTATTAATCCTAGAAATCATGGGTATCACTTAGTGGTAATATTTTCTAAGATAAAGAAATTATTTGATTTAATAGATTTTATTGAAATGTCAGTCAAACATGACAGGTAACTGACCTTCTCCTCCATTAAGTGCCCAAGTATTTAATTATAAATTTTATTTTAAAAAAGAATTATTTTTAGTTTTTCTGTGAGTTGTTAATAACAACAAAACTTTGGAAATGGAAATCTTAACTTTTTTAAAAATATATATATTTTATTGATTTTTTACAAAGAGGAAGAGAGAGGGATAGAGAGCTAGAAATGTCGATGAGAGAGAACCATCAACCAGCTGTCTCCTGCACACCCCCCACTGGGGATGTGCCCACAACCAATGTACATGCCCCTGACTGGATTTGAACCTGGGACCTTCCACTGAGCCAAACCCGGTTTTGGCAACTTTTTGTTCTTAATGTATAAGTAAAGATAGTTTTTCTTCTAATTTACTGACTTTTTATATATGTTAGTTTTAGTCAAATATTAACCACAAGTGGCTAAGTATGAAATAGAATGTCAAAGAAAAGCCATGATAGGGGGGGGGAAATTATATATATATATATATATATATTGCATGGGGGGGAGGGTGTCCCTCAGCCCAGCTTGCACTCACTCCAATCTGGGACTCCCCAAGGGATGTCCGGGACTGGGCCTAAACGGGCAGTTGGACATCCCTCTCACAATCCAGGACTGATGGCTCCCAACTGCTCACCTGCCTGTCTTTCTGATTGCCCCTATCTGCTTCTGCCTGCCAGCCTGATCACCCCCTAACTACTCCCCTGCCAGCCTGATTGATGCCTAACTATTCCCCTGTCAGCCTGATCACCCCCAACTGCCCTTCCCTGCAGGCCTGGTCACCCCTAACTGCCCTCCCCTGCAGGCTTGATCACCCCCAACTGCCCTCCTTTGCAGGCCTGGTCCCTTCCAACTGCCCTCCCTGCTGGCCATCTTGTTGGAGCCATCTTGTATCTACATGGGGACAGCCATCTTTGACTACATAAGGGCAGCCATCTTATGGTTGGAGTGATGGTCAATTTGCACATTACTCTTTTGATATAGGATAGAAGCCTGCTGCATGGTTGGGGACCAGCTGGTTTGCCCTGAAGCATGTCCCAGATCAGGGTGGGGGTTTTCTTGGGGCATGGGGTGACCTGGGCGATGGGCCTTTGACATTCTATTTCATACTTAGCCACCTGTGGTTAGTATGTGACTTTAAATATAACATATATAAAAAGTCAGTAAATAAATCCCAGATACCAGGGCTAGCCATGTCCCCTGATGGCCCAAGTGGAGGCCCTGGTATCTAGGATTTATTTATCTTCTATAATTGAAATTTTGTAGCCTGGAGCAGAGCCAAGCCTCCTGCTCGCTCTGTGGCCACAGCCTTTTCTTATTGGGATTTATTTATATTCTATAATGGAAACTTTAGCCTTAAGTGGAGGCTAAGGCAGGCCAGGGCTGCATGAGCTTGGCTTCCTCCAGCACTGGGGGAAACTCAAATCTCCTGCTCTCTTCAGGTCCATGGCATTTTTGTTGGGATTTATTTATCTTCTATAATTGAAACCTTGTAGCTTTAAGTGGAGGCCAAGGCAGGCCATGGCAGGTGGAAAACTTAGCTTCCTCCATTGCCAGGGAAATCCAAGCATCCTGCTTGCTCTGTAGTTGCAGCCATCTTGGTTGGGTTAATTTGCATACTTGCTCCTGATTGGCTGTTGGGAATAGCTTGTGGTGTAGCGGAGGGATGGTTAATTTGCATACCGATCTTTTATTAGATAAGATATATATATATCTGATTATGGCTTACATTCTTTTTAAAAATATATATATTTTATTGATTTTTTTACAGAGAGGAAGGGAGAGGAATAGAAAATTAGAAACATCAATGAGAGAGAAACATCGATAAGCTGCCTCTTGCACACCCTCTACTGGGGATGTACCTGCAACCAAGGTACATGCCCTTGACCGGAATCAAACCTGGGAACTTCCAGTCTGCAGGCTGATGCTCTATCCACTGAGCTAAACCGGTTTCGGCTGGCTTACATTCTTATAATACTTCAGAAGCAGTTTCCCATAGAAAACGTTTGAGAATTTTATTATTGGGTCCAATTTATAGATGAAGAAAGAGGTTCTGGCTGTTTTTAGATAATGTCAATGCCCTTCTCATATCCCTTTGGCATTTATAATTTCTGTGCACGCCAGCTGGCTTTCAAACTCCAGTAAATGTGACCTTTTGCTTTTCCAGCTCTACAATCAGAAGGCCCACAAGTGCTTGATTTATCATAATAGAATTCCATGTGACATTGCTTGGATCAAGGAAAACACTTACAGGGATGGAGGTTCAACAATGGCCACATGACCTTGGCTTCCATTAGTTCCCCTATTACATGCATCACCCAGAAGTTGCTGGCTTGATTAAATGCTATGTAACTTAGATCTTAATGGTACAGTTTTGAAGCCAGCTGGAAGATGAAGCTCTGAGGAGGTGGAGTACTGCTTTTAAGAGGTATGATACACTTTGAATTGATTGTCATTATATGTCTGTGTCCCTGATAGATAGAAAAGGAGCCAGGCTATGGAAGTGACCCATCTTAATATCAGTCTGATGGAGAATTTTGATTCCTGTTCCCACAACATTAAACTCTTCTGTATTAGAAGTCTTGATTTTCAAGAATGGGAAGTAAGTCTTCTGCAAAGGAACATGGTAAATATACCATGAAACCTCTATATAAACTGCTAATTTTGTGCTCCTCATAGTAGTAGACAAGCAGGCAAAAGAAGTAATTACCATACTGGCAGAATAATGACTCTGATTATCAAAGAGGTGATAGAGTTGCTACTACTGAAAAGGGGAAAGAAAAAGCATGTCTGGAGCCCCAGAGATTCAGTGAGGTGCTTCTTAGTGCTTCCATGGCTGAAAACTTTGAATGGGCACCACAGCATCTATACTCGACAAGAGTACAGTAACCAGGTACTCAGAATCCTCAGCGATGAGAGTCTAGGTCACCCTACCAGACAAGTAACCAGGAGAAGCTAAATCACTAGTTGAGGATAAAGAAAGGAGGGCACACATACCAATTATGGTCTCAGGATCAGCAGAAGCAATGAGGAGTGTACCTTATTCCACTAACATTCCTAATGTAATTTTATAAAAAAGATTATGAATCAGTGACAGGACACAGCGACCTTCATGTGGGGTATAAGAGAATCTGAGTGGTGCAAGAGATGGATTGTAGTAAGACACAAGTGTCCTACCATAGTCCCTTGGTATTTGCTATTTTTATGCACCCTGTAACAATTTCTAACTGATAGAATTTATTTGATTAATTGCTTACTAGGATCAATGAATCTTGCTCTGTCTGTTCTAAGGACAGGCTACTACTTCTCCCTCCCCCTGCTACCTGACGCCCCGCCCCCCCCCCAAAAAAAAAAAATCTCAAACAATGTCTGATGTGGATGCTGTTTCTCAGTGGGGTCACTTCGTGGAGTATCTCCTCTGCTGTCTCTCAGATTTCCTCAGCAGGATTAAACTTCAGTAGCCCACAGTGTTAACTTGATTCATAATATAATAGATCTGTTAATGGCTTCTTTCCTTTTTTTCTGTCTCATTTCCTCTCTCAACTACCATGCTTCTGGGAGTCATCTTACAACTCAGCTATTGTGCTTAAATATTTGTCTTAGGGCCTGCTTCTGGGGAGGGTCTACTGGTAAACCAAAACAGAAAGCGACTTGTTAAATTTTATCAAACCAGGGATAGTACCGCGTTTAATTCCCGGTCTTCTGGCTCTTAAATGAGTGCTCCTTTCAGCCCCACATTTCAGAAGTGCTCTGTGTGCACTAGACCTAAATAAATAGATTAATTCTGGACCTTTATGTAGAAAGGTGACATTGAATGCAACATAAAGGGAGGAGCAGAGGCAGAAAACATCTCTCCCAGCTTTCTTTTGTTTTGTTTTGTTCATGAGATAGTGGATTTGAACTTTGTGAAAAGAAGACAATAACATACTTACTGTGTTTTAAATATATTTTATTGATTTTTTTTTCAGAGAAGAAGGGAGAAAGATAAAGAGCTAGAAACATCAATGAGAGAGAAACATCAGTCAGCTGCCTCCTGCACACTTCCCACTAGGGATGTGCCTGCAACTAAGGTACATGCCCTCGACCAGAATCGAACATGGGACCCTTGAGTCCGCAGGCCAACGCTCTATCCACTGAGTCAAACCAGTTAGGGCTTTACTGTTTTCTTTTCTTTTTTTTTTTAAATTTTTTTAATTTTATTGATTTTTTATAGAGAGGAAGAGAGAGGGATAGAGAGTCAGAAAAATCAATGAGAGAGAACCATCGATCAGCTGCCTCTTGCACAATCCCTACCGGGGATGTGCCTGCAACCAGGGAACATGCCCTTGACCGGAATCGAACCTGGGACCCTTCAGTCTGCAGGCTGATGCTCTATCCACTGAGCCAAACTGGTTTCGGCGGCTTTACTGTTTTCTTACTTCTGTGTCCCTTTAAAGGAGGGATGATTCATTGTTAAATCAATTCATTGGCTCTTCCGTGTTGTACAGAGTTTGGGTTGTGTGCTGATTCCTGGGAGAGAAGCAGACTCACTGCACTGCTTTCCTCTGTACAGTGGGATGTTGCAAGAATGGAGAACGCGGCTTCTGGGGAAGGCATGGTGTGCTGATATGGTGGCATGAGCATGCAGGGAGGGACATTGGAAAGCAACGTGTAAGTAGATAAACTGCACTGATGAACTAATGAAGGAGTGGTTTTTCGCCATTGACATAAAAGAAAATATGGAGAGGAGCCAGGTGGGTTAAGTTTCTGTGAGGATCTCTGCCTCTGTGGAGAGCACTGTAAGTGGCAGTGATGGCTGGAAAAGATTTTAAAGATATTTCACTCTGTTTTTTTGTGTGCTTTATTAAGAGAATAGTGAAGATTTGAAATATTTTTATTTACTTTTGTTTGACTATTTCTTTGATCATGATACCATACCAGAAGGGAAGTACATATAAAATAAAACCTCTACTATTTTTAGGTTAAAAGTAGTTACTAGAGCGAATACAACTCAGAGTTCCTATTATTTTCAGTTTATAGAGCTTCTTATACCTGTGTGCGAGGTATGTATTTCTGATGGGGCAGAATGACTGCCCCTAGGATGAGGGATAAAGGAAGAAGGGGGTGAGGAAAACAAAGCCCGCTTACCTGAGAGTGTATCTTAAAGTCAGGGATTTCTAAACTACTTTCCCATGCTTTTAGTTTTCAATCTAGGGCTAAAGATTTGGGTAGTTCATGTCCTGGGAAAGGAATAGCTCAGTTTATGCTCAGGCTAATGTGGTCCTTGTGCAGAAAGGAAGCCACGGCAGGAGCCCAGCAGAAGGAAGTCTCCTATGATGGGCTCTCCTGGGGTTCCACAGCGCCTTCAGCAGCAGGAGTCACACCCACCCTCAGCCTCCAGACTGCCTGCAAATGTGAACTTTAAAGAGAGGAGTGATGGTGAGAAGCTGAGTTAGTGTAGAAAAGAGAAACAAGGGAAGGGGGAGGAAAAGGAAAGCAAACTTACCCTGTTGACTTAGTTATTATTATTATTATTTATTTATTTATTTATTTATTTTTTAAAGAACTAGTTCAGGGACGTGCTTAAGAGTAAGCTTGAGAGTTGTTGAGTCTCTGAAGATATGAAGGTTGCTGGTGGTACCTTCAAAGGAGGAACTGCAGTGAAGGATCGCCAGAGGGGGCCCAGAACTGTTGTTCAAACTGGGAACGCTGATTAGAAACTCAGTCGGATTGAACATAAGAGGCGTGTTTAAGATAATTACAATCCTTGTTAATAATAAATTTACTGGACGTTTTCAATTAGGTGGGAAAGACATGGAGTAGTCTTTGCAGAATGAGTAAGGGAAAAGAGGTCTGGACTTCTAAAATGATATTAGTGATTCCTCTGAATAAACCACAAAAAGTATCACACACAAAGATGGTGTGGCTAAGAGACACTGGATTTTGAGAGAGGTAAAAATAAAAAAGCTATAACACAGTAAAAATATAGATTAGGAGGGAAATACAATAGGAAAATACAGTCGGATAGAATCACAATATGGCAAGAGAAAATTCAAAGGAGGTCTTGAGAGAGTAAAATAACATAAATGTATTAACAAAAATGCAGTGAGAACATACTATAGAGGAGAGTAGTGTTAGAATTCTGATTGCCAGAGAAACATTTAAAGGAATAGCTGAGGAAAATAAAATAAAATCATCTTGGGACTTGAAAGACAGAAGACAAGTAATTGCCTGGTGGAAGGTAGAAAATAAAGATGGTATTGAAGGAAATCAAAGTAAGATTTTAGTCCTATTAAGACATTTGAGAAAATCACAGCAGCGACTCTGTCTGCTTTCCCTGAAAAACTGAACACAGAGGCCCAAAATCTATGACCAGAGCAGAGGATTCCGAGAGGGCAGTCTTTCCATCGTTATGTTGTGTCATCTATTACCTTCTAGGCTTCAGAAAGGTGGTAGAGGGCTTATGGAATCTAAGCAAAGCAGGCAGAAAAACTAGAAGCCTGCTCCCCAAAGTAAGGTGACCACAGAAGAACTGGAAGGTTAATACAAACGGAAAGAGGTATTTGCTACATCCCACAATAAAAACTGCTGGGCCAATATTAAATTATGTGTTTATGTGCCACTAATTTATTACTTTAGAGCAGAGGTGGGGAACCTTTTTTCTGCCAGGACCATTTGGATATTTATAACATCATTCCTGGGCCATCCAGAATTACCCATTTAAAAATGAGCCTGCTATATTTTTTGTCAAACATTTAATTGACTCACCCCTAGTGCCTTGGCAGGGCCAGACCAAATGATTTCCCGGGCCTTATATGGCTCTTGGGCTGGATGTTCCCCACCCCTGCTTTAGAGCATGAAAGGATTTTATAGTAATGTCCCAAAGGACTGGTCCTTGGGCTATGTGAGAGTTTGGATGTGGGGGATAAAAGAATAAGAGGAACAAGAAGAATAAATGAGAATTATTTTTAAGTTCCAACTTTACACATGAAGAGATATTTTCCACCAAAGGATATTTATTGCCACAGCATACTGAAAACACAAAGATGCTTATCTTTAAAAAAAATGCAGATTTAACTTATTCAGATTAAAAAAATAAAGCTGATGCATTTTGGAGTTATTTTGGATTAACACTTTCAAAAATGGATACACTTATAAATTTCTTTTTTTTTTTTAAACATTACCATTATGGTTTCCTCCAAGTCAATCCTTAGAAATCTTCCAAAAAATTAATAAAGACTATGTATCTATTTGGGTCATGTGCTATATATATTTATAATACCATTTCACCATTACTTCAGTCTTTCTTCTAATAGAGTAAGTGTAAAACATCTTATCTACTTTTATCCTTTAACATTCCTTCTTGAACAGCTTGGGCTGAAGAATAGAGGACACTTTGCCATATAAATGTATCAGCATTATGGTTTAATCCCCCATCCTTCCAGGTCTGGTTCAGGCAACATAAAAGGTTGATAATGGCTTCATTTGGCATAGTGGCACCTGAGGCAGAGAGAAATGGATTATTTTTAGATATATTTCATGGTAGAAATAACAGGCAAGGCTTACCTGGATTAAATTTGATGGGAAAAAAAAGAAAAGGGAAGAGTCAAAAGCAAAGCCATGCTTTTACTTTGTATAACAGGAAAGACATTGATGCCATTTAATAAGTGGGGGAATGGTGGAGGGACTGAAGGGGTTATGTTAAGAAATTGATTTAGGGCATGTCAAGTATTAGATGCCTATGAATATGGAGGTAGAGATACAGGACATGTAAGAGTGGAACTTGGTGCAAAAAATAAGATTTTGGAAGCCAATTCAAAAGCAGAAATTTTATCCATGGAGCTGGGAGAGATTATGGATAGATAGATTAAAAATAGAAAGATTAAGAACAAACCTCTCACCCAGCAGGTATCGCTCAATGATTGAGCCAGGAGGTCAGGGTTTGATGCCTGGGTCAGGGCACATGCCTGGGTTTCAGGCTCCATCCCCAGTAGGGGGTGTGCAGGAGGCAACTGATCAATGTTTCTGATCATTGATGTATCTTTCTCTCCTCCCTTCCTATCTCTGAAGTCAATAAAAAATATATATGTATTTCTAAAAAGGTAAAACTTCTCAGGACTGAGCCCTAAGGTTCACCAATATTTAGAAGCAGAGAGGAGGAGGATCCAGCAAAAGAATGGAGGGTAAAATAAAAGAAGTCAAGGTTGTGTGACATCATAAGAAAAAAAAATTTTAAGCGAATGTTCTGTGAATGCTACTGAGAGCCAAGGCAAAGAGGGCCAGCAAAATATGCATGGATTTGGCCAGATGGCAGTTTATTGATTTCCCTAGAATGAACAGCAGAGATTCAAAAGTAAAGGACGCCAGAGTAATTGATGAATGCATGGCAGGTGAGGAAGTGAAAAAGGAAAGGAAACTTTTGAGAAGTTTTGTATGAAGGGGATCAGAGATGGAATATTAACTTCAGTAGTATTTAGGATTGAGGAAGAAGGTGAATATTTTAAGGAGAGTATTCCCTGAAACATCAGCATGTCAATAGTAGATGGGAATGCCATGGTCGAGAAGGGATCAGTAATGCAGGAGAGAAGGGAAGACTGCAGAATGAAAGCCTCAGAGAAAGTGAATGGAAACTGGATCTGCAGCACAGGTGGAGGGTGGCAAGGATGTCTGTCTCTCTGACAGAGGAGAAGGCAGAGCATACGGGTAAAGATGTAGCTATATTCATTGATTTCATGGTGGGAAGACAAAGGAGTTCCTGTCTGGGCAAAAATGGAGGAATATGCATGTCACAATCCAGAAGAGGTTCCATACAGGGAAAAAAACAGATATTATCGATACCCTTGATGACCTGGCCAAGTGATATGCCACGTCCTCACTGAAAAGAAGGTTAACTGAAACTGACATTCACACCATGTAATAAACTCTATATAGTTTTCCTTACAGACAGTTGATTTAGTTATTGCCAACAAATCCTTTTTTCATTGCCAGAAAATCTTCAAATAAAGAACTCTTCTAGGTGTTATTAAAAATAGATCCAGGAGTTTGAAGGACCCCACTTTTCCACAGAGTCACAGTTCTGGTGCCCAATGTGCAGAAGAAAGGGAGTTTACTTGCCTCAAGGAGCTCAGTTACATGTTGTATTTGAAATATTATTAAAATAATGAGGAGAACAGCTTAAGACCTACCGTGTGCGGGTCCTGTGTTGTACACTATACATATTTATCCTATTTAGTTCTCACAACAGAGCTCTAAAGTGTTACACTGAGGAACTTATGACTTAAAGAGGGACATCTATAGGGTTTCAGTTTAGACCAGTCTGAGTCCAGAAGCAGCAAAGTGTATGTGTGTATATGGAAATGCATACATTCAAATGCATGTATGTATGTGTTTGTGTATGTATGTGCTCATTAACTGAGTAGCTTAACAAATGTTGCCAAGTTTGAGACTTACAGAGAAGACATTTTACAAATTGTATTGTCTGATTTCTATAGAGTTCAAAAATCAAGAAAAAAATAGATTTTAAAAGGTAACCATAAGCGTTTGGCTAAGTGGATAGAATGTCAGCCTGTGGGCTGAAGGGTTCCAGGTTCGGGTTCAACTCTAATAAATGGCACATGCCTGGGTTGTGGGCTAGATCCCCAGTAGAGGGTATGCAGGATGGAGCTGATCAATGATTCTCATCATTGATATATCTATCTCTCTTTCCCTCTCCTTTCCTCTCTGAAATAAATAAAAATATATTTTAAACAAAATAAAGTACAGGCTAAAATAAGAATAAGCAAAATAAGTAATATAATATTGAAGAACTTAGATCTAAAAACAGAGAAAAAAGATTCATTATATTCTAGTCAGTGAAAAGATTGATTGAAACACGGAAATAGATAAAGATATGTAGACATAGATGTAGTTGTTGATTTTTAGAATTACAGAATTTCTAGCATTAGTAGTATCCTCATACAGCAGTCCAGCTAGATTTCTCATTTACAGGTGAGGTCAATGAGACCTTAGAGGGGCAATGGTTTATCCAAAATTAAAGAGAGAGTAAATATGCCAGGATTACCCCCAGGATTCTTGTATCTTTAATGATTTCCAACTGTGTCTTGTAGGCATTAGAGAGAGAGAAGTAAGAGTAGAAATTTAAACTAAAAGAACAAAAGAAAGAATATAGTTAAGATAAGGAGAAAAAAATATGTGGGTATAACTTACATATATTAAAACATATTCAAACAAATTATACTGAATGTATTAAGAGAACTGTGGTCAGATTTTGATGAGTGTAACAAAATGAAGGGAAGAATTGAAACAGAATTAGCACATGGTAGTCCAAGAAGAGATGAAACAAAAGCCACAGCCAACATCATACTCAATGGGCAAAAACTAAAACCATTTCCCCTAAGAACAGGAATAAGACAGGGATGCCCACCCTTACCACTCCTATTCAACATATTACAGGAAGTGCTAGCCATAGCAAACTTGCAAGAAGAAAAAATACAAGGTATCCAAATTGAAAAAGAAGAAGTAAAATTATCATTATTTGCAGATGACATATATTATACATAGAAAACCCAAAAAACTCCATAAAAATGACTAGATTTAATAAATGAATTTGGCAACATAGCAAGATACAAAATTAACACCCAGAAATCTATAGTTTTTTTTATACACCAATAATAAACTCACAGAAAGAGAAACAAACAAACAAAAAATAATTGTACTTACCATTGCACCAAAAAATTAAGGAATAAACAACAGAGGAGGTAGAAGACCTGTACTCTAAAACTATAGGACACTGAAAAAAGAGTTAAAGGAAAACATAAACAGATGGAAGAACATACCATGTTCATGGATTGGTAGAATCAACATCATTAAAATGTCCATACTACCCAAAGTAATCTATAGATTCAATGCAATCTCCATTAAGATACCAATGGCATATTTCACAGACCTAAACTGAGCTCTCCAAAAATTCATCTGGAATTAAAAATGACCCCGAATAGCCACAGCAACCTTGAGGAAGAAGAACAAAGTTTGAGGGATCACAATACCAGATGTCAAGGTATATTACAAAACCACTGTTTTCAAAACTGCCTGGTACTGGCACAAGAACAGACAGACCAATGGAACAGAATAGAGAACCCAGAAATTTATCCAAGCCATTATGTTTAATTAATATTTGACAAAGGAAGCAAGAGCATACAATGGAATCAAGACAGTCTACAATAAATGTGTTGGGAAAATTGGTCAGATACATGAAAAAAAAATGAAACTAAATCACCAGATTATACCATACACAAAAATAAACTCAAAATGGGTAAAGGACTTAAACGTAAGATGGAAAACCATAAAAATATTAGAAGAACCCACAGGCAGCAAAATATCAGACATATGTTGAAGCAATATCTTTACTGATACAGATTCTAGGAAAATGGAAACTAAGGAGAAAATAAACAAATGGGACTACATCAAAATAAAAACCTCCTTCACAGCAAAATAAACCATTAACAAAAAAAAAAAAAAAAAAAAAAAAAAAAAAAAAAAAAAAAAAAAAAAAAAAAACGAGAAAGCTCACTGCATGGGAGAACATTTTTGCCAATGTTATCTACGATAAGGGATAAGGGCCAAATCTCCAAAATTTATAGGGAACTCATACATCTTAACAAAAAGAAGGTAATTCAATCAAAACATGGGCAAAGGATTTAAATAGGCACCTTTTGAAAGTTGACATACATAAGGCCAGGAGACATATGAAAACATACTCTAAGTCACTAATCACCTGAGAGATACAAATCAAAACAATAATGAGATACCATCTTGTACCATCAACAAATCAACAAATGGCCAGTGCTGCTGAGGATGTGGAATAAAAGAAACCCTTATGCCCTGCCAGTGGGAATGCAGACTGGTGCAGTCACTGGGGAGAACAGTATGGAGTTTCCTCAAAAAATTAAAAATGGCACTCCCATTTGGCCCAGTAATCCCCCTTCTAGGAATATATACCAAGAAACCAGAAACATCAATCAGAAAGAACATATGCGCCCTTATGCTCATAGTAGCACAATGTACAATAGCTAAGATTTGGAAACAACCTAAGTGCACATCAGCAAATGAGTGGATTAAAAAGCCATGGTACATGTATACGATGGAATACTACACTGCTGTAAAAAATAAAGAACTCTTACCATTTGCAACAGCATGGATGGACATGGAGAGCATTATGCTAAGTGAAATAAGCCAGTTGGACAATGATAAATATCACATGATCTCACTCATTTGTGGAATAAAATGAACATCATTAAACTGATGAACAAAAATAGATACAGATCACCAACTTACATCATACACAAAAATAAACTCAAAATGGATGCAGGACTTAAACATCAGACGGGAAACCATAAAAATACGAGAAGCATCCACAGGCTGCAAAATCTCAGACGTATGCCAAAAGAACTTCTTCACTGATACTGCCCCTAGGGCAATGGAAGCTAAAGAGAAAATAAACAAATGAGACTACATCAAAATAAAAAGCTTTTTTACAGCAAAAGAAACCATCAACAAAACAACAAGAAAGCCCAAGGTGTGGGAGAACATATTTGCAAATAACACCACTGATAAAGGTTTAATCTCCAACATCTACAGACAACTGTTACAACTAAATAAAAGGAAGGCGAATGATCCAATTAAGAAATGGGCAATGGACCTAAATAGAATATTTTCAAAAGAAGACAGAAGGAAGGCCAAAAGGCACATGAAAACATGCTCAAAGTCACTAATTATCCCAGAGATGCAAATCAAAACAACAATGCGGTACCATCTCACACCTGTCAGAATGGCCAACATCAACAAATCAACAAACGACAAGTGTTGGCGAGGTTGCGGAGAAAAAAGAACCCTCGTGCACTGCTGGTGGGAATGCAGACTGGTGCAACCACTGTGGAGAACAGTGTGGAATTTCCTCAAAAAACTGAAAATGGAACTCCCATTTGATCCAGTAATCCCACTCCTAGGAATATATCCCAAGAAACTAGAAACACCAATCAGAAAGGATATATGCACCCCTATGTTCATAGCAGCACAATCTACAATAGCCAGAATTTGGAAACAGCCTAGGTGCCCGTCAGCAGATGATTGGATCCAAAAACTATGGTACATCTACACAATGGAATGCTATGCTGCCATAAAAAAGAAGAAATTCTCATCATTTGCAGCAACCTGGATGGAATTGGAGAACATCATGCTGAGTGAAATAAGCCAATCAATGAAAGAGAAACACCACATGACCTCACTCATTTGTGGATAATAAAGATCATTATAAACTGATGAACCAAAAGATAGATACAGAGACAGTAAAGCAACAAGCGGATTTTCAAATTTCAGGGGAGGAGGATCTGGGGGAGATAATAGATCAACTGAAGGACTTGTATCCATGCACATAAGTACAACCAATGGACATAAAACTCTGGGGAGGGAGGGGATGTGTGGGAGGGAGGGAGGGTGGAAAATCAATAAAATATGTAAAAATAAATAAATGTTTTAAAAAAATCAATAAAATATATTATAAAAAAATAGATACAGAGACAGAGAATTATTGAACAGACTGTCTAACTTCAATGGGAAGGCAGGGGAGGATTGTAAGGGGGGTAAGAGATCAACCAAAGGACTTGTTTGCATGCATATAAGCATAACCAATGGATATAGATACTAGGGGGGTGAGGGTATGTGCCAGAGGGGGGGATAGCTTGGGGGAAGTCAATGGGCAAGGAAAGGAAACAAATGTAATACTATATGTAGTCCTTTAAACAGTAATAAAAAAGCAATAATCAGATAACTAAGGCAAAGTTTTATTTATTTGCTTTTTGGATGAGGTGATTGGATTAAAAATATTCTTAGAAGGTAGAGGGTATAATGCTAAGGAAGTGAGTCAAAGAACAACAAATACTGTATGATTTCACATATATGCCAAATCTTAAAACAAAACCAAACAAATGAACAAATGAATCAAAGCAACTCATTGAGATAGAGAACAAACTAATGGTTGCCAGAGGGTGTGAGTGAAAAGGTGAAGGGGAATGTAGCCAATAATAATGTGAAAAGTTAATGCTAACTAGACTTAGAGTGGTATTCACTTCATAAGGTATATAAACGTTGAAGCACTATGTTGTATACATGAAACTAATATAATGTTGTATGCAATAACAAAACATTTTTTAAAAATTAAAAAAGTGACAGATATGATGGTGGGTTTGAGAGCTGAATTCTAGACGTTTTGAAGAAGTCTTCAGTGATGTATGGAAAATGTCAAATGACTACTATACTGAAATAAGGGGCTGATGGTGTATTTTAAAAGCAATGGCCAGAGTGTGGACCCTGGTTCCGGTGAATGTGATTTTCAAGTTGCCTTTTTTATTCCCAATAATCTTGTTGCAAATGTTCTCATGAATAGTTTATTGGGTGACACATGCAGCTCAGTGGTACACCATCAGTCAGAAGAAAATGACCAGAGAACTTGAAATTACAAAATAGCTACCAGAGGAAGGTAGGGAGAGTACTTTAGTTTGGATTAGATAGGCATGCTTTTGTCTTCAGGATCACGCTGAGATGTGTGAGGACCCGGCATTCAAATGAACCTAGCGTGCTCCGTGGAGGTGGGAAAGATAAATGACAGGTGCAGTTAAGCAAAGCATCTTTATTATGTGGGGAAGCCTATGCTCCTCTTCATGGGGAGACATGCCAAATTTATACAAATTAAGACTCCATTCGGAGCCTTCTAAATGAAAAAGAGTTAGTTTGGCTTTGCTTGTCAGATGATATCGTCTGGGCAATAACAGAAGGATGAGAGGGAACACATGACAAATTGGAGCAATGGGGATAGCATTGAAGATGAAAATTAGAAGAGAAGGAGGTGACAAATCTTAATAAAGATACTGTACTTTGTAAGCCTTACAACACTTACGATTCTCTGTAATGGAATATATTTTGTAGTTGTAATATGGTGTGATAAAACATTGAACTATTGATTTGAGGCATGTTTAATCTGAAAGCCTGAAAAGTACACCATTGATGGCTTTATAATATGAAAAATATTTCTCTCTGTGGTAAAATGTGCTAATTAAAAAAGTCATAAAACAAGATTGATAAGCTTGAAGCTAGACATAGTTCATTCAAAAATTTAGTTTCTAAGCAAATCAAACCAAACAAGGAAAATAAAAACATGAATATGTATATATTTTATATATAAGCTAATGGCATTATTGAAACGAGTTATTTTTCTTTTGTTGCATTTTCAGCCATTTCAGTAAAAATTCTTTAGTTAGAAAACCAATTCTTGTGTTTTGTTCTGTTAAAGAATAGTCTAATTAAAATTGTTTTTCCTTCTACATTCTAAAATTTTTAAATTTTAATCATGCAACTGTATAAGGATGCATAATTTTAATACTTTAGTTCTTAGCCATATGTTATAATATTTCTCTTATATTACTATCCTGGTTAAAATACACAACACACATGCACACAGGCACACACATGCACACATATGTACACACACACACACACACTCACGGGTTTCAATGATAGATTCTGAAATATTCTAAGAGAAATATTTTTAAAATATCACCTGTAGTACCACATTCTAGACACTTTGTATTCTCTGCTTTTCATTAAATTTCCACCACATAGAAGCTGTGTTGAATACTGTGCATTTATTCCTACTCTCTTGTATATTACCCCTTTTTTGTGGGTGCCAGGATCTTGGTAACTGAATTTCTCAGAATCTCTTGCTGACATGGTTCCAGTTTCCACTAATCAGAGACACTTGATGAAATATTGGAAGTTGTTAAGGAAAGTGGGGAATATTGTCCTTCCTCCAGTGGTAAAGAGATATTTGGGCTTCAGCAAACATCGCTTTTTAAAAACCTTTTAATTGCGATATGCGATATATACTGTTAAGTGTACCAATATTAAATTTGCATGTTGATGAATATTTACCTACGTATCTATCTATGTAACTAACTCCCTAATAAATACACACATTTTCAGCACCCAAAACGTTCCTGTCATGTCACATGTCAAACAACACCTCCGACCTCAGAGATAACCACTCTTTTGACTTCTAACACCTTAGGTTACTAAATCAATTCGTATAAATTGACTCATACAATGTGAGCTTCCTCCTCTCCAACCCCCCAGCTCTATCTAGTTATAATATTATCTAATAAAGAGGGAATATGCTAATAGACCTTCATGCTGTTGCAAAGATGGCAGCGTCCATAGCCAATAAGGAGGGGATATGCTAACTGACTGCCCTACCCTCAAAGATGGTGTTGCTCACAGCCACAAGTTGGCAGAACCCAGTCCCCTCAGCCACTCAAGCCACCCAGGGCTGGCCCAAGGTGCAGGTAACCAGAGCCAGCTGAGGATTGTGCTGTTGACATTGGCAGCAACAGAGGTGTGATGGAATGTAGCTTTCCCCTGATTGCTGGGTCACCTCCCACCCCTGAGGGCTCCTGGACTACGAGAGGGGGCAGGCTGGGCTGAAGGATCCCCCTGCAGTGCATGGATTTTCATGTACTGGGCCTCTAGCTGACAAATAAAATGATAAGATATTTAAAGTGTACAACATGATGATTTGATATATGTATATGTTGTGAAGGGATTCTTCCTGGCATTGGGTTCATAAGTACATCCATTATTACCTATATATTCTATTCTCTAAGCAATTTTTATTATATAATACAGTATTTTCAACCTTGTCATTATGTTTTACAGTAGATCCTCACACCTTATTCACCTTATAACTGAAAGTATGTGCCCTTTTACCAACTTCTCCCTATTTCCCCATCCTCTACCCCTCAGACTTTGACAGCAATGATCCTACTCTATTTATATGAATTCAACTTTTTTTTTTTTTTTGCATAATGCCCTCCAGGTTCATTCGTATTGTTGCAAATGGCAGGATTTTCTTCTTTTCCCTTTAATGCCGAAGAATATTCCACATTTCCACATTTTCTTTATCCATTTATCTGCTAATGGACACTTAAGTTGTTTCTGTACTTTGGCTGTTGTGAACAATCCTTCAATGAATGTGAGAGGATAGATATCTTTCAAGATAATGATTTTGTTTCCTTTGGACATATATACATAAGTAAAATTGCTGGGTCACATGGCAGTTCTATTTTCAGTTTGTTGAGGACCTTCCATACTGTTTTCCACAGATCTGTAGAAGTTTACATCCTATCAACAGTATACAAGGGCACTCTTTCCTTCATATCCTCACCACTTGTAATCTCTTGATTTTCTTTCTTTCTTTTTTTTTTTTGGCTTAAACAGTGGGACTTTATTGTTTCCCAATTCTGGAGGCTAAAAGTCCAAGATCAAGGTGCCAGCAGGGTTGGTTTCTCCTGAGGCCTCTCTCCTTGGCTGTCCACGGCTGTCTTTTCCCTGTGTCCTCACATGGTCATCTGTTATCTCTTGATTTTTAATAATAGATATTCCAACAAGTCTGAGATAACATCTCATAATGGTTTTAATATGTGCTTTCTGATGATTAGTGATGTGAACACCTTTTTATGTACCTGTTGGACATTTATATGTTTTGGGTGGCAAAAATATATATTCAGGTCCTTAGTCCCCCCACTTTCTGTGCTTTCTGATGATTAGTGATGTGAACACCTTTTTATGTACCTATTAATCCTCAACAGAGGATATTTTTTCAATGATTTTTAGAGAGAGTGAAAGAAAGGGAAGGAGACACACAGAGAGAAACAACAATGTGAGAGAGACACATTGCTTGATTGCCTCTTGCACACACCCCAACCAGGGCCAGAGATCGAGCTTTCAACCGAGGTACTTGCCCCTGACCCGAATCGAACCTGGGACCCTTCAGTCCATAGGCCAATGCAAAACTATTCACTGAGCAAAACCATTTAGGGCCCATTTTTAAAATTGTGTTGTTGTTTTTTTGGCTATTGACCTCCTTATCTATTGTGGATAATAATCTCATGTCAGATACTAGTATATCCTTTGCAAACATCATCTTCCATCCTGTAAGTTATTTCTTATTTTGTTAATGGTTTTCTTTTCTGAGAAGAAGCTTTGTAGTTTGAGGTAGTCCCACTTGTTTATTTCTGTTTTCATTGCCTTTGTTTGTGGCATCAAATACAAAAGACCATCAGCAAGACCCATGTTGGGGAGCTTATCCCCTATGTTTTATTCTAGGGGTTATATGGTTTCAGGTTTTACATGGTTTAAGTCTTTAATCATTTTGAGGTGACTTTCATAGATGGTGAAAGACAGGGATTCAGTTTCATTCTTTTGCATGTGGGTGTCCATTTTTCACATCACCACTTATTTTTATATTATTTTATTGATTAAGGTATTACATATGTCTCCTTATCCACCTATTACCCCCAAACCCTTCACACATGCCCTCACCCCCCTGTTGTCTGTGTTCATTGGTTAGGCTCATAAGCATGTATACAAGTCCTTTGTTCGATATCTCTCCCTCTCCCTGCTCCCCTACCTTTCCTCTGAGGTTTGAGGGTCTGAAAGATGCTTCTCTGTCTATGGATCTGTTTTTATTCATCAGTTTATGTAGTTTATTAGTTTCCATTAATGAGTGAGATCATGTGATATATATCTTAGTCTGACTGACTTATTTTGCTTAGCATAATGCTCTCCAGGTCCATCCATGCTGTTGCAAATGCTAAGATTCCTTCTTTTTTGTCACAGTTTAGTATTCCATTGTGTAGATGTATTACAGCTTTTTAATCCACTCATCTGCTAATGGGCAATTAGGCAACTTCCAAATCTTAGCTGTGGTAAATTGTGCTGCTATGAACATAGGGGTGCATATATCCTTTCTGACCGGTGTTACTAGTTTCTTTGGATATATTCCTAGAAATGGGATCACTGGGTCAAATGGGAGTTCCATTTTAATTTTCTGAGGAAATTAAATACTGTTTACACAATAGGTTCACCATTCTGCATTCCCACCAGCAGCGCATGAGGGTTTCTTTTGCTCCACATCCTCAGCAGCACTTGTCATTTGTTGATTTGTTGATGATAGCCAATCTGACAGGTGTAAGATGGTATCTCATTCTTGTTTGGATTTTTGATTTGCATCTCTGGGATGATTAGTGACGGTGAGCACATTTTCATGCCTCTTGGCCTTCCTTATGTTTTCTTTTGAAAAGCGTCTATTTAGGTCCATCGCCCATTTTTTGATTGGGTTGTTGATCTTCCTTTTGTGAAGATGTATGAGTTCCCTGTAAATGTTGGAGATTAAATCCTATCAGTAATTACATTGGCAAATATGTTCTCCTATGCAGTGGGCATTTTTGTTGTTTTGTTGATGGGTTTTTTTTTTCTGTGTAAAAGCTTTTTATTTTGATGTAGTTTTATTTGTTTATTTTCTCTTTAGCTTCCATTGCCTTAGGAGCTGTATTAGTGAAGAAATTGCTTCTGCATATGTCTGAGATTTTGCTGGCTTACAGATATGTATATTTTTAATTCTTACTAAGTTGCCAAACTGTTTTCCAAAGTGGTTGTACCATTTTACATTTTTATGAGCAGTGTAGTTATTTACCAGTTATGGTAATTTTAATTTTAATCCAACAGGTGTGTAATGATATTTCATTGTCATGAGTTTTTATTTCTCTAATGAATAATGATGTTGGTCATATTATATTTTATTTATTTGTTTTTTAATTTCTTTATTTATTACGCTGTTACATATGTGTCTCCATTCCCCCATTTCCCTCCTATATCTCCCTCATGCCCTCATCCCCTGTTGTCTATGTCCATTGGTTAGGCTTATATGCATGCATACAAGTCCTTTGGTTGATTTCTCCTCCTTACCTCCACCCTCCCCTACCTTCCCTCTGAGGTTTAATGGTCTGACTGATGTTTCTCTGTCTTTGGATCATATTTTATATTTCTATTTGCCACTGGTATATCTTATTTGGTAAGGTGTTTAAAATTTTAAACTATTTTTTAAAATTAGTTTTTTGCTTTTTTATTATTGAGTTATGAGAGGTCTTTTATTCTTTTATTATCTTTTAATTTTCAGTTTAATGTACTTCTTATTTTTCTTTTATATTGAATTTACTGGTGTGACATTAGCCAATAACACTATGTATGTTTCCCATGTACAACACTATAGCACATAATGTACATGTTGTATTAGTTGTACACAACCCCAAGTCAAGTCTCCTTCCATCACTATTTATCCCCCTATACCCTCTTCTGCCTTTCTTAAACTCCCTATCATTCTGGTAATCACCATTCTGTTATCTGTGTCTATGTAATTTTTTAATTTTATTTTTTACTTAAGCCCTGTAATCTCCCTCCCCTCTGATAGCCAACTATTTTATTTAGCATAATACTCACTAAGTCCATCCATTCTGTCACAAAGGATAATATATTTTTTTTATAGCTGAGTAGTATTCTATTGTACAAATGCACCACAGTTTTTTTAATCTTTTCATCTACTAATGGACACTTGGGCTATTTCAAGATCTTAGCTATTGTATATTGTGCTACTATGAACATAGGGATACATATATTATTTTGAATTAGTGTTTTGGGTTTATTCAAATATATTCCCAGAAATAGAATCACTGGGTCATAAGGCAGTTGCATTTTTAATTTTTTAAAGTAACTCCAAAATGCTTTCCACAATGGCTGTACCAATCCCACTAGCAGTGCAGGAGCGTTCTCTTTTCACCACATCCTTGCCAGTGCTTGTTTGTTGATTTATTAATGACAGCCATTCTGACAGGTATGAGGTGATATCCCATTGTGGTTTTAATTTTCATCTCCCTGATGATTAGTGACATTAAGCATTTTTTTATATGTCTATTGGCCATTTATATGTCCTTTATGGAGAAATGTCTATTCAGATCCTCTGCAGATTTTTAAATTGGATTGTTTGTTTTGGTGTTGAGTTTTATAAGTTATTTAAAATTTTGCATATTAAGTCTTTCTCAGATGTATCATTAGTGAATATATGTTCTCACATTCAGTGGGTTGTCTTTTCATTTTGCTGTGCAAAACCTTTTTAGTTTGATTTGTTTATTTTTTCTTTTGTTTCCCTTGCCTGATGTCTTTATATATTAAAGCTTCAAGGCCATTTATTAAATATACTAGAGGTCAATGCACAAAGATTCATGCAAGAATGGCCTTCCTTGCCTTGGCTGCTGGCATCGCCTTCACTCTGGCTGGAACCACCTTTCTGCTCTGCAGTCTTTATTCTGTTCCATTCATCTATGTGTCTATCTTCATCAAATTCCACTGTCTTAATTATTACAGCTTTAAAGAAATTGTTGAAAGTTGGTGTTGTCTTCAAATTTTCTATGTGCTTTTATAAATAGCTTGTCAACTTCTAAAACAAAGCCTACTGGGATTCTGATTGGGATGGCATCAAATATACATGCCAATTTGTAGAGAATTGACATCTTATCAATATTGAATCTTCTTATCCATCCACATGGTTTGTTACTTCATTTACTTTGGTCTTGTTTGATTTTTCCTCACACTGTGTTTTAGTTTTCAGTTTATAGGCTTTATACATCTTTTGTTAGATTTATCCCTGATTATTTCATATTTTTGATGCTACAATATTGTTTTTCAATTTCAGATTTCTCACCAGAAGTCATCTCTTTTATTATAAACTATAAAAAATGGCTACATTTATTATTTTTAGAAAAATGCAGGCTTCAGGAAGAAGCTTGTGCATTTTCTGAGGGAAGAAATTATGCCCTTCTTGTATCTTTTCCAATTTCAATTATTGATTTTTTTATTACCAATATATAGAAAAACAATACATTTTTCCAGATTTATAGAATTTCTGATCAAATCTATAATTCCTTTTTAATAAAATATAGATTTAACTTGTTGAAGGAAGTTTGGAGTTTCTGATGTTAACTCTGAATACTTAATCTTTAATTTAAGTGAATTTATTAAATAATTACCTATTATTATTTTAATAGCCAATTATTTTAAAACATGCCAGGTGGTGAGTGTGTATTACAAATCTATACACTGTTTTTAAGTTTTTGAGTTAGTTGCTGAGTAATAGCTACTCAGCTCAGTTGATACTCTGATAATAAGGAAACTTTGTAAATATCTGGAAAAAAATCACCTTATATAGCTATGTAAGAAAAACAAGAAAAATGATTATTTCACCAACTATCATTCTGATTTATTGTTTTTGTAAATTTAGGCAGAAAGAGTCCTGGAATTATGGATTCTTTTCACTTTAAAAAGAGTTTTAGGTTGTTTTTAAATATTAGTAGAGGAAAATCAACACTATCCAATCAAGATGAGAAATAAATAATAAAATCATAGAGATTGCATTGATGTAGTCCCAGAATGAAAAGGACTATTCAAGTTAACTTGATGAGCTGCTACATCATTTTTTTTTTCAAAGAACTAACACTTTAGGAAAATAATAGAGGAGAAATGGAAAACTTAAGCGCATCTGAAATAATACACTGATGCATATATAAAAATATCATTTGAATTTTGTATAATTGTACCTGACTGCAATTAGGATGGTTTGTGAGGGGAAGTAAACCAGGTGTAAATTAAATGCATCCAGTGAAGTGGACTCCCAGCTAGCACTTCCTGGTAGGCATTGTATTGTTCTGAAGGCTAGGCAGATGGAACCTTATTTCTATCACAAAGTTTTTATCTTAGTCTCAAGTTTTAAAATGAATTTTATGCCACATATAACAGCTGGAGTTTGAAGATAGAAACCATTCTAATATAAGTTCCTTGATTACTTGTTACTCATTCATGGTATAAAAATGATAGATACATTGAATTGCACTTTTTGGTTCTATTATAATGATGATCCAATTTTTAAGGAAACTCTAGATAATGTGGAAAAGATTATTGAGAAATAAGTAATATATGCTTGGATGATAATGTTGTTATCTTCCTCATGCTATATCCACCTACTAAAATCATTTAGAAATACAAGTGAGGGGATGGGAAAGGTACATGTTCACCTCATTTGTTCTATTCACCAGAGGCAGTATGAATTTCATTGGTCCACAAGGAACAGGTTACCTAATTGAATGAATTTAAGAACAAAATAAATTTTCAAAATTCTTACTAATCATGTTTGCATATTCTTGGTCTTTAATATACAATAAATTATGAAAGTCTTTATCATACACAATTAAAAGAAGACATCTTGAGAAGTTAAATAATTGAAAAAGAAATGCAAAGATTTAGTATAGACTGAAGATAAAGATAAGGCTTCTTGTTATTTTCAATATTATTTCTTTTTCCATGAGAATATTTTATTAATAAAAATGTATTTCGTTGGTGATTTTTAACATAGAGCATATATAATATTGAATCAGAGGATGTAGTTCAGATGAATTATTATGAAACTATAGCTGTTAACATAATGACTCAAAAGCCAAGCGAAACCAAAAGATCTGCAACTTTTTAATTGAATGACTTAAAGTTTCTTCTCATAATAAGCATACAATAGACACACTTACCAGTTGTATTTTTTAAATATATTTTTATTAATTTCAGAGAGTAAGAAAAAGAGATAGAAACATCAGTGATGAGAGAGAATCATTGATGGGTTGCTTCTGCATGCCCCACACTGGGGATTGAGCCTGCAACCCAGGCATGTGCCTTTGACCAGAATCGAACTTGGGACCCTTCAGTCCTCAGGCTGACCCTCTTTCCTGAGCCAAACCAGCTAGGGCAGTGGTTGGCAAACCGTGGCTCATCAGCCACATGAGGCTCTTTGGCTCCTTGATTGTGGCTCTTTCACAAAATACCACATACAGGCCTGCACGTACAGTGCGATTGAAACTTCGTGGCTCATGCACAGAAGTCGGTTTTCAGCCTGGACGAATCTATTTTGAAGAAATGGCATTAGAACACTCAAGGGGCCAAAGAGCCACAATTTGCCGACCACTGAGCCAGAGCATCAATTGTATTTTATTTGTGTGTGTTTTTTCCTCACTGTGTTTAGCTGTCCACCTACCCTTTTTGCAATGGCACCCTGATTATCTTCAGAGAGTCATTTCTGCTCTAGGCCCATGTAGTTGGTACTGTTGATTACACCCTAATCTCAGGGTTGACATGGACACAAGCTGTTCCAAGCAGAACATGCCATTCCCCAAGCCACAGTGATTGTTGATTCTGGTTAGTCACTTGACTGATGCATACCATTCAAGTTCAATCAACCTGGAGACCTTTACTTTACTAACAAGGAATGGTGTTGAGAGCTTTTCTCCTGTATCTGAATTTATGAAAATATAATCTAGAACTGCTGGAATTTTTCATAAAATTCACAAAGAAGAATGTAACACTCCCAGAACAAAACAGAACAGAAATGACTTTTGTTTGATGCTCAGAACAGAGACCAGATTTACCCTCGAAACAGAAATAATAGCAACAATATAAAACTGACACAATATGTAAAAATTGTGTCAAGACACTAGACATCAAGCAATGAAACTCAGTTATCTCTGAGATACAGGAAACAAAGAAGGTGTGTGTGTCCTACAATCATCCTAAGCTACTATCTTAAAAGGACTTCCAGACAGTACTCAAGGAGTAGGGAACAAGAGTAGAAAGTGGCAGGCTCCTATTTGAGGGAGACCAAGAAAGTTTGAGTTTTGGGAGAAGTACCAAAGATAGGAGAAATATACAGATAACTCCAGAGTGTCAGAGTCTCCCTTGAATATTCAGCAGTATGCTGATGAGGACATACATGCAAGGAAAGTACTTATCACTGTGGGAAGAACTACCCAAAATTATTACCCAGTGTTTACCAAAGGATTGGGACTAGACAGACAAACGAGAATAGAAAACTTCATAAGTCACAGAGCAGTGGTTAGAGTACCCAGAAGAATCTTGACTCAGTAGAGGGAAATGGTTAGCTCTAATCTAAATATAATATTGGCTTTGCCATACAATCTTAAGAAACAAGACCAGAAAAAAATGAAACTTTTTCCCAGCAACTTAACTGCATACCAGAAAAAAAAAGCTTACAAATATTTATATGAATATGAAAACATCCTGTACCCAACAAGGTAAAATTCATGATTAAAAATTACTGGGCATGCAGAAAGTAGGAAAATACAACCCTATGAGCAGAAAAATATAAACTGACTCAGCAATGACATAGATGTTTTGGGGTAGAGGGGGAGTTAGAGGGCATCTAAGGGGGAAGAGGGGACATATGTAATACTTTCAACAATAAAGAATTATTTTTAAAAAAAAGAAATGACACATGTTAGAATTAACAGATAAGGACAATGAACCATTATAACTGTTTATAACTGTTTATCTCATCTTCAAAAGTTTAAGTAGAAATAGGAAGATATAAAAAAAGATCCAAATTGAAATTCTAGTGATGGAAACTACAATGTCTGAGATGAAAAATACATTGCAGGTGTTTAATAATCTGAGATAAAAATACACACTTTAGACAAATTTGATGAGATGAATAAATTTAAAGGCTTCACAAATAGAAACTATCTAACATGAAACCCAGAAAAAAAGGAGAAAAACAAAAAGGATATCAGTGAGTTATGGATTCTACAAAAAAATAAAATAAACAGAAGTTATAGAAAAGTAACTAGTCAAAGAATCCATGTGTTTATCACGATTATAGGATAGGTAATTGATATATGAACATCAATTGTATTTCCATATGCTAGCAACAAATGATCAAAGATAGACGTAATTTATTAGACCTAATAAAAATTGTACAGGCCCATACACTAAAAACTGAAGGCGCTGTTAGGAGAAATCAAAGTCGTAAAAAAGAAATGTAGAGAGGCAATGTGTTAAAGGGTCAAAAGGCTCACAGTCAATATGAAAAGCAACAAATGAACATACAAGAAAAGCAAACAAAAGCTTATAGACACAGACAATAGTTTGGTGGTTAGCAGAAGGAAGAAGGTTGCGGGCTAGTAAAGGGACTCAAATACTAGAATATGGTGATGGGAAGAGGTTTGACGTTTTTGTGGTGGGCACACAATACAACATACAGATGTATCATAGAAATGTACACTTGAAATATATATAGTTATATTAACCAGTGCCTCTCCAATAAGTTTAACTTAAAAAACAGTTTGGAAAAAAAATGTACAAAAGGGTATACGTAAACTTTTGTGTGTATATACCCATTATCTTGGTTGTGGTAATGGTTTCATGATTTTACTCATCTGCCCAAACCTATCAAATTATTACATTGTAAATATGTGCAGTTCATTTTACATCAGTTTTACTATGACATAGCTATTAAAAAAAAAAATCAGAAAAACCACCCCCTCGAGACTTTAAAAAAACACTTCTTTGAATTTCCTATTTAGAGTTTCACAGGGAGAGAAAGGACAAGAATAGCTTCTCCTGCTGTCAGGGAGATTAAAGGCCAGAGCGCTCAAGTTCCTCAGGCTCACACTTTACCTGGTGTCTGTAGCTGGACTGCGTGACCTTGGCCTGGGGACTGGTGAAACCTGGGCTTGGGAAACTTCACAAGGCTGACTGAGCTGTAATTTTTTTTTTTTTATAAGACTCTGCTAACTCTGTACAGAGAAAATAATGTAAAGAGGAGAAAATTCAAGTTCACTTACAATTCCATGATTTATTATTGATCTTGTATAAGTTATTTAAATTTTCTATTGTAGAGGTTTTCATTTTTGTTCTAATTGTTGAGTAAAAATAAAAATAACTATGCATTTGTTCAGGCAAATTTGCAGCCAATTTTATCTATTGTATTTTAGCATTTATTCCTCAAGACCATGTTGTCAGGTATCATTGTCCCCATTTATACATTCAAACTGGGAATCTCCAGCTTTGTGACTGCTCACTGTGTCTATCTCCTCTATGTATGCATTTGAGAAGACTTATTACTTCTTCTCTGTGAGGATCACCTTGGTGTATCCTGATCCCTCCTCTCCTGCTGGTACCTTCCATTGGCTAAACCCAACATGTATTCACAGGGCAAGATGGCCCTGGCAATGCTCATTCCTTGGATTTTTGTTGTTCTCAACATATGCATATATATGTATGTACACCAAGTGGCCAGATTATTATGATCTCTGAATGCATAATAATCTGGCCACTCAGAGTGTGTGTGTGTGTGTGTGTGTGTGTGGCCTGGTGCATGGGTGGGGTCCAGCCAGCCTGGCCAGTGGGAGGGGACATGGGCAGTTGGCTGGCCTGCCTGCTGGTCGATCTCTGGTTGAGGGGACAATTTTCATGTTAGCCTTTTATTATATAGGATATACACTGAGTGGCCAGATTATTATGCATGCAGAGATCATTATAATCTGGCCACTCTGTGTATATAAATTTGCCCTATAATTGTAACTCTTAACTTGAGAGAAATGAGCCAAGTCACTTGGCCTTTTTTTCTTGAGGTTCTGTACTAAGTTTAATCAGAGTTAGGATATAACTCAGGGCTAACATATTCCAAGATAACAATAAAAGGAAACTAATTGCATTCTTATTTATTCATTTATTTAATTAAAAATATTTATTGAGTGCTTAGTATATGTGATGGAAGCTAAGGATACAAAATCTATGAGAAACACGATTTAGAATGGGATATAATTAAACAAATCATCTTGGGACATTGGGATAATCTCTATATATTAAAGCCTAAAAAACCATTATGACCAGTCGACTGAATGACCAGTCAACTGGGTTGCTATGATGCACACTGACCAGTAGGGGGCAGACACTCAATCCAGGAGCTGTCCCCTGGTGGTCATTGGGCTCCCACAGCCAACCTCCCGCACTCCCTCCCCGACATCTGGCCAGCCCCGATTGGCCCCAATTTGGGACTGGGCAAGACAACCCTGATCAGCCCTGATTGCTGGCCACTGTAAGGGACCCCACCCATGCACAAATTCATGCAACCAGGCCTCTAGTATTATAATAAGATGATTTATGGAGAGTTAAGGAAATACAGAAAGAGAATTTAAGCAATAGGTACTGTAATGATAAATATTTTAGTTAGTTCTAAGGAAGAAAATAAAACATCCCCCACAACTTGTAGCAATGACTGATTTACATGATGTAAATTTCCCTACCATGGATGGCTTCTGGCTATGAACATGATGCCACTGAACACAGAGTTGGGAAGAGACACATACAAGTGGCTTTCACAGCCCACTGAGCCAGCTTCAGCATAACACTGCTTTTTAGTCAGACTAGGGATGCAGTAAGGAAGGCTGCCTGAAGGAATTCACATTAGAGATGACATTGAAAGATGAATAGGGAACATCTAGATAAAGGAACAGGTGGGTAAGGGAAGTTGATTTGTAGCTGACACAATATTATATGAATTGCAATTCCTGAACATAGTGTTATGTTTGTATGATCTTAAATCATTACATTCCACTGTAGCAAAACATTGGCTCCTGCAAAAGTGAATGGCAGGTGAAGCCAGAAAGAAGGACTCGGTGTACTAAGATGAGGATCAAATCCCTAAAAAGGAGCTTTGGGAGATGAAACAGAATAAAACAACCACAAATCCCATTATCTCTGTTGATTTACATTGAATAAACCTGTTGAATATGGTGGGACAGGCATGTATTATATTAGGCACTGGCATATGAAGATAAATAATGTATTTCCTGCTTTTAAGGAGATTCCAGTTTAATGGAAAACTTGTTAGAAGATGGAAGTGCACCTGGTACTTGAACTAACTGGTTACGTCTTGTGGATACTTCCATCTCATCTCCACTCTCTCTAGGTAACCTGTGTATTTCCTGGTTCCCCAAGTTTCTCCATTATACTCATTCCTAGATCAAGATCTTTGGCCTTGACTACAACCCTAAGTTCAATTCTCACTTCTTTTACTTCCAGCACTACATTTGTTAGTATTCTGCCGCTATGTCAAAATTAACATTTCACAAATAAATCTCAGCTTTCACTAAGCTAAGTTCTTTTGCAATTATCCCATTTTTATATCCTTAGGTTCCAAATCAAGGGGATATTCTTTATGTCATCCCTTGTCTTCATCTCCTAGCCGTAGATAGATAACAGTTTGAGTTCTTTCTTTGTATTGATCTCTTTTTGTAACATTCACTTTATGACGATAGCACATTTAGTGTACCCATTTTCATGATGGTGAATATTTGGGTTCCACTTCATGGCTATTGAAAATAACACTGTTATATTTTTAAAAATAAGTCTTTGTACAGACATATGTTTTCATTTCTCTTGAGTAAATACCAAAGATTGGAATTACTGGGTTATAATGTATGTTTATCTTTTTTAAGAAACTGCCTGGGAGTTTTCCAAAGTTATAGTAGTAATTTTACCTTCCCATTAGCAATGTAGAAGAATTCCAGTTGCTCTACATTCTTACTAACATTTTGTATTATTAGTCTTCTCAATTTTATTTATTCTAGTAAGTGTGAAGCGGTACCTCATTGTGATGTCACATTAGTTTTCACTTAAGGAAACTATGCTCTTAGGCAGAATTTTGACCTCTACAAGCTACAATTGCATTTTGTTTTGTGAGAGCAGAGAATAAAATTTATTGTGAAAAGGGGTTTAGAGAGAGTGAGGATGGACACAGTGCTCCCTGCTTTCAAAGGATCAATGAAGCCTGTGAAATTCTTTGTAATATTGTGAGGTGAGTTAGTGTGTGTGTGTGTGTGTGTGTGTGTGTGTGTGTGTGTGTATGTGTATTTTTTACTAGAGTCATCGAAGTTGAAAAGTGACCCATAATCTTTAGGAATGAATAGTTAAGTAGATAATGATGCTTGAGAATATTGTTTCTAATTTTTCTTATACATATATTTAACATTGGATAAGTAATTTATTGATTACTATTTGCAAGAATTCTTATGGATATAATTTGTATTTGTTATGCATTTCATTCTCTTTTATTCTCATAATTCTATTTCCTATAGAACTAAATAGAACACTGACCCTGCTCAACATCATGCAATTTGTTCCAAAGCTTGAGCTTTGATTGCCTGCTGTGTTAGAACAGAAACTTACTTTAAGTAGGGGTTTCTTTTAGAAAGTTTAATGTTCGTGGTTGTCTAAGAGTTGAAAGGTCTTAGAATTTTTACTCTCCATACAGATGCAAAAGATCTATTTGGCATCTTATCCCTATGCCAAAAAAGGATTCCCTATTTAACAGCCTATGTATAATTTTCAGTTTCACCTTAGAAATTTTAAATTACTTATCTTGAAATACTTGCTTTAGGAGACCATTCAGAGAACAAATAACTGCTTGGGCCTATCCCAGTTCTATCTCTAAGTTATATCATAAAGCTTTATAAGCACTAAAGGCTGGATAACTCCTGATTAATAAAGGTTTAGACTATCTTTGCCAAGTGTGTGTTACTGATCCTCTTACTTTTCAAGTTTCCATTTAAAAAAAATGGTGAACATGTATGCCTCTATGTGTGAGGAGTCCACCTGTATTTACAGTAAAATAAAAGCATCTTAACTTTATAAAATTGGGCTAGAGAGTCTCCATTCTGTTGTCTGTAAATGGGTGGCAAAATCAGTACTTGATCACAAAACTGGCCACTACAGTCTTGATTTTGTTGTGATAAAATAGCAGGAACCGAATTTTGGTATCTATATTGGATGCAGCATCTCATGAGTTGCCACCTAAACTTTGATCTTTTCCTCTTGGGGCTGGTTTTCTATGAGAAGCAATGATTGCACAGCGATTTTCAATCATTTTATATAATGGGTATTGATCCCTATTTTCTTTTCCTGGTGATTACCTTTCTGCAGTCTCCTGCTTACAGTCACTTCTACAGTCATGTGGTCAGATAGTTTGCTCTAGGTCCCAGAGCAAAACTGAAACTCTCAGATTTATGTAGGTGTAAATCTCACCATGTCAGTTTTCCTTATTTATATTACTGCCTTTCTTTTCTTTCTCTTGCTTTCTCCTTGACTCTCAGCAGTCTAGTTTCTGGTCTATTAAAATATCTCCCTTATTACCAATTCTTTAAAAAAATATATATATATATTATTGATTTTTCACAGAGAGGAAGGGAGAGGGATAGCGAGTTAGAAACATCAATGAGAGAGACACATCGACCAGCTGCCTTCTGCACACCCCCTAACGGGGATGTGCCTGCAACCAATGTACATGCCCTTGACTGGAATCGAACCCTAGACCTTTCAGTCTGCAGACCGATGCTCTATCCACTGAGCCAAACTGGTTTTGGCCCTAATTACCAATTCTAAGTGTATGATCTCATTACTTATCCTTCTGAAAATCATCCTCACCTTTGTTTCTTTTTCTTCCTTGAAATCACAATTCAGAATCCAAATTTCCCCCCTTTATTTTGTTATTTTGCATGGATCTTTTGATCTTTGTCTAAAGGTTTATACTTTTACTTATCTCAATTACCATTATTTTCTGGGAAATTGTTTTTTTAAGATGGGTATTGATGGCTTTTTATTTCCCTCTTTTTATTGGGGGAAATTGTGTTGGAAGAAAACATGTAATTATAAAGAGCATATTGTAGGAATGACTGGTGAATGTGGCATGCAGCCTTGTAAAGTCAGAAATCCAATCTCTTCTGTATACCAAAGTGATAAGAAGCTGGCAAGTTGAATCATGCAAGTAGACCTGACAAAAGACCAGCGTATAAAATAAGAATGCACCTTACTTATTTAAAATTAGAGATGTATCCATTAGAAAGATCAGATATTTCTCTCATATCAATAATGTTAATTAGGTTATGATCAACTGTTGTTAACCAAGGGATGTATCTTTATATCTGTGTTTGCATTTTTAATTTCATGATTAGGAAAAAATTTTCAGCTGTCCTTATTTCCCCAATGTTATTTCATTACTTTTATAACCATCAACTTAATTATATATGGATTTGTATTTGAAAAACAAATGCCATGCTATATTCAGACTTTTATATTTGGATATCTAGCCCTGGTCATAATATGGCCAAACAATATGTATGCTTCCAACTCCTTTTATAGCTCTTTTACCACCTGGCAAGTATTCTTTCATATTTTAATTTTTTTTTTCTGATGGCATAGGTATACTCTGTACATTGAAGAAAAATACTCATTGTACTTAAGAAAAAGTATAGGTTGAAAAAGTAATCTGAATCTATGATATTTATTGTAATTTATTAAGTAGATTTTTAGGAGCATAACATAACACACTGTATTAGAAGCAGAGATGAACATGCCATTACATTTGTCTCTAGGCACTCAAAGTTTCATGAGAAAGGCATACATGTAGCTGTTTATAAGGAGGACAAGGTCTTCGGAGAGACTAATATTTGAGATTTTTGAAAAGAGAGTAGTTACCTGGTCAGGCTGAAGGAGCACACTGCTCATCTGTCTGGAGAAGTTGAATTTGGCTGTTAGTGGGATTCAGAGCAAGAAATGAGGTGATGAGGCAGGGAAAATCACAGGTGATTTTAAAGGGTCTTCCCTATGCTGAGGAGGAACCTTGGCTTCTTCCTATAGGCAAAGAAAGCTATATATAGGGCTAGAGCTTGGAAGAGAGACAGAGCTAGAGATATCGATTTGGGAAAAATCATAGACCACTGGAGCTGACACCAGTTAGAGATAACCAGTAGATTAAGAAGAAAAGGGGTTTAGGGAGAATCAGAATCCTTCCCCTGGAGTGGCTCATGGACCTTTGGGAATGAATGGGAGACCTAAGGGTATCTCCTGGATATTAGGGAATTGCTATGCAGAGCAGATTTTTTGAAAATTTCTTGGAAGTATCCTGTTGAAAGGTAAGACTTTCAGGCAAGCAAGAACAACCAGTAAAGTGACTCCTCACTGCAAGCTCCCACTCCTCACCCCACTCTCATAACCCCCATATCATGTCTCAACTACAGTCTTGCATCATTAGTCAAGTAGCATAAGGAATTCAGCTGTAAAAACCATCACAATAGTTATCAATTCATCATAAACTCAGGCCTCTGGCACTCATTTCTTTTTACTATTTCTAAACCTTGTCCTTTATTTTTTTAATGACATGCCTTGGGTGTTTAATTTTTTTAGTCAAGTGATAAACTTTCTTTTCCATCAACTTTATTTCTTCTAACTCCTCTGCTTTTTTCCTTTGACACCACTTTAAAAATGGTCTGCACCCTTTATGGTTTCCACATGCCCATCTGTTGCTCTTTGCAACAGATTCCCTTCCTGGTTTCAAAGCCCTCTTTCAATGTCCTTCTTTATATATCTTTTGTCCTTTCCCTTGACTTTATCCAAGTAACCATCCTCTCTATTTGCTTGCTTCATCTAGTAAAGCTTTGTCTAACTCCTCTCCTACTATCCTCTTTTCTTAAATAATTTACTGATTTTCACCAATCCCCTTTTAAAGTTAAAGCTTGATTTAAAGGAACCTTTTTCTTAATTTATCTCATAGCACATCTTTACCAACCTTAGTATTTCTGAGAAAGGGACTGTCACAGTTGAGCATTTTTTCAGCCTGGGATGTTTGTCCCTTTCTTGAAGGAAGGGTTTGTATGTTCACATGTCTTTCTCATATGTTTGCATTTTTAAAATATGTTTATAAAGAACAGGATTCTATTTCACAAATATTTGAAACTGATGTTTCTAGAATTTTATATATCCTCGTACTGTACCACATGTGTACATTTTCTGGTGGAGAAGACTCATAATTTTAGCTAATTCTTAAAGGTCTCCAAGGTGAAAATAAACATGTTTACCTAAGGGTTTCAGGCTCAAGATCTTACAAGGAATAAGTATGAAAAGAATTTTATATGAACTTGAAATAATTGGTGTATAATTGATATCATTACTTTTCTGCCTAAAACTGTCTGGTTAGTGTTAATATCACATTTCATTGACTGTCATATTCAGCAAAACTTTTTATTTATGGATTACATATACATAATATTAGCTATTTTGTAACAATTTTGAATATAACTACTTAAATTTGTTCTTTGGAAAAAAACTTTTATTTTTCAAAGAACAAAATCAGAAACAGAAAAATAGGAGCTTCTGGCAGCACAGAAGCAAAATGTGTAATTTTGTAGCCATTCAGCTGCCACCTGCCCTGCCACCAGAGATTCAGCCTAATTATACTCACTGATGGAGCCAGCCACAGAGAGAGACATGATGTATGTGAAAGGGGAGGTTCTTCGAAGAGTTAAAACAATCTTTCCTTAAAAATTGGTTCTGTTTTTGCCTTGATGCATCCTTAACTGCGTCTTCCAGCCCATACTATACACCCAGATTCCATCGGACTAGGTGACAGAGTGAAAGCTGAAGGCACTCACATTAATCACCAGGAAGTCTAATTTTTCCAGCCTTCAGTTCTACCAAGTGACAGGGTGATTTTTACTTTTCTCTTCCAGAATCCTAATGTGCTAGATGATATTTAGGCTTCACACCCTCCTCAAAGTGTCCCGGTGTCATTCTGACAAATAGCCTTGTCTTCTGAACGATGTCAGGGTGGACCGTGGGCACATCTGGCTTTTCTTTTCTTTTTTTTTTTCCTGGTGAAGGGGGAGGCTTGGTAAACTCTCACCTGCCTCAGATAGGATGGGGTCAGTGTTCCTGTTGACTCTGGGATTAAGAAGCAATTCTCCATTTCTGAGTAAGTGCCAAAGGCTCCCACAGTGATCAACTTCTCTGACATTGATCTAGATACTGCTGTTCAACTGGTTTCTTGATAATTCAGTTTACACAACTCTACTAACAGGGAAGCGATGTGACATGCAGTTATGTTAAATGCTTATTTGTCAGGTAATTGGTTATTACATTTAAAGTACTGACACCGTTTTTATTCAGAATCTAAGCAAATTTAATGCATAAAAGTGTCTCTCAAGCTGCAGGCATAGAGGAGGCCTATTTAGGGAAAACATAATAGAACCAACTTCATAACTTAGTTTAATGTCCAAGTTTCTCTTGGTACAAATGAAACTTGCTTTATAAACAATACTGGTGTCTTGCTTTATAAACAATACTAGTTTTTCTTCATTCTACTTTATTATTAGGACAATTTAATTTAATTGCCTAATAACTAATTATTTTTCTAAAACTTTCAAGTTTAAGGCTAAAATTGTGTCTCTCAAGCTGCAGGCATAGAGGAGGCCTATTTAGGGAAAACATAATAGAACCAACTTCATAACTTAGTTTAATGTCCAAGTTTCTCTTGGTACAAATGAAACTTGCTTTATAAACAAGACTGGTGTCTTGCTTTATAAACAATAGTAGTTTTTCTTCATTCTACTTTATTATTAGGACAATTTAATTTAATTGCCTAATAACTAATTTTTTTTCTAAAACTTTCAAGTTTAAGGCTAAAATTGTTCCAGTCTAGGGACTTTAGTCACAATTTGCTACTGTTCCTTGCTTCTGCCTCTTCATTATGCTGACTTTAATAAATAATTTCAAAGTATTTTCCTCTCTCCATTACATACTGTTTTTCTAAACTTTGATTATGTAAATATGACATATACTTTTCTTTTTTAATATATATTTTATTGATTTTTTATAGAGAGGAAGGGAGAGAGATAGAAAGCTAGAAACGTCGATGAGAGAGAAACATCGACCAGCTGCCTCTTGAACACCCCCCACCGGGGATGTGCCTACAACCAAAGTACATGCCTTTGACCGGATCGAACCCGCAGACCGATGCTCTACCACTGAGCCAAACCGGCTTCGGTGACATATACTTTTTATAAGAATCATTTACAGGAAAATCAGGGGTAGGTAGGCAGTGATAAACAGAGTGTTGGTTTTCTTTTTCTTTTTAAAATATATTTTATTGAATTTTTACAGAGAGGAAGAGAGGGATAGAGAGTTAGAAACAGTGATGAGAGAGAATCATTAATCAGCTGCCTCTTGCATGCTCCCTTCTAGGGATGTGCCCGCAACCAACGTACGTGCCCCTGACCAGAATCGAACCTGCGACCTTTCAGTCAGCAGGCTGACGCTCTATCCACTGAGCCAAACTGGTTTCAGCAGAGTGTTGGTTTTCTAATGCTGTGTAGTAAGTTTTCACAGATGTAGAAGCTGTGGAGCAGCACACCTACCTACTGACTCACAGATCTGTAGGTCAGAAGTTCAGCCCAGCCTGGCTGTCTGACTTCATGGTTTTGGGACAAGGTGGAAATCAATACATCAGGTGAAACGAGTTTTTGCCTGGATGCTCTGGGGAAAAACATCGTTTTCCAAGCACATTCTTGTTGTTGGTAGAATTCAGTTGCTTGAGGTTATAGTCTGAAGTTCCAAGTTCCTTGTTTGCTGTAAGCTGGGGCCACTCTAAGCTCCAAAAGATTGACCACATTCCTTTCTATGAGGCCTCCTCCATCACCAGCCTTAAATTCTCATTAGCTTCTCTGTCTTTGATATCTAGACCCACATTTAACGGGCTGTGTGATTAAATCAAAATCATCCAGATAATTCCCTTTGTTAAAGTCAACTGATTTGAATCCTTAATTACATCTGCACAAATCCCTTTACAGCAGTCCTTATGTTAGAGTTGGACAATAGAACTGAGAGGAGTTATGTGTACATCTGAGGCTTAGATTTGAGGGCCCTCTTAGAATTTTGCCTGTCATAGATGGCTAACATCATCCACTCCTAATCCCTTCTCCCACACCAGACCTAGTATAGAAGTTGGAGAACTACATACTCTGCTTTCCAGGTGACTAGTTGACCTGCCCAATGAAATATTATGAGGAAATTCACTGGAAGTCTACTGAGAAACTTTGCTTTCCTTATAAAATTACAGGTACTCCTGGTGTTTTCTTTTTCCTGTATGGAGTGTAGGCATGATGCTTGGAAAGGCATGAGCCATCTGGTGACTATGAGGTGGAAAAACATTTATACTAAGCCACCTGGGCATGAGCGTGTGCACATTTCTCTTGGGGCAATTGATGGTATTTCTATTTGATGAAACAATGGTAAGGTGAATGGGGAAAGAATATAAAATGTCCTTGAGCTACTGCTCCAAGCTTACAGTTTTATAATTACATACACCTCATGTTAATTTGGGGAGACAATTAAATGCGTGTACTGACAAAGCCACTACAATTTGTGCTCCTACATTCCTAACTGATATAAGGCAAAGGGAGAATTAATATTTATGAGCAGTTTCCAAGTACTAGCCATGAATCTATTGCTTTGTAGCTTAGTTCCCTAATCTTCGCAGCAATTCTATTAGGAAGGAATTAATATTAGTCTTGTCCAGAATTCTCCTGTCACAGAAATAGCAAGTACTGGAATAAGGTTTCAAGACAAATCTGTCTGGCTCATGAATCATGCTACATCTCTTAAGGCTTGAATCCTATTCCTGTGGCATCTTCTTAGTTATTCATCATAATAAATTTGATATTTTGTATTTTTATAGATGTAAAGCAACATACATATTTAAAAATCCTAGGCCATGAACAGGATTTGTGTCAGCAAAAGTTATGTGTTGTAGACCCCCCTCCCCCCACCATGTGATGTTATTTTTAAAGAGGGGGCCTTTGGGAGATAATTAGGATTAGATGAGGCTATGAGGGTAGGGCCTCATGATATGATTAGTGTCCTTTCTCCCTCTCCCTCTCCCTCTCTCTCTCCCTCTCCCCCTCTCCCTCTTCTTTTCTCCCTCTCCCTCTCTCCCTCTCCCTCTCCCTTAACCCCTCTCCCTCTCTCTCTCTCCCTCTCCCTCTCTCCCTGTCCCTGTCTCCCTCTCCCTCTCCCTCTCTCCCTCTCCCTGTCTCCCTCTCCCTCTCTCTCTCCCTCTCCCTCTCCCTTCCCCCTCTCCCTCTCTCTTAACAATGAGAAGGAGACTCTCTGAAGACAGGATGAGAGCTCTCACCAGAACCCAATAATATTGCAATGCTGATGTTGAACTCCAGCCTCTAGAGCTGTAAAAAACAAAGTTCTGCTGTTTAAGCCACCCAGTGCCTGGTGTTTTGTTATGGCAGCCTTAGCAGACTAACATGGGTGATATATGCCTTGTCCCAGTTCTCCTGAACCAACATCCCTAAAGCCCAACATAAAATTTGGATGTGGCAGATGTTGACTGTACTCTTTAATCCTTGCAACATTCCAGGTCTTTCTATCTTCGCTTCATAGCCAGATAAATTTAAATCCTTCCCTGGGTGCAGAAGAAATTGCTGAAGGCAAGAAAAAGTATTTAGATATATATCTTTCCTGAACATTTATGGGGACTGCTCTCTCATGTTAGTCCCTTGGACTGGTCTTTATCCACTGTGAGCATTTTAAAATAGTGTAACTCACTTATGTGAACTCCTGATGTCTGCCCTTTAGACCCCTCTCTTATTCATCTTTCTTCTAAAGGAAGATCCCTGGTGTCATGAAACTGCAATCTGAATCTTGAACTTACAGCTGCTGCCACCTATGAGATATATCCTCGGAAGACACTCCAAGAAATATGTAGTAACATATTATCACTATCTGAAGCCATGAATTCCAACCTCTGTGTTCCCTTTAATTCCAAGGAAGCTGGACTAAAAGGACAAGCGAACCTCAAGAACATTTTTACCTCCATTATATATCGGCACTGACTAAAGACAGAAAAATCCTTTGTCCTTTCCCTAGACATACTACATATGGTTTGTCCTTACTTTCCAGTCTAAAATTACGGAAAAATATTGAGAAAGGAGAAATGTGGAATTTCATGTCACATGGTTCAAAGTGCCCCACTTGTATCTCCTGTCTTTAACCCAACCCTGGCCCTGTAAGGCTTTGTTATTAGAAGGTACCATTGACCCATCCTCCTCAGTCCCCTGGACTGCATCTTAAATGAAAAAAGTCCTCTGAAAGGAGTGATTCAATTCAAGTTCAATGTATAAATGCACTTACTAAAAGCTGCACCACTACAACAGTTTGGCCTCATTATTTCCTGAGAAGTTTTTTTTTTTTTTCCCCCCCCCCCCCCCTCATCTCTTCAAGAAGAGTATGGAAATGAGGAGCAGAGAAAAAATTTAAGCTCCCACTTCTACAATGATTTACAAAATTATTAGCCACATAATCCTTCCTTCCAATAACACTTTATCAGGGGGGTTCATTTATGTAAATCTAACATAATCTAGACAATGGGGCACAGGATGGAGAGAAGACTGGACCTGTGCTCTGGCAGGTCCATGATTACTTTTGTCTCATTCCCTTTTGGTAGAATTGACATGTATCATATATCAGGAGAGGCTAAGCCCTGTTGAGCTGGTGGGTAAAACCTTTCTCCTCTGCATAGAATTTCTTCATTTAAGAGCTTCACTGGTGTCCCAGAAGCTCTTCTGGCCCGCTTCAGTCATTGTGGAGGGAAAGGGGAGAAGTGAGATACTCCAAGTAGGCTCTAGCTCTTCTTCAGATTGTACCCTCCTGCCTGCTATAAGGAGAACCAACTCAAGGGGTTATTTTAGGATCCGAATTTCAGAACATCGGATTGTGAGTTTCTTAAGGTTGCAGAGCTTTTCTAGTGCTCAGAGTAGAGAATGGAGAGACCAGTGTTTTCTGCTCAGTCTACTCTCAGGTTTCTGGTCAACCTCTGAGGATCTGTTAATTTTCTTTCTACCTGTACTGTTTCTGCACAAGTGATTGGGTCAGAGGCTGACACTTGTTGTATAAGTTATCGCCAATAGTAAATTTGGCCCTTTGTGTTGCTCAGGTGTAAAGAGTTATTTATTTCCCACTATACATTAAATAATCCACCGTTAGTCAGGTTCTGAAATTGTCTTTCTAAACTTCAGTTAAAGTTCATGGAGTTTAATATGTGGATTTAGTAAGAGATTAATACCAGAGTCAGGACCTTAGACCTTCTTATACATGGGTACTTACTATGTGGCATTTCCTATTAAGATGGAATCTGATCAGAACATAGATATTTCTCCAGAGATATTGGTTATAGAAGCAGCTCTCACATACATGTTTTAAATATCACTAAGCTCCCTCCTTTCACAGCCCTATTGTTATGGACTGTTTTTGCTTTGCTATTTTGATTATTTTTTACTTGACTTTGATTTTCATGCCACTTTATATTTAACCAGTTATATGTAAAAACATAAGGGAAAGGAACCATGGTAAAGAGTGCCAAAAATAAATGCAGCCTCACATTTAGAGTTGTGAATTAGAAGAAAGAATACCTAGATTGGAGCTAGTATTTATTTGAACTCTTACCATATTGATTGAAAAATTGCTAAACCAGCCTACTAACATTGACCTGAATATCAACTGTATTGCCTGGCAAAAGATACATTTTTATTGCATAAATTAAAATATTTTAACAATATAAAGAGCACTGCATTGGAAAGTGAACTCTTGAAATAAAAACATCCCATGATGCTCTCTTCCAAGGCCAGGGTTCATAACTCCTAGGAACGTAGCCTGATTTTGACCCAACTCAGTTTTCCAATTTTGTTCTTACCTCTGTGGTTATTGAACTTAATCTAATCTAATGCATAATTGTGTGCCAGTGATTTCTTTGCCCATCATTCTGTTTTTGTGGGCATGCTAATGAGAAGAGACTGTTTAGGCCCAAAACGAATAATCACAAACATGTTTGTCTCACACAGACTTCAGGAATTTAAATGTCTGAGTAATGCCAGGCATAGAAAGCAAAACAGAAAATTAGAATCTTGGAGGTTACCTAGGAGATGTTTCTTTCTATTTGAGTGGCTCTAACTCTAATGGGAACATTAAAGCCCTCAAAACAGAAAATAAATACACGAGTAAATCAGAATTTCCAATTTGTATATGGACTATCTAGTTTTATGTACTAAAGTGATTATAAATTTAGTTCAAATTTCTCTGAAATGCAGTAGTCAGTGACAGAGAGCAGAAGATGCATAATGGGAAAAGAAAGCATGATTGCAAAGAAGTAACCAAAATAGACAGACAACGAAGAAAATGCTTATGTTGTAAGGACTTAGAAGCCCATAAGTCAGAGTGACCCAGGATGAAAAGGGACAATTGAAGTAAGATTTTTCCTAGATGTCAACTCTTCTGGCATGAAGAAAAGGAGTGAGAGGAATCAAATTGAAAAGCTATGAGGTAATTACATGCATACCTCAGTGGGATAATTGCTAGAAAATCAAAGGACCAAAAGGGACTTCATGTGTGTAGTGAGGCAGCATTGCATTGGGCTTATAAGTAAAACACATCTCTGGACCATGTTTCTGTGCTCTTTCATTACCAAAAATCCTTCAGCAAATAGCTTAACTTTTGGAATCATAATTTCTTTACCTGTAGAGGTAAAATTGTTACCTTAGCACATAGGTTTGGATGAAGATTAAATGTTAATACATAATTATATGACACAGTATTTGGTCTGTGTAAATGTTCTCTATGTGAGTTAATATTTATTAATGACAATTATTCTAATTTAGTCCTACATAAAACTTTGGGATCACTCCTATAAGAAGGTATGGCAGTAGTCTAATATATGGCCATCTATCAATGGCCTCAAGTTCAGCCTTGTTCTTACCGCAGGTTCGGCTTGAATTATTATTCTACATATGCATTCAACAAATAGTTATTGATTCCCTGCCCTTGAGAGGCTTTTGCTCTATTAGGAAATATTATGATAGAGAAGAAATGTATCGACAAATAAGATGATTGGAGAATGATACGTACTTTCTGTAAAGAAAAATAAAGTGAAGGAAATAATGGCGGCAGGGATTGGGAGAGTATGCTCCACAGTGTGGTCAGGGAAGAATTACTCAGCAGGTGGCATTTGAACAGAGATCTGAGTGAGGAGATAGAGGCGTCATGGGGAGATACTAGGAAAAAATTTCAAGTAGAGGCAATAAAAACAGAGAGTAAGAAAGAGCTTTGATTTGGAATCAATGCTTGCCTGTGTACCTGGACCACAGGGCAACAAGGGGAGTGCTTCCAAGATGGTAAGGTGCCAACACCCCAAAAGCTGTGGGAAGAGATTTATACCCAACTGCCTAATTAACACTGCTGCTCAATCACCGCAAAAGCAACTCAAACTGGGCATTGTCATTCAGAAGCCTTGGACAGTGTGTGTGTGTGTGTGTGTGTGTAAATTGGAATATTATGGTTGTTTTAAAATGTGGCCTTCATTATTTTAGTGTTTTCAATAACTTACTATAATAGAAGGTATAGGAGGAAAACAAGGTTTCCAGAATCCCTATTGATCTTACCAAGGGCCAGTGCCTCAGCCTACTAGTATTTTCTCAGAACCATTGAAACCTGGCATAGCCATGATGTCTGAACTATTGGCACCTTTCTCCCGGGTCACAGAAGCTATCTACTGCTTCTGTGGTTCCTCAGGCGCACAGATTATCTGGGGTTTTCACTCAAGCTGCAGCTGCAGGCATCACCTGAGTTAACTTCTAGTGCCAGAAGGATGTCTGTTTTTAAAAAGATACTTGCATTCAGTTTCAGACATTCCCCTGACGTTACCAAAGTGAGTTTAATCTATATATTATGATCCCAAGGGTCCAAGTCTAAAAAAAATCATTCTAAAGGACACTTATGTGCTCTAATAAAGCAGTATAATGAGAAAAACAAACCAACCAACCAACAAACAAACAAACAAACATTATTCTGCAGACCAGAAGGGCCCAAAAGTGATCTTAGAATTCACTTTGTGTTAATAGACCTTGTGACCTATTAATTCGGAGTCCTGTTGACTGAGATTCAGGACCCAGTCTCGAGCCCTCCTAAGGTCCCATAATACTCTTTCTCATCAAAATTTATGAATCCAGCTTCAAGTTTTTTGTTTTTGTTTTTACATTGGGTCGCCAGGATTCAATTTATCCCTGAACTCTGAGGATCCTGTCTCTATGGCTCCTTCTCAGTCAACACAAATTTACTTGCAATATGCTACATACCAGATGCTGTTTTAGAAACTCAAGTGATAGCAGTTGACAGTATAGCCGCAGACCTGGTTGTATCTTCAGTGAAGTTAGCAGGGAATTTTCAAAGATCAGGAAAGTTCAGAGTGCTGTGAGAGTACAGAGTACCAGGTCCAGCATAGACAGTGTTCTATGATGACATCTTTGTGAGGAGAAGGATTTATTCACATGTAAGGTATTGTATTCAGAGAAAGCTGAAACTGAGGGAAGATTGTATAACTCTGTGTTTATGATTACATAAATCTCTTGGCTGATGTGAGATATTATTATGTGGATTTTTTTATGAGATAAAGATTAAAAAAAAATCTGCAAAGTGACTGGGAGTTAACCTCTTATATTTTAATTGATTTGAGAGGAATGGAGAGAAAGAGAAAGAGACATTGATGTGAGAGAGAAACATTGATTGACTGGGGATCGAGCCTGCAACCTGAATATGTACCCTGACTGGGAGTCAAACCCACCACCTCTCAGTGTACGAGATGATTCTCCAAACAACTGAGCCACACCGGTCAGGACCAACCTCGTTTTGTCTTCCATAAAGTTTTCCTTAATATCTCAAGGGGCTGATAGATTGCATTCTTGGCCTCAGTTGTTCATCATTCCCTACATCCATGGCTTTTGCCATGTGACTTTGCTCTCCTTCTCACTGGTGAGAGAGTAGACTCCCCACCTTGAGTTTGTGCTCAACTGTGTGACTTGCTTGGGCTGATAGGTTGTTAGCAGATATGCGAACAAAAGCTTAAAATGGACTTTGAATGATTGAACTTGTCTTCCTATACTCTTGCCATCACCAGGAGAAGTTCTCACCCTGGGTAAACACTGTCTATTCGGCCTGGACCCCAGCATGAATATGCACAAAGCTGACCTGATCCAACCTGCAATGAGGAAATAAGCCTAGACACAATGAAAACCTAAAGTAGAGCTGACTCATCTAGCCATAGTGCATCAGCACAACCCTAGCTGAACCACAAATTCCTGAGTAAGAATAAATAATTGCCGATGTAAGCTCCTGAATTTTGAGTGCTTTGGAACATAATGTCATGTTACTGGAAAATATGGTAACAATAACAGTCCTGCATTTCAGTCTTAGGATTCCTGACTTATTCTTTTTTTCGTCAGGAACTACATTTGCTGGTTTGTGTCCTGGTTCTCCAATTCTTGTGGTTGAAGCCATTCTGAACTGAATTACAGTAACTTCTTCATCATTGCCTTTTGTGGTTACCTTTGCCTGGACATCATCATGACTGAATAGGTCCTCCAGGTCATTGACGGAAACTTTTACACTGATGTTATTCCATGTTTTTTCTATCACCTCTCCTCCCTGTGGATTTGGATCTGCCTTCAACTTCCATCTATGTTTAATGATTTGCAGAAGAAATTATTTGAGATCTTGCTCATGAGTTATGCATAGGAGGTTAATGCTTGAAACTGAAAACATACAAGTGGCTAAGACAGTTTTTACTCTCAAAGTATTTCTAACCTAGATATTTTGTACCAAATTCTATCCTCCCTAAATTCAGATATTAAAATCCTAACCTTCACTAACTTAAATGAGACTACTTGGGGATAGGGTCTTTAAATAGTTAATTAAGCCAAAACTGGTTTGGCTCAGTGGATAGAGCATCGGCCTGCGGACTGAAAGGTCCCAGGTTCGATTCCAGTCAAGGGCATGTACCTTGGTTGCGGGCACATCCCCAGTAGGGGGTGTGCAAGAGGCAGCTGATTGATGATTCTCTCTCACAGATGTTTCTAACTCTCTATCCCTCTCTCTTCCTCTCTGTAAAAAATCAATAAAATATATATTTAAATAAATAAATAAATAAATAAATAAATAAATAAATAGTTAATTAAGTTAAAATAAGGTCATTGTGGTGGGCCTTAACGTTATATGATTGACATACTTATAAGAAGAAGAAATTAGGAAACAGACATATGCACCCATGTCTCCCATATGCACCCCATCTGGGGATTGAGCCTGCAACCTGAGTATGTATCCTAACTGGGAATAGAACCAACCACTTTTCTGTGTACAAGATGACTCTCCAAACAACTGAGCCACACTGGTCAGGGCCAATATCATTTTATCTTCTATAAAGTTATCCTTAATAACCACATGCAAACACCAGGAGAAGACAATTCTCAAAGCCAAGGAGAGAGACTTTAGGAAAAATCAATCCTGGTGACATTTTGATCTCTGAATTTTAGCCTCTAGGACTATGGGAAAATATTTTGTTGTTGTGGAATTCACCCAGTCTATGGTGCTTTTATGGCAGCCCCAGCAAGCCAATACATTAAATCAAGGAGATAAACTAGGATGGATGCTTTTATTGTCCAAGTCATGCTCTGAGCACTATAAGAACACAAAGGAGGTATGTTGAGGAGTTTGGGGATAGAAGGGAGAAGGTAAATCTTTATAGAAATGGTAACAGTTTGCGTTGCCAGTGTGGTTTAGTGATTGAGTATTGACCCATGAATCAGGAGGTCATGATTGGATACCCACTGAGGGCACATGCCCAGGTTGTGGGCTGGATGCCCAGTAGGGAGTATGAAAGAAACATCCAATCAATGTTTCTCTTTCACTCATGTTTCCATTTCTCTATTCCCCCTCTCTTCTTCTTCTCTAAAATTGCAATAGAAACATATTTTTTAAAATATAATAAAAAGAAAAATAACATTTTAAGTTTGATTAATGAATAAAATAGTAAATGTGGGAAAATAGGAGAATATTTGAGATAGTGTGAAAAGCTTGTGCAAATATATGTAGATATGATAAATCATGGTATAATTAGGTAAATATAAATTGTTTGGTAAAGTTGGGAGCATGAGATTAGCAAAAATGACTACCACAGACACCTTATGCAGGTAGTTTATACTTAAAAAATCCTCACCCAAAGACATGCTTAGAGAGAGGTAGGAGGAGGGAGGAAGAGAGAGAGAGAGAGAGAGAGAGAGAGAGAGAGAGAGAGAGAGAGACAGAAGGGAGAAACATTGATCAGTTACCTTCTGTACATGCCCCGACTAAAGATAGAACCTGCAATGCAGGTATGTGCCCTGACCCGGAATCGAACTGACAGCTTTTTGCTGCCCAGGACCAACTGAGCCACTCTGGCCGGGAGCAGATATTTCATACTTAAAGGGAGAATGCACTATTTCTCTCGAACATATAAATTATTAACCATATAAAATAACATTTGTAACAAAAGAGTGATATCTTCCTATTCTAATTGGACCTCTGGTGTTAAATGGGTGAAATTTAAAACATCTTGATAGCTTCATTCAAATAATTAGCCGAAACCAGTTTGGCTCAATGGATAGAGCGTCAGACTACAGACTGAAAGGTCCTGGGTTGGATTCTAGTCAAAGGGCACATACCTTGTTGTGGGCACATCCCCAGCAGGGGATGTGTAGGAGGCAGCTGATCGATGTTTCTCTCTCATCGATGTTTCTAACTCTCTATCCTTCTTCCTTCCTCCCTGTAAAAAATCAATAAAATATATTTAAAAACAAAACAAAAAAAATCAAACAAATGATTAGCTGCAAAGCTTTAGGAGGGAGATTGATATTTCTAAATTTCTATCAATGTATTCTTTTCACAGCATAATCATTACACCAAATGCTCTTCTGTTTTATAGGCTATGTTACTCCCAAAGTTAAAACTCTGAAGTGGTTGCAGAGGTTGTAAAAATAGAGAAACATGGGTACTGTTTATCATTAAGCTAAACAGAAGTCTTTTTTTTTTTCTTTTCTTTTGGAAGGGCTGAGGATCCATGATTGTTTCAGGTTGAACACGAGGGTGCGAAGGGTGGCTAAAGCATAGTCTATGGAAAAAGGAAGATGAGTGAGTTTCTCTTATTGGGCTTCTCTCCAGAAAAAGTCATCTGGCGAGTTGGCAAGTACAAAATCAAGCAGCCCTGTGCCAGATGTGCACAGCTGCTGTTGAGCAATCTGCCGCTTGCTTTGGTGCCATATGCCACTCTTACCTGTGGTCGACGGGGGTATCAGAGGCGGCCTTTGCAGTGCAATTGTTTTTGCATTATTCTTGTAAATCTAATCAGAAAAAAAGTGAACTACTATCCAGCTAGGCTGGAGAGTGAGCACAGCAGAGTTGGTGCAGAGGTTAAGTAGTGCTTAGGATCTTACTCCAAAGCTAGAAACAACCCTGGCATACACTTTGGGAAAACAAATGACAGAGTGGTACTGTTCTCCTCGGCCTTTGGTGGCCTTAACTTTAGTCATCTCTGAGGCCATCTCTTACTTTTTTGGGGTCTTAATTTGTTTCCCTTTCCTTTCCCCATTGTCCATGGATAGAAGTGCTACCACTCCAAATACAAACCCAGCCAGTTATTTCCTCTTTATTAAAAATGGGCTGTAGTGGTAATTTTATATTTCTGAGTTGTTGGCCTACTTGGCACAGTACAACTTTCGTGCCCCCCCGCCCCCAAAAAAAAGATTGATTTGCAATTTGAATTCTATAGGCAATATAATAATACCACTGACAGCATAAACAGAGGGGAAAAAGGAAAGAATTTAAGAGAAAATAACAGGGAAAATGTGTTAAGATCTATATTGTTTAACTAGAGTTAACTTAATGCTTTTGTTCTATTTTAGAATTATTTTTCTCTTAAATGTTTTAATAAGTGTTCTTGATGACTTAAACCTTATGAAGTGGTTAGCTTTTAATATTTAGTATATTGATACCTGTCTAAATTGCTGCTGACGTTAAGTTATATTTTAAACTTAAAAATAATCATCAAAAGGCCTTCTTATATGTTTTAGCATTCAAACTATGGGTTTAGAGCTATTCTGTGACACCCAGGTGGGACCGTATGCTTGCATATAAGCATAACCAGTAGACACAAAACATGGGGGATGGGGGTTGAGGGCATGTGCCAGGGGGTAGGGGAGGCCGGGGGTAGGTCAATAGTGAAAAAAAGGAGACATATGTACTACTATTTATAATACTTTAAACAATAAAATATTTTTTAAAGGGACTGGTTTTATAAGAAAAATTTTAGGCTCATAGACCAGGGTCCTAAAACCTAGGATAGTAAAGGGATTCTCTATGAGTGATTAATTTTTTAGATTCCTCACCTGAAAATTAGTGGGTTGGAATAATTTATACCTAAGTTTCAATTCAACTCTTGAGTGTATGATTATCGCTTGCAGTATTTGGTTTTAGATCCCTTGGCTATCTTCACTAACGCAGGAAATTGAGAACAGATTACATGTAAAGGTCAGCATCATCCATGGAGAATAGAGAGAAATATGAGAGAACATTATTATGGCTTCAATATATACCAGAATCATGCTAGATGCTCTTCACATATTATCTCTATAATCCCCTCAGCATACCTATTTAGAATTAATTATTAGATTAAACCACATGAAGCTGCTCTATTTATAGGTCAAAAACTGTCAAATATCAGCAATTTCATATGGGTCATCCTAAATGTTATTCTATTGCACAGATCAAAACACTGAGGACTAGAGAAGATAAATAATTTTCTTAAGTACACAGCTAATAAGTGACTAACCTGAGATTTAAACTCAGCCCACAATTTTAAATGTTATATAAAATGCTGCTTCCAAATAACTAGATAAACGTGGTTTATTATTAGCTATTAGAGGGCCAGTACATGAAAACTCATTCACTTTGGGAAGCGGGTCCTCAGTCCAACCTGCACCCTCTTGCAGTCTGGAACTCCTTGAGGGATGTCCTACTGACAGCTTAGGCCCACTCCCCAGGATATCTGGCCTAAATTGGCAGTCAGATATACCTCTGGCAGCCTGGGAACCCTCAGGGATGTCTGACTAACGGCTTAGGCCTGCTCCCATGTGCCAGCTTCTGGCTGAGCAGTACTCCCCCTGTGGAAGCACACTGACTACTAGGGGGTAGCTCCTAGGTTGAGTGTCTACCCCTGGTAGTCAGTGTGTATTATGGTGACCAGTCTTTCCGGTCGTTCTCCTTTAGAGTCAATATATAGGACAAGAGGCCCAGTGCATAAAAATTCATGCACTGGCGGGGGGTTCCTCAGCCCAGCTGCCCCCTCTCACAGTGTGGAAGCCCTCAGGGGCAGGAGGCAACCCAGTGATCAGGGGAAGGTCCCATCATACCTCTGCTGCTGCCACTGCCAGCAGAGCAAGCCTTGGCCAGCTCTGGTTACCTATGCCAGCCCTGGTCAGCTGGGGAACTGAGGGGACTAGGGAACTCCGAAGGCAGGTATGTAGAACAGCTGGGCCTGCCTGGGGGCAGGCCTGGCCTTGCCATGCACTTACTGCCCAGTGGGGCTGAGGGGAAGGTGCTGCCATATTGTGGCCGTGGGCACTGCCATCATTGAGAGTGTGGCAGTCAGTTAGCATATTATCTCCTTATTGGCTGTGGGTGCCACCATATTTGCAACAGCATAAGAGTCAATTTGCATATTCCCTCTTTATTATTTAGGATTTTTATTTGCATGTGAATAATACCTAAAAACATTTTAAAATCTATTTTATTTATTTATTTATTTATTTATTTATTAAAATATATTTTATTGATTTTTTTAGAGAGAGGGATAGAGAGTTAGAAACATCCATGAGAGAGAATCATCTATCAGCTGCCTCTTGCACACCCCCTACTGGGGATGTGCCCGCAACCAAGGTACCTGCCCTTGATCGGAATCGAACCCCAGACCCTTCAGTCTGCAGGCTGACGCTCTATCCACTGAGCCAAACAGGTTTTGGCTCAAAATCTATTTTAATATGTTAAATTGTGCACCAATATACAATTTTTCTTGTTAGAAAGCTCCTACTCTTTTAAAATTCTAATGTGCTACATATTAACTTTGGACAAAGAATTATAGAAATATGGCTTACACTGCCCACAGTTAGCATATTAAGAAGGTAGAATTGATTTAGTGTATAAAATAGTCACATAAGTACCAATTCTTTCAACTTACTTTGTTTTAGTTGTAAGGTTAAATTTTGCTTATGGTCTTTCATTAGAGATTTTGTGTTGTGTGAGATTATAATTCAGCTTTTGGAAACATGCATTTTTTTCCTTATGTTGTTTCTTTTTCTTTTTTTGTGTGTAACATGTATTGCTACCCTCTTAACCCATTTTAAGTGCACCATACAGCATTGTTAACTACTGGATCCATCCATAGAGTACTGTTAACTACTGGATCAATGTCAGATAGCAGACCTCTAGAACTTATTTATCCTGTACAATTAATACTTTATACCTGTTGAACAGCCTAGTTTCTTACAAATTTTTTGTTTATTTTGTGTGTGCATCCTTAGTTTGCCTTAGCAGATGTTGGGGGCAGTTTTAAGGGGGGGGGAGGCAAAACAAACAGGTCTAAATGGCTAAAAATACTCTTATTTGGGCTATACTTAAGCCATGGTATATGTTAAAAATTTGAGTTTGGCAGACTTTGCCAAGTCTCATCCTTCTGTGAAGAACTAAACAACATAGAAATCAATATACAGGGGCAGTCTTTGGCACATTCATATAGGACTGTGTCATCAAGGTATGCAGCTGAAGGGAAGGAAAATATGGCAGAGCATCCACTGATGAGGTAGCATTGCTCTTCAGTGATCCCGGGATGCTGCCAGGGGATGCAGGAAAAAGGACACTCTCAGACTGTCATGAGCAGTCCCTTTTGTAATTGCTTCTCTGTTCTCTTGAGATCCTATCAGGTGAGGTTCATGCCCTTATATGCTCCGCACCAGGTAGTCAACACCTGGGTGATTTACATGAAGAGAACTATTCTTGGCACATAACTGTTACTCAACAAATACTTTTGGACTAAATAAATCATTTCTAATATGCACAACAATATTAGAAGGTAGATATTGTTATACCTCTGTCACAGATTATGGACCAATCTTCCCAAACCCATTGTTTTTGATGAGTGTTTTAGATAAAGTAGTTATATTTCTATGATTCTTTGTCAAAAATTATTATATAGCAAATTAGAATAGAAAAGGGAGAGGCTTTCTAAGTAGACAAATTGGGTGGTGGGGAACATTTATCTCATTAGAAACATTTTTAAAGTTTTAAGGCTATTATTTACATGCAAATAGAAATCACTAATAAGAAACCACACATGTAGTTTACAAAGTGTTTTATATAATATTTAAAAATTTAGGCTGCGTTTAAATTCCAGGTCTCTGTGCTGCCAACAGGTGAGCACTGGCACAGAGAAGTACATGGTGGGAAGATGATGTCTTTAAAAAATATATATATATATATATATATATATATATATATATATTATTGATTTTTTGCAGAGATGAAGGGAGAGGGATAGAGAGTTAGAAACATCAATCAGTTGCCACCTGCACACCTCCTAGTGGTGTCCACAATCAAGTTGGTACATGCCCTTGACTGGAAGGGAACATGGGATCTTTTAGTCCCCAGGCCAAGGCACTGTCCACTGAGCCAAACCAGTTAGGCTAGATGATGTCTTTTTAAGTTGAGAATCTTTCTCTGTTCTCACTTCTATCCAATATTCAGGTAGGCTACACTGTGTTGGGGAAAGGTCATGAATTTGGGGGTGGGTCAGGTCTGCATTAAATTCTGATTTTTCACACAGTAGCTGTAGGCAAATAATCCTTTGTATCTTCAGCATCAGAACCTATAAAATGGGACCAATAATACACATCTCACAGTGTATTTCTGAGAATAAAATATTGCAAGAGTATCTCACAGAGGATTTGCTCAGCACGTGTTAGTTTCTATCTTTACTTGATATTTTCTACATCAAGGCTCTCTCTGATGTTCATTTTACTATGGTTTTGCCAGTATAGAAATGTTCAGTGTGGAGGTAGTTGAATAAAAGTTTCTGCCTTGCCTCTTTCCTTTTCCCTGGCAAGACTCCATAAATGGTTTTAACTTTATAATTTCCTCAGAAGCCATCATGTCTAGCAAAAGATGAATTGGGATGCTGGGTTGATCTTCTCACTGAAAGACATAAGAGAAGCTAGGGGGAAAAAAAAAACTGGCAGGAAGTAGGTCTATGCATAAGTAGGGGCCCAATTCTCCCTCAAACACATAAGCAGATTGCTATCAGGTGAGTGAAGAGGCGGGCACAAGATGAGGTGCTTCTTCCCAAGGCAAGTGTGTTCCCTATGAAAAGGTGTGACTGAGTGGAGCTTATACCTCTATGAGAATGTACATATATATGTTCCTCTATTAGAAAGTACTGGTAATATGATTCATATTAATATATGTTTATTCATTTGAAGAAATGTGCTCTTTTTATATTTCTGGATGCTACATTTATTTTCTCTCTTTGAAAACTTTAATGACCATCTGCAGAACCGAGAACTAGGGAAGTTATTATGACAGTTGTTTTAGATTAGTTAGTTAGATTAGACAGTTAAGATTTCTAGTAAATTGCATGCATTAGCTTTTAAAAAATTGGGGCAGATTTTAAACACCTATATACTAGCTTTTAAAGCAAAGTGTGTCCCTCTTAAATGCTGGGGAATTCTCAAAAAAGATGTCAGATCCGTTCGGCATGCCTCTGAGAAAAATTTTCAGCACATAAACTCTTAACTTCATTAACTTTGGTTAAAACAGAACTTGTGGTGTTTTTTTGTTTTGTTTTGTTTGTGTTTTGTTTGTTTTTCCCCTCCAGAAGTTGACTTCCTTCACCATGCTATAGCTACTAATACTAATACTAACAGCCAGCCTATTCTTCTGGAAAAATTTTTCTTCCCTGACCTGGATTTCCTATCCATGAATAATTGTTTTTCTATTTTTAATTCTTTATTTTTCTGCCTATTTTTATTCCTTTTCCACCTCCAAATTATAGTTTCCTGTCCTTAATTCTATTCTCCTCTTTCTATGTTATTTGTTCCTTACTGAACTCACAGATTTTTGTGAATTCAATTATTATTCCTAAATATATGATTTTCACTCTTAAATAACAACCATGTTTTCAAGTTCTATTTCACATTTCCAACTTTTGATTGACAATACCCCAAAAGTTCCATTGGCACCATAGTAAAATCATTCCCATTTTTATACTAGCATTAAGAAATATCTCAAATCTGTACTTGATTATATGTTTTCTCATTCTATTTTCAGTAATTCAGTAATTCAGATTGTCAAAACTTTTAATCTCTTCTTCCTTTATGACAATTATACTATGTTTTAGCAGTTCTAACATATTTTTTCAAATGTTAAAATCTCTAAAACAGACACATGTCCTACAATCAATGGTGTACTAGTATTATTATAGCTTAATTAGCAGTGCTTTCATAATTGTTCATAAAGTAACGTTGCATCTTACAACTGGTGGTGCCTTAGATTTGATGAAAACTTTATACACACTCCTAATCATCACTCTCTTAAACTTTGGAAATTCTTTTCTCAAGCTCCAGTTATTTTTTTCATCGTCATCATAACAGTCCTTTTAAAGTAAAATTCTGGTCAAGAACTTTATTTTCATTAGTTATTATATAAATTCCAAATTCTGTATCCATGGTAGAAAGAGAAAAAATTATTGAAGAACACCATGACATAATACATCAGGCAAGATGTCTAACATGTAACTTTTATTGGTTATTAAATAAGGATAATTTTAAGTACTATGGACTTTTTCTCAGGAAGACTTGTGGAGATTCAATCACAAAGGAAATTTGTCTCCTACCATCCTCTAAAATTTGCTTACTGGGCCTGCTTTTTATATCTCTGTCCATGGAGCAGTGCCATGACTTTTTCTAGTCACTCTGAAATAATAAAATATTGCATTAATTCAGCAATTTGGATGTCCACACTTAATATGAATACTCTGATCTTCTTATATTTTTTTTCTCAAGAAAGTGCTTATTGTGAGTTAAATGGGAAGGCAATGGTGAGGGGAGACCAGTATCTTTGTTTTGTAGCTAGTTTGGGGCCACTCACTTTTTGCAATTTTTCTTTAGTGTTCTGTCTTACCACTCACTTCGGTGGTTGCTATCTCTCATCTTAGCTCTTAACCAGAATTTCTTTATTGTGACATATAATGATTCAATAAAATTCTCTAAATGAGTAATGCCAGGGAGGGAAATCATGTAATTATTTGTAAAGATAATAAAAATACATTTGATAAACTCAAAATTGATTTAAATGTTTTAAAATAAAGTACAGTTGGGTAGATGATTTCTTAACTTGATAAAATATGCCACTTTTGACCACCAAATGAGTGAAATAATGTGTCCATTAATGTAGAAGTTTCCACTATTACTTATCATAGTCTGGAAGTATCAGTCTCAACAATTAGAAAAGAGAAAATAATGAAAGATATAATATTGGAAAGCAAAAGTTAAAAACATATTTTTCTCAAAAATGATGTAATATTAGACATTAAAAAACAGAAACAAATTGAAATCATTTTCAACAAGTAAAATCAGCAATCTTGCTGAGCATTGATTTGTATTAAAATAACCTAAATAAATAGTATTTTTATCTAACTATACAAAACCCAATTTGAATATAAAATTAAGAAAAGAGTCAATAACAGAAAAATGTTTAATATTTAGTGACAAACATAATAAATATGAAAGACATATACAAAAAAGCTTTAAGGTGCTAATAAGATTCCCAAAAACATAACTGAAAAAAGAAAAGGCATTTTCTATGCTTCAATAGGAATTCATAATAAGAGCATTATTTTCTCTAAAGTAATTTTTAATTATGATTTGATATCAATAAAAATACTATTAAGTACATTTTTAGAGCCGAATAATATGATTTTAACTCTAGGTTAAAAAAGAAATAGTAATAACGAATTGGTTATGTTACAAATATTGGAACAGTATAAATACTACAGATTTTAAAACAGTTGGCAACACTGTTTAAGTGTGAAAATAAGCCAATGAGACTGAATAGGGAGTCCAGAAAAACATAAAATTTATAAAAACATAAAGTTATTAATAAGTGGTTTTAGCCTATTATGAAAATCATATTATAGTCTATTGGTGAACTATTTAGCAAACAAGTCTGGAAGAGCTATATTGGTAACTAAAACAATTTCAGAGATTTAAATATAAAGAGTGAAAGCATAAATACAATAGAATAAATCATGAGAGATTTTTAAAAAATTCTTGGAGAAAATTTTTCCTAGAGATAATAAAATGCAAGCTATAAAAGAAACAATATATTTATTTACATAAAAATAAATAAATGTGAAAATATAAAATAGGAATAATAAATACAATTTGATAAAGGATGAATTTTTTGAATTTTTAGTTTTCCCAAAAATAAATTTTAGAAAAGGACGAATAACCCAATTAATGTGAGATAAGATCATAAAAATAATATGTAGAAGGAAAAATATATAACATATAATAGGGTCTAAACCTCACACACAGTAAAAGAAGCAAATTGAACCTGCAAGGAGAACATTTTCTTGTTAAGACTGCCAGAGATTTTTGAAAAGTTGTTATGTTGTTGATCCAGGCACAGGGAAACAAGCATTCTTAGGAATTGGTGGAAATGTAAACTGGTACAATTCTGGGGAGGACAATTTGTAATACCTATAAAAATAAGAAAAATACAAATATGCTTTCAACACCAATATTGCTTCTAGAAACTCATTTAACAGAGGTGCAAAATAACCTATGCATAAAGCTATTTACTGTAGTGATATTTATAAGTTCAAAGGGGTGGGAATAAGCAAATTTTCCAATATAAGACACTACTGATTTCAATTGGAGTATATGCATGAAGCCATTAATAAGGATGAGGAAGTTTTTGTATTGATATAAAATGATCGCTAGGATGAAGTACTATTATACAACCATGTAATATTATTATGACACAATAACAATCTGTTGAGCAACATTACATTACTCATGGGGAATGGGAGACTACTGTTCTCAGAATGCCCTTTTGTACGTTTCACATTTGGTATTATTTTGAATTTTGCAGCAGCATGTGATTACTTTTATATATTCAGAAGTTTTTTCATTAAATATATTAACAATAAAGAACCCTGATGATGATGTTCAATGAGAGCTGCCATATGTTGAACGCTTTGATGGGGGCTTTCACATACTATCTCCAATGCTCACAATAACTATTTAAGACCCATTGCATGATCCCCATTATAAAGACAAGGAAACCAAGGCTTGGGGAGTTTAAGTAATATTCCCCATATTACAGGAATAGTAACCCATTTACTAATTGGAAATCGGGGCTATCTAACTTCAACCCTGATGATAACCAAAGTTGGGCCATATTCAACCGAGCCTCACATTTAACTAGGTTTAAATAGATGGTAATCATTTCTCCACCGCATTGAGTCGCATAGCACAATTTTTTTCTTTTTAAATGCCAAGCTTGATATAAATTTGCCAACTTTATTGCTATAGTTTGTGATGTTATGCACATGAAATCTTGTTCTCCTGGAAGATCCAATTAAGATTGCATAAAGGTTTACAACAGTCCTGTTGTGTAAACAGTCCAACCTTCCAACAACAAACTAGATAAACGTTTTGCCAATCACTAATTAAAAAGCTGGCTCTAAGTACAACAACCTGGAGTCAGTTTGCGTTCACATTTCTATTAGAGGCTAATGAATATGCAGCTAAACTAATTTAGTCAAATTGTTTCTTTATTGTGCTCAGAGTTAAAACTAACCACTCAGCTTTAGCCCTGAATCTTTTAAATTATTTTTTTTCTCCCCTATTGAGTAAAAGTCTAATTAAAAGCTTTTAGGCTTTCACATTGTGTGGGCTGCTCAGAGATATTGTGCAGTCTGCAGGAATTCAATTACTACTTGGCTTTAAAATATACATTTCTACAAGGATTTTTTTTTTTAACCCACTTTGCCTGGAAGGGTTTTGTGCCTAAAATTTAATTTGATAACAAGATTATTAAATAGTGAAACAAAAGAAAAATTATCTTTGGTGTAAGATTTTATTTGTATGTTATCGGGTGTCCAATTTTAACTAAGTCCTAAGAATAATTGACCACTTTAAATTTTTTTAAGATTTATTTATTTATTACATTTATTATTTTTCATTTTTATTTTTTTCACTTTTTTAATTAAGGTATTATATGTGTACATATCTTACCATTGATCCCCCACTCCCATACATGCCCTCCCTTCCTAGAGTTTTGCATCCATTGGTTATGTTTATATACATTCATACAAGTCCTTCAGTTGATCTCTTATCTCCCCCATATCTCCCTCCCCTCCCCTCTGTAATTTGACAGTATGTTTGTTGCTTTACTATCTCTGTATCTATCTTTCTGTTCATCAATTTATAATGTTCTTTATTATCCATAAATGAGTGAGATCATGTGATGTTTTTATTTATTGACTGGCTTATTTCACTCAGCATAATGTTCTCTAATTCCATCCAGGTGGCTACAAATGATAAAAATTCCTTCTTTTTATGGCAGCATAGTATTCCATTGTGTTGATGTACCATAGTTTTTTGTTCCAATCATCTGCTGATGGGCACCTAGGCTGTTTCCAAATCCTAGCTATTGTAAATTGTGCTGCTATGAATATAGGGGTGCATATATCCTTTTTGATTGGTGTTTCTGGTTTCTTAGGATATATTCCTAGTGACTACTTTACATTTTAAGTCAGGTGGAATGGAGATGCAAAAATTATCCAAAACAATACCTATAGTAGGAGTGACTTTTACTCCGCATATTCAGTAACAGGTCTGGTTATTTAATTTTCAGGACCCAATACAAAATGAAAATGTGGGGCCTCCAGTTCAAAAGCCAAGAAATGCAACAACAGAGCACTAAACCAGGCCCAAGGCCTTCTGACCATGGTTACCAGGTTGCATGTCCATAAAGCCAGCCTTACTCACACGTGTAGAGGGTAGAAATCATGACATAATGTTATGATTACATTTGAAATAAAAAAGACTCCCCAGCTCAGCTTGTGTGGCTCCTATGAATCAGGAGGTCATGATTTGATTCAGGTCAGGGCACATGCTCAGGTTGCTGGCTCGATCCCCAGTAGTAGGCGTGCAGAAGGCAGCCGATCAATGATTCTCTCTCGTCGTTTATGTTTCTGTCTCTTTCTCCCTCTCCGTTCCTCTCTGAAATCAATTTAAAAATTTTTTTTAAATGACTTTGCAATTTTTATTCTATTAGACTGACAAACGTCCACATTTTTTTGATCTGTTGTTCCAATTATGCCCCAATTAATTGATTATCTTTCTAGACTTAGTGGGACAAACGCAGGTGACCAGGAGTCAGCAATAACGGCCTATCCCCTGGTACTTCAATGTCTAGACAGCTGAGTCAAACCGGAACACATGACACACAAGACAGAATGAGTATGCAATCTCACAGGGTTTATTTACCTATTCCCAGTGGGTCCTCTGCTCCAGCGAAGGCCACCTGGCGATGCGCACTGAAGGACAGACGATAATAACAGAGACAGGCAGGTGGCCAGAGCTGGTTCAGGCTCACACAGCAAAGCAATCAGTGGCTTGTCTCTCGGAACAACATAGAGTCCTCCTCTTATCGGGCAGGAGACCACAACTGAAGATGGTCTCGGGGTTATGTAGACCGTAGTAAACAACTTGTGTCCTTATCAGTGTGGGCCAGATAGTGTGCCTTATGCTGGGAGCAGGGCGTTTACACTTTAAGGGCTCAGGGCTTTTACATCAAGGTAGTGGGGTGTTCATTCATTTTGGAAGTTACAGAGTATTGGGGGTTTCCATACAGCAAACATTTCACACGATAACTATTTCATACATCAGAGGGGTTACATTATTATAACATCTGTGTAGGTCTGGAGCCTTACAGACACTGAAGACTCCTACTGGCCTTTAGTGTGCACTGGTCACTACTAAAATGCTCCCGGCCCAAGCCCATGTTCTACCTCTGGTGCCAAAGATACTGGGCTTCACTGGGAGCTTGGCATTTAGCATTCAACCTTTCTAATTACACCAATTTATAACAGAAATTAATGCATTTTGAGAGTAAATGGTTCTCATTTAAATCTTTAATGATAGTAATTAGGTAAAAATGACTTCATTGTCTTTCCCTGTCATTATCAATGTTACTTTAACAAAATTTGCACAGAAAGGGAGAAACAAAGAGAATCCTGCAATTAACTCTTATGGGATTTTTTTTTCTTTTTACACAAACTTAGTTTCAGTTTCAGTAAGAAGCGGCATTCAGATGGAAACCTTGGGGAGTAGTTAATGGCCAAAATGAATTCCCTTTACTACCTCCACTAAATTGTCAACTTGCTAGCAAAAGACCATCTCAATAACAGTTAAATTGAAAGTGTAGTTGAATGAGATGTCAGCTGAGAAGAACAAACTGGTGAAACTTTCTATTTAAACACAATTTTCAATATTTTTCCAAGTCCTAAGTCTTCGGAGAGCTATCACTTTGGTGAAAAAAAAAAAAAAAAAAAAAAAAAAAGATCATATTCATGATTGTCTAGTTAGTTTCCATTCATAGCACTTCAGTCCCTTAAGAGAATTTGGTCTTAAACAGTCACTTTCTATTTCTATGTCAGCTTCATTTTCTCTGGGTTTTCCATGATTGTCTTTTCAAAGTGCATCTCTCCTCCACAGGAGGTCACGGCACTCTCTGGTCCTGAGATACTTCAGAGCAAGTAATAATGATGTCAGAGGGAAGGATTTCATGAATATAAAGTCATTTCTCCAAAGCTTCTCTCTCTCTCTCTCCCTCTCAGCTTGAAAATCAGAAGCGCCTAGAAAATTTCTCTCAGCTCACTGAGGGACCAGTGAAATGAATGTACTGGCTGAAAGTTCTAGTTCCAAGCAGAGGCAGAGCCATAACGAGGACCCAGGCCTCCACCCCTCTTTTCCTTGGACTGTCTGTGAAGTTAATTTTATTTCTACTTTCACGAATTTTGCTTTTCCAATTGTTCCTTTTTTATGCTTTTCTTCCGTAATCCATCAAGACTATTGATTTCTTATGTCACACTCATACTGCTGTTTTATCTTCGTGTTTTTCTCTTTCAAGACCTTTGGCTCCTCCATTTCAAAATATCTGTTGGACAAACAGATAGGGACTGAATGGATGAATAAATGAGAGCATGATAGTGGGGGCAGTGCAGCGTCTGGGATCTGGACATACTGCTGCCCTGGCCGGTCCCTTCTTTGAAAGTGCTCAGCTGTACATTATGAGAGGGGTAAACCATGGTTTTTAAACGTTTCTTTTATTAAACTGAAAGTTGTTTTTGAGTCAGGCAAAATGACAATTTGCTCCTATAACAAAATGCCACAAAATTTGTGGCTTAAAAGAATCACATTTATCCACAGTGCTGTAAGTCAGAGGACTGAGTGGGTTTAGCTTGGTCCTCTCCTCTCAGGGCCACAAAGCACAAATCAAGGTGTTGGCAGCCTGAGCTCTCGCCTGAAGGCTCTGGGACAGAATCTGCACTCAGGCTCTTTCGAGTTGTTGGCAGAACTCAGGTCTATAGGGGAGGGGTCCCCGTTTCTTTGATGAATGTCAACTATACCATCCCTTACCTACCTCCTTAAGGCACCCCATCTTTGAGCCTGCAACTGTGTGTTGAATCTCTCTGACTTCTGCTACATCTTTTTTGCCTCAACAAAATAAAATTTTGTTTTTAAGGGCTTATAAGATTAAATTAAGTCTACCTAGATAGTCCAGTGTCATCTCCCTATTTTAAAGTCTTAATCTTAATCACATCTAAATCCCCTTTGCTGTGCCATGGAACGTTTCTCCATGCTCCAGGGATCAGGATGTGAACATCTTTGGGGGAGCATTCTGCCTACCACAGTCTCCAAATATCATAAATCATACTAATCAATCTTTTTTTTTTTCATTCCCATGCCATTGGGAATAATTAGCAAAACTCTGAAATAATGGAATTCTAAAACTCTTGTCAATAATCTAGAATCTCTATTTGTGGAAATAATATAAATACATTTTTAAAATTTGCAAACATTATTGTTCACTCTTTGTGTTGGAAAGTTCTATTGGTTTTGATGAAAGCTAAATGTCAAATATCCATCATTATAGTATCGTGCAGAATAGTTTCACTATGTGCTTCACCCATTTATTCCTGCCTCCAACCACTGATCTTTTTAAAAAAATATATATTTTTTTAATTTAAAAAATATTTTACTGATTTTTTACAGAGAGGAAGGGAGAGAGATAGAGAGTAAGAAATATTGATGAGAAACATCCATCAGCTGTCTCCTGCACACCTTCTTTTTTTTTTTTTTAAATATATTTTATTGATTTTATACAGAGAGGAAGGGAGAGAGATAGAGAGTTAGAAACATTGATGAGAGAGAGTCATCGATCAGCTGCCTCTTGCACACCCCCTACTGGGGATATGCCCGCAACCAAGGTACATGCCCTTGACTGGAATCGAACCCGGATCCCTTCAGTCCCCAAGCTGACGCTCTATCCATTGAGCCAAACCGGTTTCGGCTCCTGCACACCTTCTAATGGTGATGTGCCTGCAATAAGGTACATGTCCTTGACTAGAATAGAACCTGGGACCCTTCAGTCTGTAGGCCAATGCTCTATCCATTGAGCCAAACCAGTTAGGGACCAAGGGCTGATCTTTTTACTGTCTCTATAGTTTTGCCTTTTCCAAAATGCCATATAGTTGCAATCATGCAGCATGTAGACTTTCTATTTAATAACATGCACTCAAATTTTCTTCATATCTTTTAATTGCTGGATAGTTTCTCTTTATTGCTGAATAATAATCCATTGTATAACTTCAATTGGTTTATCCTTTCACCTATTTAAGGACATCTTGGATGCTTCCTATTTTTGGTGATTATGCATATAGCTGTTCTAATTTTTCTTTATAGGTATTATTGTGAACATGTTTTTAACACAAATTTGAAAACACATAGGAACATGACTGTTAGATAATATGACTACATTGAACTTTGTAAGATGCCAAGCAATCTTCCAAATTGGTTGTACCAATTTGTATTGCCACCATCAATAAATGAGACTTTCTGTTGCTCTACATCTTTGCTAGGATTTGGTGTGATAGTGTGTGTTTTTTTAATTTTTATTTTAGCCATTATAACAGGTGTGTCATGATATATATTTTTTTAAATTTGCATTTTCCTGATGACAAATGATGTTGGTCATCTCTTCATATGCTTTATTTTCCATCTGTATATCTTTTATGTTGGGGTGTCTATTCAAATCTTGTGTTCATGATTAATTGGTTTGTTTGCTTTCTTATTTTACGTTTTTAAGAGTTCTTTGTATATTTTGAATATAAATCTTTTATCAGATAAGGCATTTTGCAAATATTGTCTCCTAGCCTGTGGCTTGTCTTTTCATTCTCTTAACATATTTTGCATAGCAGAAGCTTTTAATTTTAATGAAGTCTGACATCACTTTTTCTTTCATGAATCCTATTTTTGGTGCTATATATATAATCTGATCACCCAAGGTCACCTAGTTTTCTCTAGATGTTTTATAGCTGTAATTTTACATTTGGGTCTATGATATATTTTGAGGTAAGTTATGTGAAAAGTATAAGGCCTGTGTCTAGATTTTTTGCAATTGTCCCAGCACAACTTATTGAAAATACTATCCTTTCTCCTTGACTATATTTGTGTGTGTCTGGTGTCTGTTTCTGGGGTGTCTATTCTGTTGTTTTGTTTTGTTTTGTTTTGGCCAGTACCACATTGTAACTTTTTAGAAAGTTTTCAGTCCAGTAATGTCAGTCCTCCAATTTTGTTCTCCTTTAGTATTGTGTCAACTATTCTGCACTTTGTGCCTTTTCCTATAATCACTTTAGTAATTTCCACAAAATTACTTACTGGCATTAAATTGATCGAGTTGAAAAGAATGACATGGTAACAATACTGAGTCTTCTAATATATCAACATAGCTGATTTATTTAGGCTTTCTTTGATTTCTTTCATCAAAGTTCCGTGGTTTTCTGCTTATAAATTCTGTATATATTTTGTTAGACTTATACATGAGTTTTTTTATGTTAATGCAAATGTATTGTTATAAATTTAAACTTTTTGTTCTCCATCGCTGGTATAAAGAGAAGCGCTTGACTTTTATGTTTATACTTTGTATTTCAGACCTTACCAGAAATGCTTATTAATTTCATGAGGGTTATTTTTGTTGTTGATTCTTTGGAATTTTATATTTTTATACATGAATAATGATGTCATCTGCAAACAAAAATAACTTTCTTCCCAATATTTATACCTTTTCTTTTTTTTCTTATCTAGAACTATCTAGAACTTATAGTATGATATCAAATAGGAGTGGTAGGAGGATCATCTTTGCTTTTTCCCATTCTTGAAAGAAAAACATCCAGTTTTTTTGCAATTAACTTTGTTTCTTTTGGTAAGTGTTCCCTATCAAGTTGAGAAAATTCCTCTGTTTCTAGTTTCCTCAGAATTTTTATCATGAATAGTTGTTGAAGTTTGTCATATGCTTTTTTTTTATATACATCAATTGATATAATCATGTGATTTTTCTTTCCCTCTTTAGCCTATTGACATGGTGGATTATATTAATTGATTTTCAAATATTGAACCAGTCTTTCAAACCTGGGATAAATTTCACTTGGTTGTGGTTATAATTCATTTTATATTTTATTGGGTTGAATTTGCTAATATATTGTTGATATATTTGTTTTTTTATCTTGGTTTTGCATTAATAGCTTTTTATTGTGGTACAATATACATAATATAATATTTCTTATATTAACCATTCTCAAGTGTACATTTCAGTGGAATTAAATACATTTATATAGTCGTGTAACCATCACCATTATCTATAAAAACCTTTTTATTATAACCAACCAAATATATGCATACATTAAACAAAAATATATCTACTTATTAAACAAGCCAGTCTTTCCCCAGCCCCTGGCAAGCTTTATCTTACTTTTCCTGTATATAAATTCAACTATTCTAGGTACCTCATCTATATGCTTTATCATTTTACCTTCAATATTTATCCTTATGTTTATGGCTAATTTTCCTAGGTATAATGTTTTCAGAGTCCATCCATGTTACAGTATATATTAAAATTTCATTTCTTTTTATGGCTAGATAATATTTTATCATGGATATATGTACATTTTATTTATCTATTGTGATGGGCATTTTAGTCATTAACACCTTTTTACTATCATGAATAATGCTACTATGAATATTGGTGTACAAATATCCATTCAAGACCCTGATTTAATTTGTTTTGGATATATATCCAGGAGTAGAATTGTTAAGTCATATGGTAGTTTTATATTTTGACAATGAATGCATGATTTTGAAACTGTTTTGACAATGGCTGCATGATTTTATATTTCCACCAGCAATTTGTGAGGGTTATATTCTTATCAGCACTTGTTATTTTCCATTTGTTTAATTATAGCTATCTGAGTAGATGTGATGTAATATCTATGGCTTTAATTGTATTTCCCTAATGACTAATGATGTTGAGCATCTTTTCATGAGGTGATTGGCCTTTCAGATATAGAAGTCAATACAAAGAAATGTCTTTAAAAAAAGGTCTATTGAAGTCTTCACCTTTTTAAATTGAGCTGTTTCTTTGTTGAGTTTTCAGAGAGTTGCTCATATATTCTGAATATCAATCCCTTATCAAATATATAATATGCAAATATTTTCTACCATTCAGTAAGTTACCGTTCACTTTCTTGATAGTATACTTTGATGTACAAAATATTCTTGAATGTTTTGTCCGATTAATTTGTTTTGTTGTCTGTACTTTTGGTGTCATAGTCTTTTTTTATTTTAGAGTTATGCAGTGCTTTTTTAACTTTATTATTCATATTCTTTAAAAAAAATTTTTTTCAGAGAGGAAGGGAGAGGGAGAGAAAAATAAAAACATCAATGATGAGATAGAATAATTAATCAGCTGCCTCCTACTGGAGATCAAGCTGCAACCCAGGCATGTGCCCTGACTGGAAATGAAACCAGGACCTCCCGGTTCATAGGCCAATGCTCAACCACTGAGCCACACTGGCTGGGCTTGGTGTCATAGTCTTAAAGTCATTGTCAAATCCACATCATGAAGATTTTCTCTAATATTTTTTTGTTAAAATCTTGTAGTTTTAGCTCTTAAGTTCAGGTCTTTGAAACAGTTTGATGTAAATTTTGTATATAGTGTAAGTTAAGGTCCAATTTTCTTCTTTTTCATGTGGATATCTAGTTTTGACAGCATCATTTGTTGAAAAATTGTCTTTTTCCTATTGAATGATCTTGGCACCCTTGTAAAAAATCAATTTACCATCTTTGTGAGGGTTTATTTCTGGGCTTTTTAGTCAATTTTATTGGTTGATATGCCTGTCCTTATGCCAGTATCAGACTGTCTTGATTACTGTGACTTTGCAGTTAGGTTTCAAAGTTGGGAAATGTAAGTCCTCCAATTTTATTCTTCCCCTACTCCCCACTATTGTTTTTCCTATTTTCCTTTCAATTACATGTAAATATGATGATTGACTTTTAAATTTCTACTAAAAGATATTTGGATTTTGATGGGGATTGTGTTGAATCTGTAGATCTCTTTGTGTAGCATTGACATTGTGACAATGTCAAGTCATCTTATATATAATATAAACATGAGATATATTTTTATTCATTTAGAACATTTTTAGTTTCTTTCAGCAATGTCCTTTAAGTTTCAGTATAAAGCCTTTTAATTCCTTGGTTAGATTTCTAAGTAATTCTTTTAGGTACTATTTTAAATGGAACTGCTTTGCTTTTCTAATTTTATTTTCAGACTATTCATTGCTAACACTAACAAATGCAACTTAGTATCCTAAAACTTTACTAATTTTGTTTACTACTCATTGCTTTCTTATGAATTCTTTGGAATTTTATGTATATAAGATCATGTCATCTACAAATGGATATTTTTACCACTTGCTTTCCTATCTAGAAGCCTTTTCCTTGCATTATTTCTTTTTGTCGTTGTTGTTAGTCCTCACCCAAGGATATTTTTTTCCCATGGTTATTTTTAGAGAGAGTGGAAGAGTGAGAGAAGGAGAGAGAGAAACATTGATATAAGAGAGACACAGGGATTGGTTTTAGTTGCCTCCCCCACAAATCTCAACCTGGGCTGAGTAAAGAACCTGCACCTCAGGTTCATGCCCTTGACTGGGAATCAAACCTGAAACCCTTTGGTGCTTGAGCCAATGATCTACTACTAAGCAACACCTGCCAGGGCACACTATTTCTGATATTAAGGGGATACTTTTCAGTCTGTCACTCCTAAATATGATGTTACCTGTGGGTTTTTCATAAATACTCTTTATCATGTTGAGGAAACTTCCCTCTATTCATAGTTTTCAGTACATTGTCATCATGAAAGTGTTGGATTTTATGCCTTTTCTGTTTTTCTTCCTTTATTCTGTGTATGTGATATATTTATATTACATTGATTGACTTGCTTACATTGAACCACCCTTGCATTTCTGGGTTAAGTTCCACTTGGCATGGTGAATAATTATTTTAATATGCTATTGGATTTAATGTGCTTATTCTGTTGAGGAGTTTTGTTTGTATATTCACTAATATTCTGTTTGAAATTTTCTTGTGGTCTTTATTATCTGACTTCGATATCAGAGTAATGCTGGCTTCATGAATTAGTGGGTCCTATTAATATTGATTAAATAGATAATTGGATTATTTGATGTAGTTTTTCTCAGAAAGATAAATAGATTCATTAATAAAAGTTAATTAAGTGATTGTATATTCATTACTAGAATTAGGCTATCGGAGTTTGAAGTTTTAGTGGTATACTAAAATTGCTTTAGAATGAGGAGAACATAATTTTGGTCTATAATCTTCCAAATAGATACTGTTTAGTTTATCTATCATTCTTATATTTGATTTGTTCCTCTTATTTTCTACTAAGACTGGCTCTCAGACAATTGGTTTTATTGTATAAATTAATCTTAATAATATTTTGCACGTTTTATAACCTTATGATATGATGTCATGGAAAGGTATGATATTAAAATCCACAGCACTTCAGGTGATTTTTTTCTGTACCTTGTCCGCTATGTGACCTTGCTAAGTCATTTATCCTTTTAGTTTACATCTTAGAAACCTAAAATATTATTTATGTTAAAAATGAAGAAGTAGATGTTTTAGCCTTCAAAGACTAATTTTTTACTTCTGAAGATTAAATATATATGAATTAATTAACTAATTGTTCTCCAAAACATATTTCAGCTCATTGTTAGATCTCATCAGTCCAGGAGATATCTTTAAAATTGATATCAAATATTGATAATAGGTTCCCTGGGCTCTGACTTGTGGAAGATATATATATCTTTCTAAATGAAAACCCCTAATCTTTTTCCCATGGCCAATTTCTTAATAAAGGAATGTTTATTTGCGTTTCTAAATATTCAATTCCGCTTAATCACACAGCAATGCAAATTGAAGAAAGTGAAAACACTGCACCTTTGCCATCTAGAAAATATGATGAATTAGGTTAAGAAAAAGGTCATATGTAAAGTGAGAAAATGTACTAACGTGTCAATATTTAATTGCTCTTTATTATTTAGCTCTTCATTTTAGGAGGTGTTTAATGAAATATTTTTATAATTTGCAAGTCAGTCACCTTAAAAATAAATTAAGTTTTAATTTTTTTCTTAAATAACAATAGTTTGGGAAATTAAAAGAATGTCTTTTTGTTCATTTTAATTCTATTTGTGTGTCTTAATACCTGGAATATTATATTACGTAATGAATAATCAGCATAGGTCAAACATCTTTAAATATAGCTGAGGGCTGGACATGAGTAGATTCTGGAGTGAGATCGAATGTATGTACATTTCTTGGTAGACCCTGGAGCCTGAGGGTTCAGGGACAGGGACATGACTGGAATTCAGTGAAAGTCAGTGATCAGAACAGGTCAAATTACTGGCACAATTAGAAAGTAACTATCACAGTTAAGTCTAAGGGCAAATAATAATAGTCAGAAATGAATCTGTGCCTGGGAGAATAGGGCCAGAGGTATAGAAACAATTGAGGATAGTTTATGAAGTTAGGACACACTAACTGAAATAGGGTTTAAAATATTGTTAGGTTATCAAGATTTGATAGACATAGGAAACAATGATAATCAAATTTTTATACCTAAGTTTCTTAAGAGATTTATATTTTGGGTTTCTGCATTTATATTTCAGATATATTTTGAGTTAATTTTTAAAATAATTTTTTATATTTTCTTTAAAAAGTACAAAGGAAATTATCTCTTTTTAGCTCAATTCAACTCAGGGAAAGATAATATTTTGAGCTAACTTTTATATGTGATATAAGGTAGGATACAAATTTATTCTTTTTCTGTGTAATATCCAATTGTCCCAGCACCATTTGTTGAAGTGACTATTCTTTCCCTATTGAATAGAAATTGCACCCTTTAAAAAAATCAATTGACCATAATTGTATACGTTTATTTCTGGACTTTGAATACTGCTCTTTTGTTCTATATATCTATCCTATACCAAAACTACATTCTCTTGCTTCATGTAGCTTTATACCAAGGTTTGAAATTCGCTAGTGTAATTTCCACCTTGTTCTTTTTCAATATTCTTTTTGCTATTTGAGGCTCGTGGCACTTTTCATAGGAATTTTAAGATCAGCTTATATGTTTTTGTAAAAAAGATAGTTGGGATTTTGATAAGGATTGTATTAAATCTGTAGACTCAAAATGGGGAATATTGCCTTTTTAAAAACATTGTCTTCTAATCCATGAACATAGAACCTTTTTCATTTAGGTAGATTTTTACATTTTCTTTTCATTATATTTTGTAGTTTTTAAAGTACAAAGGCTGTGCTTTGTTCATTAAATTTATTGCATAGTATTTTATTATTTTGATGTTCTTTTAAGTTTAATTGTTTTTATGTCATTTTCAGATTGTTTATTGATTAGGTATAGAAATACAACTGGTTTTTGTATGTTGATAATATATATTGTAATTTACTACACTTGTTAATTAGTTGTAGTGTGTTTTGTTTAGTGAATTCTCTATGGTTTTATATATGTAATATTATGCCATGTGCAAATAAAAATAACTTTAATTCTGCCCTAGCCAGTTTGGTTCAGTGCACAGAGCATCGGGTTCGATTCCAGTCCAGGATATGTACCTTGATTGCAGGCTCCTCCCCAGTGAGGGCCATGGTCAGGGCTCCTACAAGAGGCAACCAACCGATGTGTTTCTCTCACATGGATGTTTCTCGCTATCTTTCTCTCTCTTCTACTATCCCTAAAAAATCAGTGAAAAAATTGGGTGAGAATTAACAAAAATAAAATAATAAAGTGACTATACTTCTTCTTTTCCAACAAAGATACTTACAATTTATTTTTCTTGTTTAATTGCTTTGGCTAAAACTTTCAGTACACTGTTGAGTAGAAGTGGCAATAGTGGATACTTTTATCTTGTTTCTAATATTCATAGGAAAGATTTTAATCTTTTACCACTGAGTTAGCTGTGTTTTACCTTTATCAGATTGAGGAAACTTTCTACTTTTCTTATCTTGTTGAGTCTCTTTATTATAAACACACTAGTCTAATGTTTTTGTTTCCATTGAGTTGGCCCTTCATTTCCCCCCTTTATTTTAGTAATATAGAATATTATGTAAAGTGACTTTTATTTGTTGAATTAATCTTGTATTCTTGGAATATATCTCATGTGAGCATGATATACTATATTTTTATGTGCTGCTGGGTTTGATTTGACAGTATTTTGTTAAGGATTTTTGCATATATACTGACAAAAATTATTGATCTATAATTTTTCATTTCTGATGATGTCAGGTTTTGAAATCTGGTTTTGGAACTGCCTTCATAGAATACAGTAATAGGAGTTATCTTGTCTGTTTTTTGTTAGAGTTTTTGAAGGACAGGTGCTAATTTTTATTTAAACATTTGTAGAATTCATCAGTGAAGCCATCTGGTTTTGGACTTCCCTTTGTGGGATTTAAAAACAAACAAACAACTAAAAGAAATAAATTGCACTTGACAAGATGAACAGACAGGCATTAATTTTATTTCAATACCAGTGCCAGCCAGCAACAGGGGAGAGAGCACAGAGCAAATATGAGTACCCAGTTCTACCAACACAAAGAGCTGGAGAGTTTAGAGGAGCTGGGGTGGTACTGTAGGAATGAGAGACCATCTGTTGTTGCTAATTGACCTCATCCAAAGGAAAATAACATTTTCTTTTATCTTCAAGTCCATAGGTAAGAGTTTTACAAGTTGAAGCAAAGCACCCCTTCGCCTCAAAATTGGGCTATTATGCTCCCCCAGAAACTGAGAGATAGGGGTACTGTTTTTAATAATTACATTTCAAATCCATGGTTTCCATGTCTTGGAGAAAGACATCCCTTGTATTGAAATATTTGTAAGAGGCTGGGATAAGATTTACATTTCATAAGGGTAGAGAAAGAATTTACAATTTCAAGTTTCTAAAATAAATGCTATGAGTAAAAGGACATCAGAGTCTACAGTGAGGAAGAAGCTGTCTAAACTCTAGAGAAGCTGAGAGGAATGTCGATAGCATCTTGGTCATTAATGCCAACTCTTTCTTTGTTATAGATCTACTGTATTCAGATGTGGTATTACTTCTTGAGTCATTTTTGGTAGTTTCTGTCTTTCTAGAATTTTTTCCATTTTATCCAGGTTATCTAAATTGTGCTATGCAATTATTCATTTTATTTCTTTGGAATTCTTTTTATATTTTTTTAATTTATTTCAGGAGATAAGATAAATCTAGTCCCTGTTTTTCTTAAAGCACAAGTTGACAGATGTTTAATGACTAATTAAATGCTTAATTTCAATCATGTTTCTCTTTCATTTTGATTCAGTTTAGTAAATTATTATTCTAGAAAACTATTTTATTTATAGTTTCACATTTACCAGCATAACATCATTAATAGTATTATTTTGTATTTAAAAATGTTGCTTCACCTGTAATTATTACTCATTATTGGTATTTCTTTTATTCTTGATAAATCTTGTTACAATTTTTTTTAATTCCCTTAGGATTTTCAAAAGAATTGTATGTTAGAATCTTTTATTCCTTTTAATTTTATATTCTATTTTATAATGTTTAGTATCATATTTGTTTTATTCTATATGTGTACTTATGGTCTAGTGTTATTTTTTTAACTTTATAAGTATAATCTTTTAACTCAATAACTTTTACTCTGCATATTCTCTATTGGCGTAAGGTTATTTCTTTGAATCACTTTAAATCTCAGCCCCACTCTTTTCTTCGTACCTAGGATTTCCTAACCAATGGATAGAAAGTTGGCTTGCAAAGGTCAGCTATTACCAACTTTTTAGAAATTTTATAGTTCTGCGGAGTTCTTAAGGCAGCTCTTCCCACCTTAACTCTGGCCTCATAGTGTTGCTTATTCCAGTCTCTCGAGTGAGAAGTATTTGTAACTCTTAACTTGACCTTTGTTATGACCTTAACATTGAGTGGAACACTGAATGTTATCTTGACTCCTTTTCCATCTTCAAAATATATATTTAAAGGTAACTAAGGTTTATTTTCATCAAGGAACAAAAGGTCATGGACTGGATTTACTATCTCTTCTGTTCACAGGTACATTTCCACATCCTATTTCACAGAACTCAGTTATATCTCTCTATTTGAGTGGTCATCTTGGGAAAAATAAAAGGCTAGCCCTTGGTTTCTTCACTCTAGCAAGCTCAAATAATTCTTCTGAAAAGGCTTTTAAAGTTTCACTTCTGATTAGACACCAGGTGCTGAGAAATGACTCTCACAGAGTAAGGTCTGTGAGACCTTCCCTTCGTTAAGTACAACCTATTGGGTTTTCTTCCAGACTTCCTTACTGATAGAGAGGTATTGATTTGTTTAGTCCCATGTGTGTATAGTTACCCCAAAGACATTGCTGAGGCCAATTCTGGGTCTTAGTTCCTTCAGAAATATATTCTACCCAAAATCTCCTGACCCCTCTGGGGGATATTTTTAATGGCCTGCAGGCAAAGCAGCTGGGATGTACATCTGCATCTTTGTTGCTGAAACTAAGTGAGAGACAAAACAGTGAAACTATAGTCAGCTGGTATGGTCACCCACCATTTCCACTTAGCACATGGAATCTGGCTCTAGTGTGAAGGTTTGTGACTAGATAATAATTAGTCACAGGCAAGTTCCTTGTTAGTGATGACTTTTTAGCATAATTTATGGGAAGAATACAGGCTTTCACTTTTAGCTAGAGATGGGGTCACCAAAGCTTTGGCCTTTATCCCTTATTCTTTGTTTTTGGTATACCTCAATCCCTAAACCGCAACACCAGAACCACGGCAAATAAGGATTAGAGAGCACGGTCAGCAGAGGCTAAGGCAAAGCTCACTCTACACCATATATCAGTTCTGACAATGTGTTCATAGTGTCTGTCTCTCCAGAGCTCTAGAAAAACAAGGAAGGCTGAAAGTGAGCTGTGTGGGAATCCACTTTTCAGGGTTCTCCTGATTATCTTGGCTTTCCCTAACTGTATATTTATAAAATCGAGTTAGCTCACTGAGCAGTTTGGTGATCTTAGAACAGTTCATCACAAAACTACAGTAACCTCTAAGCCCCCAGTGATTTTTATTCTTTATGAAAGCATGGCCAGCTGGTGTTAGCTGGTGCTCACTCTGTGCTTGAACACTCTGTGCCCAACAGATTTGAGGAAAGTTTGGAAGAAATGGAAGCTGGTAATTACAAATCTGTCCTCTCCAAACTGCTCAGAAGTTTAAGAAGTGGTTATTCATGTTTCTCCCAAGTCCTGCAGAAAATAATTATTTTATCTAATAAAGCAACACTGCTGGCTAGTTGGTAGCCCTAAATACACTTTTTGTTTGTCAACAAAAAGTGGCAGTTGTCCTTGAAATACCTTGGGCTTTACTTTCAAATTGATAGAATCCTACAGAGCATAGGACTGAAGTTCTTTGTTTTCATAAACCACGGGTATATTTATAAATATTGTGGAGTAAAAGGAAAGAGAGAGAAAGGCCTTTGAATGCAATGGAAAGGGAGAAAGGTTGTGTCTGTGTGTCTCTGGAATTGAATTCCAGGAAAAGAACAAAAGTAGGAAAGTCCCATGATGAGGTGAGTCTCACTTCCTAGAATTGGCCCACAGAGGATTCAAAGACCTCAGAAGCTTGAGCAGTGTTCCGAATCTGATGGACCAGAGGCAAAGGGACTCACTGCTTCAACAAAAATTCCTTTGCTCCACCTGTGACAAGCAAAGCTGCCAGATCTGAATGGGCCAATACTTCTGGGACAAAGGGGTTCTAGTGACAATCCCAGGAGGCATGGTAGAGGCTCTGGGAAGTCCTGATGCTACTCTGTAATCCCTGGGAACTTCACATATCCCTTGGGGGTGAAAAGGGGCAGAAAAAAGAATGGAGATATTAGACAAAATTTGGTTAATTTAAAGAAAAGAATGCTTTGTTTCTTCCTTATTTGAGATTTCCATCAAGATTCATTTCAAAATGATGAAATTTATATACTAGAGAAAAAAAAACAGTTAACAATAATGTATTTATAAATTAGGCCTACTTAATTATTGACAGGCAATAAGTGAATTGTCAGTTTCTAAAATTTCTGATGTTTTAACTAGCTCTGAACAACAGCGATGACATAAATAAGTCCTTGTTTTGTCAATTACATTTAAATTTTATTGAAATGTCTCCATCTCAACTGCCATTTCAGGGATCAACTTGGCAATATCTATTTAAGTTGAAAGTGTCATTCAAGTTGAAAATGCAAATGAACTGAAAGTATCCAACAATTCTGCTTCTAGCATATACTCTAAAGAAACATTTGAATAGCTGTAGAAGAGACAGATACAAATATGTTCATTGCAGCACTGTTTAACCACCAAAAAGCTCTGGTAAATTTTAATATCCATTCATAGGAGAATAAATTTAAAAACAATGACAATTTATAAAATGGCATGTATAGCAATTCAAATGAATGAACTATATCCATATGTACTAATATAGACAGACCTCAAAAGTATAATTTTGAATGGAAAAAACAAATTACTACATAGTGATGCCATTAATTTAAGACTTTTAAATACACAAAACTAACGTTATTTATGGGTTATATGTAAAAAGTATTAAAAATGAAATAACTGATTGATATAATATATAAGACAAGTTTATGAGAGGTTGCTTCTAGTCAGAGAAGGAAATACAACAATTGACTGACTATTGAAGGGACCACAACTGAATCAGAAATGTTTTGTTAAATTAAAAAACATTTGTGCCCTTGCCAGTTTGGCTTAGTGGATAGAGCGTCAGCCTACAGATTAAAGGTTCTCACATTTGATTTCAGTCAAGGGAATATGCCTAGATTGAAGGCTTGATCCCCAGTAGGTGGCAACCAATCAATGATTCTTTTTCATCATTGATGTTACTATTTCTTTCTCTTTCCTTTCTTCTCTGAAATCAATAAAAATATATATTTAAAAAAAACATTTGTGGCAAATAATATAAATATCAACATTTCTTATTAATTTATTATTTCTGGGTGGTATATTAGTGTTTGTTATATTTTCTGCCTTTATTTTAGAATTTGGTATAATTTTTTTTTAATTTTATTGATTTTTTTACAGAGAGGAAGGGAGAGGAATAGAGAGTTAGAAACATCAATGAGAGAGAAACATCAATCAGTTGCCTCCTGCACACTGGTGATGTGACCACACGCAACCAAGGTACATGCCCTTGACTGGACTCAAACCTAGGACCCTTCAGTTTGCAGGCCAATGCTCTATCCATTGAGCCAAACCAGTCAGGGCCTAGAATTTGGTGTAATTTTTTTAAAGGTTATTCCCCCTCCCCACTCATACCTATGGCAAATTAATAAAAGATTTATAATCATTTTAATTCTTTCATTAGATAATTATTGAGCATCTCCTATGCATTAGGGTTGAAGCGGTTTAAACTCTCCTTTGCCAATTACACATGTACACAACTAACAGAAGCTGGAATCACCTAAGTGCCATAGCAGAGGGGCAGGCTACATGGTGTGTGTGTGTGTGTGTGTGTGTGTGTGTGTGTGTGTGTGTGTAGGGTTGATAGAGCCACAGGGAGGAGAGTGAAATGTCACTGAGCATTCAGAAAGTCTTCTCAGGGGAGAGACCATTTGTGTTGGAGTTTATTATTGTAAAATCCCATTCATTCTTCAGGTAGGACATTCCAGGCTGAGGGAATAGAGATGTGAAAACTGCATAATGCATTAGAAAATGATAAGACATCTGGCATCTCTAGAGAGAAGAATTCTCACAGAGCTGACTGAGCATTGAGGGTCTAAGCATGGCTGGAATCAGATCTTGGGAGAGTCATCAGTGCTAAAGAGTTTTCACAGATTATGAAAGTCATGGAAACCTACCACATGTCCTAAGGAAGTGAATGATATTATCTAGCTTGCATTTGGAGCAGGTAACTCTGAAGAAGTTTATAGAGTTAAAATAAAATACAACCTGAAAACTGATGAGCTGAGAATACATCCTGAAAAACAAGCTGAAAATACAACTTGAAAGCAGACAAATAGAAGGACAGGTAACATTCTACGGTAGAGATACAGAGGCCTGAGCAAGGGGAGCATTTGTAAAGTGAAGCTGAAGGGAAAGTAATCAAGAGGGGAATAATGGGTGCACGGTCTGAGGGTGCAGGTTGTGGGAGAGAAGCCAGAAAAACTACTGTGTGTACAGAAGCCACTATGGAGGTGAGCAGGAGTTAAGGAACAAACTTGAAATCAGTGGAAGAAAGGGTTTCTACAAGGAAAGTCTGTGTCAAATATTTCATGACCTGACAGATGAGGTCTCAAGTGATTGATCTCCAAGAAAATGGCTTTAGTCTAGTGATGAAGGAGGAAGCCAGGCTACAAGGCGAAGGTAGGATGAGACACCTTGCTCCTTATGTAAGTGCAATGGTAAAGAACGGGGGGAAATGGAGTAGTAGCTTTAGAAGAAAGAAGATTGATTCCTAATTGTATTTGAAGTTTATTTTCAGATCTATTACATAATATGTGCATTTCTGATATATAATGTAGAGCCTCAGGCTTACAAGATGTGTCATTTGTGAGCTTTTAATACAGGGAAGCATGGCAGCGTTCTGACTTTCAGCAGAGGCAAGGCCCCTATACAATATCTCGTTGAATCATACTATTCATTCCCTTTATCATGTACAGCCAATACAGAATTGAAAGAAGCTTTCATAAACAAGTCTGTAAGAGTAAGTTCAGGGGTTGGTAGGACAAAACACAGCAATTTTAAATAAGGACATTATTTTTTGAATGAGGTTTTCACAGCTAGAAGAAAGAGTCATGTTATGGTTAACTCTCTTAGGAAGGAAGAAAAAAGGGTATTAATGAGAATTGTTTGAGTCTAAAAGGTTTTATAATGTGTAATACAAATAAAGAGAAGGCAGGCAGTCCACGGAAAGCACTGATTACAATGCATGTTGTGGATGGTGCTTGGGCAGGTTTGAGAAGGCGGTAAATAGAACTGTTTCTCAAACTTTCCCGGCAGACCAGGTGCTACCCAACACAGGACTAGGCTTTCTCTGTGCACAGCTGGCTGTGGGTGGAACAGTTGTACCCACCCAAGCTGTGAATTGGAAACCAATTTTAAAAATATATATTTTATTGATTTTTTACAGAGAGGAAGAGAGAGGGACAGAGAGTTGGAAACATCGATGAGAGAGTCATCGATCAGCTGCCTCTTGCACACCTCCTACTGTGGATATGCCCACAACCAATGTTCATGCCCTTGACTAGAATTGAACCTGGAACCCTTCAGTCTGCAGGCTGACGCTCTATCCATTGAGCCAAATCAGTTTCGCGCTCCCCTTTTTTTTTAAATGCCTTATTTAGCCAGTATTCTCTCCCTCCATTCAAACACTGTTAGACATAGGCACTGGATGTTTAATTTTGGAGAAACTACTAAGGACAGTGGGGGTACTCTGCCCTTCCTCTCTATAAATCCCCACATTTATAGTAATTTACTTTATTAAACACACTTATTTAACCATGGCATCAGGGATTCTAATCTCTGTTTACAGAGGAAGGAGGACACAAAGGCTCAAAAAGGTTGAATGAGTGATCCTAGCTGCTGAGAGGGGATGAAAGAACCAGCCCGCAGAGAAGGTTTTGCCCCTTTATTCTTTCTATTTGGGAGAGGGAAGTGCGACTTTTTACCGGTTGTTTCATACACCTCTTGACTCCACTCAGGAAAGAAGAACATGCTATTCCAGCCAAAGCATTGGTCCTTACATGAATGGTAAGGTCACTGAGACCCATGGGTAGAAACAAGGGGGCCACTTTTCTCTTTGATGCCTAGGTTCCCAGAGATGGGTCTCTTCTGTTTTTGTTTCTTGTTATACACACATCTGGTGGGTGGCGCAGGCTGGCTAAAGATGTGAGTTCTGGAATTTGTAACACCTGGGTTCAGATCTCAAATCTTCACTCACTTTTCTGAAGTTCCCCTCCGCGTGTCTTCTAAATGGCTGCAGAGAAGCATCCGGACGTGAGCGATCATTAGAGCGTGTCTTTATATTACTTTTCATGTTAGAAATTCAGCTCTTCTGAAAATCGGTGTGTGGAGTAAGGCGGGTTCCCATAGCTGCTGGCATCCCAGGCAGGAAAGCCAGGCCCCCGGAGGCATCCTGAAGGGGAAAATGGGAGCTTCTCAAGGAGGAGGTGTTGACAGTCCTGCCCTCACTCATTTGATTTTACTGTTTTTGTGCCAAAAAGTATAGTTTACTTGCCACTTATTGCCACTAAGGTGATTATTTTCATGAAAGCAAGACTTGAAAATGTGTAATTTTTAGCTGCTTTGTACTGAGAGGCAGAATGACTTTGAACTGTTTCACGGGGAGGATTGCCATTAATTTTGTGACAGAATGTTGAAAGCAGTTGTTAAAATGTAAACGTTAGGCATTTTTAATTTTATTTTATAAAACACTAGTATTTTGAATGTGAAATGCTTTGGTGAGAGAAATGGCTTTTAACAATATGTTATCTAGAAGATATATATTTTGAAACCCCCAGCAATTTTTTCCTCTTGAAGGTAAAGGTGACATTTAACAGTGAAGGAGAAAGTAAATGCTATTTTAAAAAAATACATATCTCACTACAAAAAGAGCACTTCAAAAATGGATGTTTGTGAAATGTTACTGCTGTGTAGTTTTATTGCTGAAAATATTGCATCACCTATAAAAACCCCTTGTACTTAATAAACTGGGAAACTGGATTTTCTAACCTGTTTTTAAAATCTTCTAAAAGAAGTATAATTAATTCTGAATTCATTTGTTTTTTAAAAAAAAACAGAGGAATTATTGCCTTTCAATTGCTTATAAGAACAACTGGTTAATATCACGGATGATGGAAATTTGCTATGAATTTTAGCAAATCTTTTGTATAATTGGTAAATGGACTGAAAATAAGTTTCATGATTTAGTAAGCATAGCCAATAATATACTTGAATTTGAAAATACATATATTTTAAAACTATCTTTTAACTATGGTAGCAAATAAAACTGTACTTAAAACCAGACCTTCAAATGGCTGAATTATAAAGCTTAAGCCAAAGTTAAGAAATGATAAAATACCATATATCATTTATTTTAGACAATATTATAGAAGGAGCAAGAAAGCTTTGTCCCATTAATTTAAAAAGAAGGTTTTAAATGATGTTTTATTTAATCTTTATCTCCTCCTTTTAAATGTGTTCTCTAATGTAGTGAAGAAGTAGATCTCCGTATATTAAGAGTACATGCTCCAAACCTTTTTACTGTTGGGCATACCTAACCAGAAATCTTGCTCTGTTTTTTTCTAAAAAAGAATACAGACAGGCTCTGGTAGTGTTGGAAATGTATTTCTGAAAATAGGAACTCAAATTAGATAATTTCTGTACTGAACTACTATGTATTATAGTTCTGCTGAGACTTGCTTGCAGAAACTCACGTTAGAAATTGTTCTTTTCTTCACATCCTTGTTGCTGGGATGCATCTTCAACCACGCTTTCTTCCGGCTGCTGGTGGTGCATTTGTTGGTGGGCCTTTACCAGTTGTGATAATCCCATGATGCCCTTACTAGCGGCTCACTTCCTCCAGTCGTTAAGTGCCAGGCTGATCCTCAACTACCTCTTTCTTTGGCCAGTCTCCTGAAGATTCTGCAAGCTGCTCTAAAAGTTGCATCGCCAGTTATAGTTTAATAACCCTCCCTTGTGTCTGTGTTTTAACAGCCTTATTCAGTTAAAGTTATTTACCAGGAAGCTGGATAAGAGATAGGAACAAGGGCAGCCCCAGAGAGCCAAGGCAGGTTATAGAACTCAATTTAGAATAGGCTGTAGAGCACTCACTGCTGAGTCTATAGCTAGAGAGCACACAACAGTCCTGTCGCTCTAATTCTCATTTAAAAAAACAACAAAACCTTTTAATTAGCATTTATGCAAAACTAAAAAAAAAGTCAGTTGAACTGATTCAGCTGGCTACTACATTATACTGTTGTTGCAAAATCCCTTTTAGGAAGTTCTACTTCCTGTCCACCCAGGACAGGGACAAACCTTCTTGCAATCAGTAGGGAAACTCTGGATGCAGACACATTAAGGAAACTAGGTTTCTCCAGAGTGGATAGTGTCTCACAGGTCACAGTTTTTTTGTTTGTTTGTTTGTTTTTGTTTTAATGCATCATCTGCATTCCTTGCTCAAGGCTAGATGTTGAGTAGAACTTCAAGAGACACTTCTAAAACTGTGGGTAACAATTACTGGTAAATGGAGAAATAAAGCTAATAATGCAAAATTGCATATGTTGACTGCCAAATGATTTAATGCTATTTTTGGTTTTAAGTATGAATGTATCTGACTCTTCTGTTAAATACACATATTTAAGAGCACATATTAAATTATTCTATGAACACCTAATTCAGAGGGAGCTGGAAGAAAAGACGTCAATTTCTGGCCTCCGTGCTTTTAAGGCTGTCACCTTGCTCTTCCCCTCACTGTGCCGAGGACAGATCTCTAAGTTGTGCTAACAACTATCCAGATGCTGCCTCAACTTTACACCGACCACTGCCTTATACTAATATAAACCCACTTTTAAAAATCCCAGTGAAAAAAAAAGTAAGCATCCCAGCTGACATGGCTCAGTGGTTGAGCATTGACTTATGAACCAGGAGTTCATGATTTGTTTCCAGGTCAGAGCACATGCCCAGGTTACGGGCTTGATCACCAGTGTGGGGCATGCAGGAGGTAGCCCATCAATAATCCCCTCTCATCATTGATGCTTCTATCTCTCTCCCTCTCTCCCTCTTCATCTCTGAAATCAATAAAAACATCTTTTTTTAAAAATGGTAAGGGGACTATCCTCATTCCAGCTATCTTTTGCAAAAGAATACCAGATTGCACATTGTCACCTTTATTACATTTCTTTTATACAAAGCACTCATATTTCTTAAAGAATATTATTATTTTCTGTTAAAAAATTTGTCTAGACCATTTTCCCAATTATTTTCAATTTCCATAGCTAATTCTGGATCTCTTTGAAAGAGAGGTGAGAATTGACATGCGTTTAGTTAGTAGTCTAAACATGTCAATTTCAGGGAGGTTCAGAAGACGCAGGTATTTATTACGCTTCTTGGGGGGAGGAAATGGTGCCGATAACAGATTCCAGGTGCTTACTGGAGGCAGGCTGTTGCAGGCATGCACACGCAAGCCCAGGCCTGCGAGTCAGCGATGCTGACATGCCCTGGAAAGATTTGATAATATTTTTATTAAAAGCAGCAGAAGGAAAACATGCAAAATATGATGCACTGAATGAGCTTTTTCTTCCTCCTCATAAAAGGATATAAAATGAGAATATGTTAGTGGTTCAGACCACAGATAACAGAAATAAATTATGGTACTACATTAGTTAGGTTTATTTTAACTCTCATCTGGGAATATATTTTCCATTCTTTTCTTGGCTTCTCTTTGGTTTCCCTTTCTCTGTCTGTGAAGCACCAGGATTTCTTTGCAAAAAGACCCAGATTTGGTAGAACATGAAGTGGAAGTTCATAATAATAATATTTTTTTAAAATGTATCCAGATTGAGAGAATCTAGAGACAAAATTTGAGGAAATTAAAATCTTTGGAAATGGGGAGAGTAATTTTTATCTGGCTTGATTATGATAAGCCTTAGTATTTATGGTTCACTCACATTGCGGTAAAAGATAAAAATTAATTAATCTTCATTTCTTTTGTTTGTGTGTGTGTGTGAGTGTGTAAGGAATGGTGCATTATAAGGCATGACTCTGCTGACATCCTTGTGTCTGTAGCTGAGTTCTCCATAGTCTAATAAGGGGTATTCCATAGGAGTGTGCTCATTTAAATGTGTTTATCCTATTAGTAATAGGAACTTCCAAATAGATATTTAATCCTTGAGTACTGAATATTACATTTGTTTATTTGCTTCACTCAAATGCATACAATACCTAGCAGCAACATGATGAAGATTCCTTAAAGCTGCAATTACATGTCTCTAGTGCAGTTAGGCTCAGAAGACCGTCTTCACATAAATCTCAACCAACTGCTACCCTTATACCGATTGCTCTCTTCCTTGCACTTGCGGAATCACAGCTGGATCTCCTTATGAAAAGAGAGCATGTAATAATTGCACTAAATATGCATTAAATTACTTTGCAAAATGATAGTGGCATCCATTATAAATCCTGTGTTTGAGGGCTTTAATCAGCTATTTAAATTTTCATCAGAATGCAAGTCGACATGCAAGTTCTTAGCCAAAGGCATTCTATTTATCACATAAATATGCCTTGGTTAAGAAAAGCACAGGCCCCTACCTTTTCCTATGGTATCAGAGGCACACAGGCATTTCTCAGGAGCAATAAATAACAACGTGAAAATTTTTAAAATATCAAACTTTAATTGTGAAACATTGTTTAGCTGGCAACTACGTTTCCTATGAATAATATGCTGCTTCACAGTGACTTAGTATTCGTAGTCCTCAAGAAGTCAAGTTTAGAAGAGGGGAATCACAGAACATAGAGAATGCTAGTAATTGTGTTTTTGAAGAACAAAGCTATAACAAGCAAAGCAAACAATTTGTTGATTCTATCACAGGCTTTACTTTAGTTTCTTCTGTGTTAAATCTTTCGTACTGCAGAGCACCTATACCAAAATAAAAAAGGAATGGACTGTTTGAGGTTACAATATTTTATTTTCTCATTTCTTTTCCCATTTCTTTTCACATTTCTCTGATGTCAATTACATAGAGGGTATGGGTCTGTATTGATTAGCTTCCGAAAACAAAGATGGTGCATTTTCTATCTGCTGGGATGCAGGGAAAGGTTCATGGGAAAGGAACTTCTTGTCTCCATCACAACAAGCCCTCCATTTATTCAGCCTGAGTATATTGCAAGTGCTGGGTGGAGGAGTGGGGGGGGGGGGGGAGGAAGAATAGGAAGGAACGGAGGTTACCTTGAACTTGGCTGGGACTGGCTGGTTCCTAGATAAGTGGATAAGATTTTTAAAAATTTTCCCTGGAGTAATTTATTATTCTGAGGTGAGAGGCAGGAATGGTGATTATTTATAGGAAATGCAAATGACACTGCCCAGTGGAAAAAGAGAAAAACAACAATATATCTAAATATTGTAGTTTTGCTCTTTGAATGAGATCTATAGTATAGGAAATGTTTAAATTCTCAATTTTTACACTTATAATATCTAGTAATTACTCTGAGAATTATTAAATATTGAGGTAGAAAATTATTTAGGTGAATCTCTCTTTCCCTTCATAAGAGATGGTTTAAAACTATATTTATGCATTGTCACCAGAGTTTTGTGATATTTTGTCTAGTTTATTGTATTCACCAAAACTTAAATTCAATGATGAAAAGGAATTTTCTGTTTTGTCACTGTACTTATACCTATAACCGAGAATGATGTCTGGAACATAGCAGGAATACACAAATATTTATTGAAAGAGAGGTTGAATAAATGAATGTATGTATGGTTAGGAGATTAATAGAAGGAAATGGGTGAAATGGCTATGAAAAGCTAGAAAGCATATTGCATTTTCAGGAGCTTCCTTGAGTAAAGTTCTGAATTCAATTTTTAGGTCTATAGTTGCTTTGAGTGAGAGATTTGAGTGACAATTACGGTGCTTACTCAGTTTATAGAGAGTGATGTGATGCTTTTTCTCTCTCTTTGAAGAAATCACTACCCACAGGAATCAATATCTATATAATTAAAAGGAGCTTTAGAAAGAAAAAAAAACACAAAAAAAACTCAAAAAACAAAGCACCAAACCCACAATTATTGGTAGCCAATACATTTTCCCACTACTTATGCATAAAGACTTTCCTTGTTTGCTTAAATGAAAATCTTTAGCAGTGATTAGCTAGAAAGTCATTTCTAACACTGAATATCTTGACTCCAAAAATCTGAAATGCTGGTCAACTTGCCATTGATAACCAGGCATATACCCTGGGCAAATCTCCATCTAAGGACTATAAACAAAGGTTCCTCCTAGCACAATAGCCTATGCATTTACATTCTAAAACCTACCTTGACTGCTGCTTGCAGCCTAGAGTACATGACTGTGCTACACTTACACACATTTTTAAAAGTATGCCTTCTGCTTCCCTTTGCTCCTGGTGACTTCCCATTGCAGACCTCTGCTCCTCCTCTCCCAGGGAACTGAGTTGGGTAGAGCTTCCACATCCAGGAGTACTAGCCAAAGCACGCATAGTTCAATCATTGCAGCCAGCTAGTGAGACAGCTGAACTATGGGACTGGTGACTCTGTATCTCCATTCACTGCTAACACGATTCATAGTAAGTCATGACATGGTAGTATTTGAGAAGTTGCAAATAAGAGATCTCTAACTTCAAATCTCGGAGTTACATGGAAGATGGCTTTCTCTTTTTTCTACTGTCTGAGTGTGTATCTGTGTACTTGTTGAATGAATATTTGTAATATGAGCTGCCACAAAGGAAGGTATTATTCTGAGACAGAAAACCATCAATCCTTTCATAAACATAAACATTCTTATGAGCAAAATGAGAGCAAATTTGTCAGAACCACAATATGGCAATTAGTTCACAAAGCATCTCGCTAGTTTTATTATGGGAAAATGTTAACCCTGAAATGTAGTCTGATCTCTAAGGCGATGAGAATTCTTTTCTGTTCACAGTATCTTTAATCCTGCGATCACTTCTATATACTTGAGGATAATAGCTCTGCCACCACAATCTTCCCTGATTTTGAGCCTCATTTCCTTTTTTTTCCTTCCTATTAATTTCATCTTAATCATATATTTTAAAGCCTCTTAAAATGTTCTCCTTTCCATGTATTCAATCACTTTTCCTGTAAGTATCCAAAAATTATTATTAAAATTGTATTCATTTAAATAATTTAAAGTTAATCATTAATGTACACTTTCTCTTTCTTTCTCCCTCCCTTTCCCTTTCTCCATTTCTCCCTCCCTCCTTCCCTTTCCCATTATATTGAGGAGTGTGAGACTCCTGGCAAGGATTTAAAGTCTATCTGGCTAATCAGAACAGCTGTTTATCTGACATTTGGAAACTCACTGGAGTAATATCCAGTTTTCAAGGCAAATAACTTAACCTCTTTCCCTCAAAAATTTGGAAATTTCTGATTTTCAAAGTCAAAGTCTTTGCCTAACGACTAACTTCCTAACCTGTTTTATAAAGTTATCATTTGCAAACCTTTACCAATACCCAATATGCCAGGCTTCTAGGAAATAAAGGGCAAAGAGATTTAAAATATTGTCTCAGACTTCAGGGGAGAGGAAGATCATGAACATAAGTATGCTGTTAAAACCACATACTGGTAGTGTGTTCTAAATGTCAAATAAGTGAGAAAAATATTAATTACTACAGGAGTGGAGAAGTTGAAGTTGGGGAAGGCAGGAAACTCCACAGAGGAGGGCAATGGTCTTCTAGGCTTCAGTCTCACATGTGAGGGCCAGTTGGTTGTGAAAGTGAACCATGTACACCAATGGATGGATGCACAGATGGACTTCACAAGTGACAAGAATCTCCTGAAATTGTATGGGAACATTTGTTTTTATGTCCTTTTCTTTTCCCCAATGGGGGAGTCAGTACTTAAGGACCTTTCTTTCTTTCTTTCTTTCTTTCTTTCTTTCTTTCTTTCTTTCTTTCTTTCTTTCTTTCTTTCTTTCTTTCTTTTCTCATTTTGGCTGAGGCTTCTGGTTCTCAGTGTAGGATGATTTCTGCCCCAAGCCTTTGGCTCATATGGTTCTTAGGGTGTTTGCCTTCACCCTGACCTCAACACTCACCCTTATCTGAGTCCCTGTTTTGTGCATCTGTGAGTACATTTATGTCTCAAGTTCCCTGTCATGAAGCTTCCACTGAGCTTCTGTGGATGAGTTTCTTTTGCTGCCACACCCCCACTCCAGACCTCCCAGAGAATGAATTTTCTGCTCTTGAAACAACTTCTCAGAGCTGGTTTTTCAGTATCTGTTGTCACATTTCTAAATGCCAGTCGCCTGCCTCCCTGCTATTTTTGCTATCACCATGCACCCTGGCTGAAAGGATGCCTTGAATTTCAGAGAAGGTATAGAACCTTTGACTAGTTGTGTTTTGATCCTAGCTGCCCTTTTCCCTTGATTAACTCATCTCTAGATTTTATGTCTGCCCTTGCACCCATGATCTAAGTTTTTAAGTCTCAAATGTCCTCAATCCCTGCCATTGTTGTCTGAACTTTTAGGACTCAAAACTTGTCAAATTCTAGACAGGAATTATGATAATCCTGAATCTTTAACTTTTAGACTTACACAAAGTCTTGAAAGTATTATGAGACCTAATATAAATTGAAGCAGGTAGGAAGGAGTTATTGGAAAATATGGAATGCATCCTGGTTAAGAGGTAGAGAAAGAAATTTAAGCAAAATTAGAGAGGTAGGAATTCTATAGCACAGTTAGGAAGGAATGAGTAATTACATAAAATAATAAATGTCTTAATTTATGTAATGGTTTGATAGGAATAACGAGTTGATGTTTTCTTAAATAATATATTCTAAAATGGAGTGTCTAGAATCTAAATATTTTGCAAAATCTGTAGAGATCTTTGGCAATATTGGCTCAATAAGTAAAGCTTTTAATGATTTTCTATTTGTAGATGATTCAAAAGTAGACAAATCTTTTATGCAAGTACAACGTCCACTGTGCTTAGCATTAAACTATTCTTCCATGATTTTCACTATCACGTTGTAATATGTTTGAGTCATCAGATGATGATAGAATGCTGACATTCCAAACTAAATTTTGTTTCTTAAAAGTCACATTGCTAATGGCCTATAATTGTCACACCAGTAATTTTCTGCGATTCTCTAAAATATTATCACAAAGAACCCATTTTATTTGGCAGTGTTATATTTCTAAATGTATTTTTATTGTTTAAAAAACAAATCTTTCAATTTTGAGCTACTTTGCCATGTGATGTTCTCATTTTATAGAATTATTATTAACAGCACAAGCCCTGACTTTTAATTTAGGGTGGGTGTAGCTCGTAATTTTTAAAGTACTTTTATGACTAGAAGCCATTTTTTAGTGATAATTAAAATTATATTAAGTGAATCTTGTAAAATGTAGCACCATAAACTGTTACAGTGGTGCTAATATGATAAATCTCAAAAGTAATGAATGTCATTAGCACTTTAAACACATGGAAAACAAACATAAAGAGAGATACAGAAGCAAACATAATGGTAGCCCTGAAAGTTTGAAATGATTAGCAGTAATGCTGATATTTAAGCATAGTGTCTTCTGAGATTTTTGCAAAGGGATTAGAGTTTCCCAATTATGCCTTGTTTCCTTAGATAAGGAAGAATATGAAAATTACTTTGCTAAAATATTTTCTTTTGAAGAAAAAATGAAGTTATGCATTGGTAAGCTAATCATTTACCTGCAAGCAAAGAAGGAAAGAAAAAGTTGGGGTAAAACACTGTAGGTTTTCAGTAAATGCCCATGAATTATGTGAGCCTCCAGACTTTCTCTAAGCTCCCCTGGAAATTTCATAGTAGGTCCAGCTTGGATATTCTGGTCCAAAGAACCCATGAAACATGAGGAAGACATTGAAGTCCTTTGAGACCAACATTCTCCTTTGAATGTTGGGGAGAACTAAGGCACCACGGATCGTGTGGCAGCAAAGATCAGAACAACATAAGGGTGTCCTAAAATAGTCCACTTTTCCCCAGGGTCAGTAACAAGGTCCAGCCCCAAAGAAGATCCCATCTCTACCAGGCTTTTCCTCACCAAACTGTGCCTGAGAAAGCCCTGGGCACAAAGACTAGAGGGGTTACTAATACACAAAATAATAATTTTTCTTCTAAAATAAAAATGTGAGATCATTTTTATATCCTTACCTGTTCACACATAACATGGAAAAGGAATCAGTCATAATTTTGAAGTTTGCGTAAAGCTAGGGAAAGAACAAATGTTTCCACTTAAGAAAAAAATCTGTTACATTTTATCATAGTAATGTACAGTATCATATGTATAATATAAAAAAATCATAACAGTTTTTTGAGTTGTAATTTCTTAATTTAGTCTGTCCTCATACATAACTTTCCTTTGAAAATTTGATTCAAAATTTCTTTCTTAGCATGGAGAATTCCAGTTTTAGGAGAAGTGATTTTGGAGCAATTTTGTGGCAGAAGCTTCTGGGTTTTTGCAGGGGCAGAGAGGGGTGAGACTTGGGAGAGAAGAAGAGCCCAAGAAAGTGCAGGGGAGAAATCACAGATGGAAGATAGTCCTTTTGCTTCTCTTCAATATTTATGTATAGTGTCCTACGTTCTAAAAAGAAGAAAACATGACAACTCTTAGAAACATACTAGAATTGTCCACAATTTAATTTCATTAAACTATACTATTAAAAAATAAATCATTGTCCTGGGACACTGTCTTAGTCTGCTTGGCTATTATAATAAAATATCTTAGAATGAGTGGTTTAAACAACAAGTATTCAGTTCTCATGGTTCTGGAGGTTGGGAAGTCCAAGATCAAAGGTTCCAAGTTTGTTTCTGGGTTGCAGATGACCATCTTCATTTCTTCAGGGAACCCCAAAGCAAGGGCACGGGAGTGATTCCCTGACTCTGCCCCGAACTAAACAGGGAAAGCCAAGTTCAGTTCAGAAAATATGTGTTTCTGCAGTAGGGGTTGGGGTGGAAAGGAAAAGGACTCTGCTCTTATCTGTTCTCCCTTCACATTTCCTCTCCAGGAGCCTCAGAGAAAACAAGTGGGATAGAAGGAGACTGATGGGCATTATTCATACTTCTCAGGGACAGGGGATGGGGCAGACTGAAGTGTTATTCATCCTCTATTGCACAGAAATTACATGAAGTAAGCAGATATTTTACACCTGGCTTTTCTGAAACTGTCACTCAAGGATTTTGTCAGGCAAAAGGGTGGCTCTCTGCTACACCATTCCCTCAGCACAGCCCTCTGCCCTTCCCCTCTCTACAAATGAATGACTCTGTATATACCTAAACTTTAAAGGCCCCGGCACTGAGATTTTCTTGCTTTAGTTATTTCTGAAACGCCCATTTAGAAATCATTTTGTTTTCCTTTTCTTAAACAAAATTGCTTTTGATATTTTAATTTTCAAACACAGCACTCGGAACTTCTCCCAGGGTAGTGGTGAGGTTTCCTTCATCGTGCTCCAGTTAACAACGCATTTTGGGAGAATGAAGGGTGAAAAATCACAGTATAAATGTAAAAGTTCCCATATTAATGAAGCGGAACATATTATTGGACCCTTCATGGAATTTTCCATTGCCAAATCAAGGCTCATTATTCTGCACCTGAGCACCACCATCCCTAGAGCTCCATGGCATGTTTTAATAAGAGAAATGTCCCATTTTGTTATATAAAAACCTTATTTCCCCTTTCTGACAGTCTTTTTCTCCATGGCTTTTAGTGTGGCCTCAGAGGTTCATGCTTTCAAATATAAATTCGATGAAGACACGTCTTTTCAATCCTGTGGGTTGAAGCAGGGCAGGGATTGCTATAATCTGAGAAAGAGTTCAGGAAGTCTCGCCAGAAAATATGCACCGGGAGATGAGATGTAAAATGTGTCTGACTTTGGGTTTATGGTGCAAAACCATGACATCACACACACAGGCCTCACAGTATTTTGAGATCCAAAATGACAATCCTTGTCCTTTCTAATCTCAGGGGTGGGCTTGTGTGTTGAGCGATATATATTTGAGACCCTGTTAGAGAATGGCAATGATTTCCTATTCTTTCATTGATCCTCCTCTTAGAATTAACTTTTCTAGACTGTCTTATTTCACCAGAGTTTGTGTGTGGCCCTCTATCTCTTCTTTTTTAATCCTTACCAGAGGATATTTCTGTATTGATTTTTAGAGAGAGAAGAAGGAGGGGAGAGAGAGTGAGAAAGAGAAAAACATCAATATTAAAGTAAAACATTGATTAGTTGCCTCCCATACATGCCACAACCATGGATTCAACCAAAATCGAGGGATGTGAACTGATCAGGAATCAAACTGACAACCTTTTAGTGTACTGGACAATGTTCTAACCCAGTGGTTGGCAAACCATGGCTTGCGAGCCACATGCGGCTCTTTGGCCCTGGAGTGTACTAACGCTACTTTTTCAAAATAGACTCACCCAGGCTGAAAACTGACTTCTGTGTATGGGCCACGAAGTTTCAATAGCAATGTACGTGCGCAACCGCATGTGTTATTTTGTGGAAGGGACACACTCAAGGGTCCAAGGAACCTCATGTGACCCAACAGGCTAAGGCATCCCCTCTGACTCTTTTGGGAATTGCTCACTCCTTTCTTATTGGCTAAATTATTTCTGCTGGGAAATCAAGGATTATAGCTCACTTATATTCTGTCCTGTGTATTTAGCACAGGGACTGACACACTGCGGTGGTTTGGTTGGATTGAGAGGACTGGATTGCATTGCTAGGATCAATGCATTAGTGCCAAGTTTATTCTATGCATGATAAACAGTGACTTCAGTTTATTTTATGATTCCTATCAGTTCAGAGAAGAGTGAAAAGTATTTTAAATATATTTTAAATGCTAAAACCATGTTTACTATTAAGTGTAAATTTAAACATTTTTAAAAATAATTTATTAAAATATATAAGATAATCTCATAATGACCACAGATGTAAAACCTAAAGATTTTAAGAAATAAAGACAATAAAAAACATTTTGACAAAAGCAGGAAGCTATAGCTAAAATTAGAAACTGAGGAAAACAGTAACCAGTGTAACACACACATGTACACACATTCCTCTTTCCTCCCACAATTTTCAGTTTATAGGTCAAAAAAATGTCAAAGCAAATTGTAAAATTTCTAGGAAATAAAGAAATAAAGATACTACATTTCAATCAAAAGCTATAGGATAAGGCTGTTAATGGACCCAGTGGAAATTTTTGAGCATTAAACATTTAACTTATTAAACATAAAATCTATACTAATGAAAAAGTAGTATGCTAATTAGACCAGAGAGACCAGAAGTCTTTTAGACATCCTTCTGGACAAAGCCACGGTGGCGGGGGCCAAGGCAGAGGTGGTTAGGGGCATTAGGCAGGCAGGCAGAGTGGTGAATGGCAATCAGGCAGGCAGGCACAGTGGATAGGGGTAATCAGGCACACAGGCAGGTGAGTGGTAAGGAGCCAGCGGTCCCAGATTGCAAGAGGTATGTCCAACTGCTGCTTCAGGCCCAATCCCAGGGATCAGACCTAAACCAGCAGTCAGACATCCCCCAAAGGGCCCCAGAATGGAGAGGGTGAAAGCTGGGCTGAGGGACCCTCGCCCCCTGCACGAATTTCATGCACTGAGCCTCTAGTAATATAATAAAGCCTAACATGTAAATTGTCCTCTCAACCAGGAATTCGACTAGGAGTTTGACCAGGGGGTGAGCCTACCCACCAACCACCTGCAGCCCCTCCCCCCAACTGCCTCCAGCCCTGATTGTCCCCCCCCATCCCAATCAGGGGAGTAGCTGGCTGGTCAACCTCCCATGTCCTCTCCCCCTGGCTGGCCTGACCCGATTGACCCCAATCAGGGCAGGCCAGCCAGACCCCACCAGTGCATGAATTTGTGCATCCAGCCACCAGTGCAATAATAAAAGTGAATCACTTAAATATCATACTCAAGAAATTAGTATAAAAATATCATTCTCAGCAAAAGTAGACTCAAAGAATATAGAAAAAAGTGTGTTGAAAGTATACATAAATGATTTATAAAGAAGGAAAACTGTTATAGTTAAATCTAAGAGCTAAATTTATGAAAAAATTCTGTTAAAAAAAACTCAGCTACGAGATACCATATTGAAGAATAAAAGGAAAGGGGAAGCATGAATAGAAATAAAGAAAAGCAATATCTATGAGTAAAGAGGAAATATGTGATTTAATAAGAGATTTTATTGTACCTTTTCATGTTAATGAATTTGGGGAAATCCTAGATGACATATTTATTTTTGAAAAATTAAATGTTCAAAATTGACCTAAAAAAGAAAGACAACTTAATTGAGCAAGTAACAGATAAATTGAGAGATTTAAAGAAATCTATACCCACTTCTAGCTACTAACAAACTAACAAAACAAAGGAAACCATAGTTATTACAATATTAATGTTACTGTATTTCTGATGTTGTACTTTACATCCCCATGACTATTTTGTATGTGGTATTCTGTACTTCCCAATCCCTTCGTCTTTTGACCCAGTTCCCCACCCCACCTTTCCTCTGGCAACCATCAGTCTGAATATATTTCTGCTTTATTTGATGGTTACCGGAAATATCAAGAGGAACACTTTGCAAAGTATATGATTGTCTAACCACTATATTGTACACTTGAAACTAATATAAAATAATATCAAATGTAAATTATACTAGTATTTGGAAAATGATTAATTAAAAACAAAAGGAGCCCAGACCGGTTTGATTCAGTAGATAGAGCATCAATCTGCAGACTGAAGGTTCAATTCCGTCAAGGACATGTACCTTGGTTGTGGGCACAGCCCCAGTAGAAGGTGTGCAGGAGGCAACTGATCAATGTTTCTTTCCCACTGATGTTTCTAACTCTCTATCCCTCTCCCTTCCTCTCTGAAAAAAAAAATCAATAAAATATATTTTAAAAAATCAATAAAATATATTTTAAAAATAAAAAAAAAGAAAACAGTAAAAAAAAAATGCTTCAAATGCAGAGTGACTTAGGAGGTCCTACATGATGCAGGTGCTCCCATTTTCCATGCCCTCATCCTCTTGTTCTAGCTTCTCCACTCCAGCCACACTGGCTTCTCACTGTTCCCTGAGCAATCCAGGCATTTTTACTAGAGCCTGTGAACTGTTGCTTTGTCTTCCTGCGACACTCTTACCCTGAAATATCTGTACAATTTATACAAAACCAATATTGCATTTCATATCAATGGATTATTTAATAGTTGATCATAGAATAATTATTTAGCCTTTTTTTTTTAGGGGAGTGAGTTATGTTTCCTGTCTGACTCCTTATACTAAATAAATTTAATGTGGCTGAAAAATATAAATATGAAAATCTATATATATAAAAGTCTAGTCGATGGTTCGACCAATCAAATGGTAGTTATGCCACAGTGGGAGAGCTGCTTAGCTGACCAATAGGTGCCAGATGCTGGGCTCATGGCTGGTGAGCCTACCAAACAATGGTGATGGTGGCAGGTGCAGTGGGACCGGCATGAGTCGGAGTGGCATGGCCCCTGGCCTGGCTCGGGCTCCTCCCCAGCCATCTGATGTAGCCCAATCTCCACAGTCCACACCAGTGCACGAATCTAAACTATAAAAGAAATCATAGATGCAGAACTGATATTTAGTTTATACAAACCAGTACATGCATACTAGTGGCATGAAATTATCTATCTATTGAAGCTGGGATTGTGCTTAATATCTTTTTGTTTGTTAATCTTTCCTGAGGATTTTTTCAATTTTTTTTCAAAAGAGTGAAAGAAGGTGAGGGAGGGAGAGAGAGAGAGAGAGAGAGAGAGAGAGAGAGAGAGAGAGAGAGAGAGAGAGAGAGAGAGAGGGAGAGAAATAGAGAGAGACATCTATGCGAGACACAATGATTGGTATTGGTGCTTCCAGCACACTCTTCAGGTCTGGGGACTAAACCTGCAACCAAGGTATGTGCCCTTGACCAGGAATCGAACTCAAGACCCATTGATCCTCAGGCATATGCTCTAACCACTGAGAAATGCTGGCGAGGGGTAGGCTGAATATTTGAGGCTACTCTCCTGCCTTTGGATATACTGACATATATTATATACAACATCAATATAGTCAAAGGCAGGAGAGTAGCCTCAAAATACAAAGGTGGGCAAAAATAGTTTTAAGTTGTTCATATGGAAGATATTTAGGGGTTTGGGCATTTTCCATTTCTAACTCACATATTTTGTTAATGTTCAGATTTTAAATAAAACAATGAGCATGTATTTTTAACAAAAACATAAATCAAAATAGCATTTTGTGAAGATTAAAAGGAAGCAATAAATGTAAAGACATTTCTAAGACATATTTTTAGGTCTTTGCTTAATCTAACAGAGATCCAGGGCTGAAAGTCAAGTGGGAAAATGTATACAGCATCTCTGAACAGTTCCTGGAAATAAAGAATATTTATTTGGATTATTGGATTAATGGATTATTTCTGGATGTAGCAAACTGTTTAATCTGATTACTCCTATTAATTTTGAAACATACTGCTTTGAAAGAGATAAATTCCATGTAGTATTTTTCTTATTAGCTTGTGTCAATGGATATGCTAAAAAAAGTGACTTTTTTCATCTTTGTGCTTTTTCTTATTTTATCTTTTGAAACATTTTATTTATATTAATGTTTGAGAAATATTATCAGTAAATTGAGTGTGAGGAATTTTAAGAAAAGGATTTAGTTATATGTCTTTTTGAAATGCTAATCCTTAGAACATTTTAAAATTTTGAGCTCACATCAGTCTCCTGGTTACACTGAATAAATTGGAACATTTGCACTTAGCCAGTTAACTTGCTGAGGAGGAAGCTTATAAAGAAGCTTTTTTACCTCTTAAGTGTACCCAAGTGACTTCATACAATCTGAAAGATTCTGCAATTCAATATGATTAAAAGCAACATCATGTAATAAAATCTTATTTCTAAAAATAACAGCACACAATTATTTGAGAAAGAACTACCTTTAAGATCTAGGCTAGTCTGGACCCTATGCAAAAGTCAAATTGTAGAGCATCTCTCCAGCAAGCCTTGCTCTGCCAGAGAAAGGAATAACAGCCTCCCTCCAAGAGTGGGAGTGGGAATACAATATATTTATTCGCCATTCAGCGAAGAGGTCAGTACCCATCAGGTGCTCTAAGTTATTCTAGGTGCTGGAGATATGCTTATGAGCAAAACAGACAAAAACACTCCATGGAGTTTACACTCTTGAAAATAAAACTACAACAATACCGATTCATAGAATCTAAATTTATTTTAGATCTAGAAAATTGAGCAGGGGCTAGGTCTGTCCTGCTTTGCTTAGAAATATTCTCTTATTCAAAGTACAGCTTAATAAAACTGAAGTTGAGCAATGTTTGAACTACTCTGAAATGAAAGTTTCTTAAATATTTTAGAAATACATATTAATAAATAATATATGAACTTAAACATTTAGGACATTTAATCTGATAACTAAAAACAGAACCAGTATAAACTATTAATATGATATTAATTAATAGTTTAGTTTGCTTATGTATAATATATTTGAAAATAATTACAAAATACATGTCTTTAAAATATTGTAGAATTCAGATTTTATACTCCTCAAATTTTGGTAATGTATTGGGTTTTGATATCAAGTTTGGAATTTGGAATTCAAATATATTTAAACAGAGGCTTATTTATTTTATAGCATGTCCATTTTGGTCAGTAGTTTTCAAATTACTTTATGTAAATACTAGAGGCCCAGTGCATGAAATTCATGCATGACAGGGAGGGGGAATCCCTCAGCCTGGCCTACCCCTTCTCACAGTCCGGGAGCCCTCAGAGGAAGTCCTACTGACATCCCACAGGGAGCAGGCTAAGCTGCAGTCTGGCCTCCCTCTGCTGGAGGCGACCTTCTGATCAGGAAAGGCACTGCCCCCATCACCCCCTCGCTCTGCTGCCTCTGTCCTCCCTCTACAGGAGGTGATCTGAAGATCAGGGGAAGGCGACACCCCCATCATGCCTCTGCTGCTGCCACTGCCAGCTGCAAGGCTGCCTGAGTCTTGGCCTTCACAGCCACTGCCACTTGCCTGAGCCTCAGGCCCTTGCAGTGGCAGCGGCCATTGGCGGCTTTCCTGAGCCCCAGGATGGTCCTAGGCAAGTGGCAGCCGCCATTGCATCGCCAATGCTGCACATCCCCACCCCCATCCCTGATGCTGCAAGTCCCCACCACCCACACCTGCTGCGTGTGCAGCCTGCTGATCAGTCATTATTGTGACAGCGTCCTGACCAATTTGCCTATTACCCTATTACTAGATAAATAAATTCCTCAGGTATCTGTGAAGCAATGGTTTTTTTTTAATTTTATTTTCATAATCAGGTTAACATGAGTGAAAAGAGCATTAAGTTAATAGTTAAGATAAAACTTCTTGCGCTGAATTTTGGAATAAATGGTTTAACTGAGACATATTTTTCTTACCATTTATTAACATCCTCAATTAGCCTCAACTCTTTCTAAAATAGATTCCTGTGTTTAAGAAATTGAACAGTCTAGATTTTCTTTTCTTTCCCATAGACCAATGGCGAATGATTACTTGTTGATGCTTCTCTGTAAGTTCAAAGTACTTAATACATAGTCTGTGAAGCATTAAAGATTTTAGCTGCACATTTGGGACTTGAGATCATTCTACATTCAAATCTATTTATATTAAACACATTCTGAATTCCCTAATGTGCATTAGGAGAAATGGCTCGCTTAAAATTGAATCTGCTGCCCTGGCCAATGTGGATCAGTTGGCTGGACATCATCCTGTGCACCGAAAGGTGTCTGGTTCTATTCCCAGTCAGGGCACACGCACAGGTTGCAGGCTCAATTCCTAGTAGGGGTTGTGCAGAAAATGGATAATTGATGTTTTGCTCTAACTTTGGTGTTTCTCTCTCTTTCCCTTCCTCTCTCTAAAAAGCAACTTAAAAAAAATAAAATTAGATCTGTTTTCCAGGTTTTACACAAAATTGTTTCACCATTAATCTTCAATGATCTTTACAATATTTTGCTTTCACTTTTGGAGAAAATGTTCATATCTAAAAATTGATGTATTCTTTGCAAGGTGAAGGTGCAATTCAATCAGCCATTAGAGTCTGTGTCTCTCAATTTGGTGTTTTGTTTTGTTTTTTCCTTTCTTTCTTTTATTTTTATTTTTTTATCTTTGTTGAAGATGAATCACTAGTTCCTTATTGACAACATCCCATTTCACTGATATTCCCTGGTTGTTTTCCAGTGACCTATTGGTTTTCTTCACTTTAAAAAGGGGCTAGGCTTACTTAGCGGATTTGTCTATCCTGTGTTCAGAAAACAGATAGGTGGGCGGCATCGAACACAGCTTTGATGCCAGAATGGCCAGGTAGAAGGAAGAAGACTTTCACCACAACTGGAACATGTGGGATTCCAGAACTGTGAGACATAAATGTCTGTTGTTTAGGCTACTCAGCATATGGCATTTTGTTGTAGCATCCTGAGCTAAGATAGTTCTACACTACTTCTGTGTATTTTATTTTTTGATTGATGTTGCACTTGTGAAAAAAATCCATGCTAACTTTCTCACAGTGTGGTTGAGGAACAGCGTCTTTAGTTCACATAGTACCTACAATGATGTTGTCTGCTTTATACTGTAAGTGCCTAAGGGGCAAGCGCTCCACCTGATTTTAACTCTCAGCCAATTCAGTGTAAAATGAATGAAGCCAGACACCAAACAACCCCACGAAGACAGTTCTGCTTGTCTGTTTGCTACTTTGGGCATGTAGATACAAGCTTACTGGAAACTACTTTGTTTAGCATCAGAATTATATCTTGCTTCACATACCTGTTTGTTGATTAATATGGTGCTATTGCCTTGAAAACATTTCCCCCCTAATATGATTAGAAATAGGATGTTTGTGATAGCAGTTGAGCTAATTAGTTCCACTTTAAGAGTCTTTGTGGATTTTCTTTTGCCTTTGGGTAATTTTTACATTCTAGAAATTTTTGTATTGCTGTTTCCTTATCACTATGAATACTTTTCAATAATTATTATGACTTACATTATTAAGAAAAATAATATTCTACTTCAATATTTTAGTGCAGTTTGAAAATCACTGTGTGGTCTTTCTTCGGTGTTTTAATATATCATGGTCTTACATTTTATTTATTTATTTTTTAAAATATATTTTATTGGTTTATTTTTGGTTTTTTTGTTTGTTTGTTTGTTTGTTTTTTACAGGGAGGAAGGGAGAGGGATAGAGAGTTAGGAGCATTGATAAGAGAGAAACATCTATAAGCTGCCTCCTGCACACTCCCTACTGGGTATGTGTCCACAACCAAGGTACATGCCCTTGACCAGAATCGAACCTGGGACTCTTTAGTCCGAAGGGTGACACTCTATCCATTGAGGCAAACTGGTTAGGGCTATGTCTTATATTTTAATTGTGAGGTAGCATGATATGCTCTAAACATCAGTATACCTAAAGATGTGGTTTCCAACCTTGGAACTTCCATCTCCAACTGTGTGGTCTTAGATAAGTCACTTTACCTCTCTGGAACTTGGTTTCTGCATAAATACTTGTGCTCTGTCCCCTAGATGTAAGTCTATGAAAGGTAATTTGAGATTAATTTGTTTCTAATGGTAGATTAAGTGCCAAATTTGCCAAGGATTTACATCTTATTTTAGGGTGGCTATCTATAGAATAATATCATTCACATGAATTTTCATTCCTATATGCTAATTTTGAGTACGGGAAAGCAATATAGATTTGTAGTTCATATGCCAGGAAGAAAACTTGGGAAGTAGTTCATGCTGTGAGAGTCATCTTAGGTGTGGATTCAGAAAACAGGATTAAGAACTTCAGAGTCTAATTCAGGTGGCCACTAAATATTTTATAATATTCTATGACCCCATTAATCCACTGTAGATATTTACCATTCTCCACTTCAGGAACCAAAGGGATCCAAACTATCCTTTGGATTACTTCACCTTCCACATTGAGAGTCATCACTTCCTTTTATTTTATCAACTCAATGACAGTTTAATATTTTTATCCCAAATAACTTATTCTATTTAAAACAACAGTGTTCCTACTTATTTGTAATAGCAATTTTAAACAACCATGCATTCAATCTAATATATGTCTAAAAATCCATTCTAAGTATGAAAAGTTAAAATACTTGCTGAAAAGAACCACAAAGATTAAAAAAAAAAAAGTAACAGAAAAATGTGATGTAATCATTTAGTTTATAAAACTGAAGAAATGATCACTCTCACTGGATGTTCAATGTAATAACTTAAATCTTAGCAAGCCTGAAAAGGACAGAGACCAAGAAAACCAGAAACAGCAGAAAAAGATTCTGAAAGTATATTTGGAGATTAAAAATGGTAGTAGGACAATTTGTTGATACCTAATCAGTGGTGGGCGTGTCCACAGATAACAATAGGAAGAGAGAGAAAAAACATCCATTAAAACACTACAGTATTCTGAGAATACTTAGTGTAAGGGTAGGTTAAGTTTGCATGACTCAGTCATTCTCTAGGGATTCTTAGTGCCAATTTAAGACTAAAGATCATCAATTAGAATAGGACAATATTCTGGAATTATACAGCATTGGGGAAAACAATCTTTCTTACCCCAAAGAGCAGAAAATAGCAATATGTTACTGGGTAGTTCACCTTGTCAATTGTTTATAAAATTTTCTGATTCATCAAGAAAATTTTTTAAATATTTTGAGAAACTTCTATTTTATAAATCAGAGAACTAAATATATTTTTCAAAAGACTTTATTGACAAAAAGAACATCTTTTGTGGAATCTAAAGACCTAGATTCTGTTATTGTGTCTTTTCCTTATAAGATAAGTGACTTTGAAAAAGTAATTTAACTTCTTTGAACTTTAGTTTTTTTACCTGTGTATAGTGAAAATACCCATTTTACATACTTGGCAGAAAAAAGGAGAAGATTAAAATCTAATTTAAATAAAGTATGTTCTTTGAGTAAGTAAAATATATAAAATATAGTTGTAAGATTATTATTATGATTAAAATGTTTAAAGTTTGAACATACAAAAGATCCACAATCCTTGCTTATCCCAAATCCCTCAGTTCTCCTGCTTTGTAAACAAAGCATTACTGTGGAATAAATAAGTTACTATTGATTCCCAGGACCAGAACTCTCCACAGGAAAGAGAAACCAAGAAAGTAAACAAATAGTGGGATGGCTTAACTTAAATGTTGGGAATGGAATTTGACTTGAGTTATAATTAATTAAACTTGATAAAAATTTCTGTTTATACCTATCACAAGGTAACTTCTAAATGAATGCAATTACTCAGCTTCCTAAAAGCATACCGAAGTCTAATTGACACTCTGCAATATGACTTTTAAGCAGGGTTTCATAAAAAATCAAATTTGCATTAATGGGAGCTTAATGCTGACACACACTTGTCAAAAACATGAGGGGGTTGGCATTCTTGTATTTACAGTTTCTTCTTAACAGAAGTACTTCTAGCCCTACCTGGTTTTGCTCAGTAGGTAGAGCATCGGTCTGTGATTTGGTTCTGGTCAAGGGCACTACCTCGGTTGCAGGTTCCTCCCTGGTCCCTGGCCTGGGCCCTCGTAGGGCTAGTGCAGGAAGTGACTAATATTAATTATTAATTAATCACAATGGATGTGTTTCTCCCACATCGATATTTCTCTCTGTCTTTCTCTCTCTTTTCCACTCTCTTTAAGATCAATGGAAAAATTTCCTCAGTTGAGGATTAAAAAAAAAAAAAAAAAAAATGGCCGAAACCGGTTTGGCTCAATGGATAGAGCGTCGGCTTGGGGACTGAAAGGTCCCGTGTTCGATTCCGGTCCAGGGCATGTACCTTGGTTGTGGGCATATCCCCGGTGGGGGGTGTGCAGGAGGCAGCTGATCGATGACTCTCTCTCATCAATGTTTCTGACTCTCTATCTCTCTCCCTTCCTCTCAGTACAAAATCAATAAAATATTAAAAAAAAAAATGGAGTGCTTCTAAGTAAGAGGGACAGCCCAGGACCTCAGCCAGGTTTGCCAGCATTTGGCCTCTTCAGGTGGCTCTGCTGGCTGCAACATTCTGTGAATCCATTTCCAGTTACATAAGAACATATTCTCTGCACGCCTCAATGTGTACCTCCTTTTTACCTAACCAAAAAGGTTGTAGTTTCATAAATATGGTGAATATCTTATCAGGTGTGTCAGTGCTAAGCAGTGGGCTGGGGTAAGGTAATAAATCTCTTTGAATAAATTGGTTATGGTAGATGAACAGCATGATACACGAGGAAATATTGACTATTCATGTTTTCTTCCTGAATGAGATTTGTATCAGAATAACAAACTTCTACACCAAAGTCATATTCAGTTAAAAAAATGAAAGGTTGTTATGCTTTTGTGCTTGGAGGCAGAATGGGGTAAATTTGGGTCATATCTTGCAGCCTTTCAAAACTAGTAATTTTTTTATAAGGGTGGACCAGAAGATTTGGAAAGGAGGAGACAATGTTTGGAAAGGGATGGAGACAATGACAAGATATTTGTTTCCAGTTTTGCATCATAGAATTTGCTGCAAATCAAAAGAAAGAGAGAGATAGATAGAGATAGAGATAGAGATAGAGATAGAGATAGAGATGAGAGAGAGAGAGAGAGAGAGAGAGAGAGATAAGAGAGAGAGAGAAATGACATAGAAAATCTCTACTTTTATATTTTCTACTATAAGTTTTCAGTTACATTCTTTGCAATTGAAAGACTGTTTTCCCTGTTTTTACTGAGGAGATCAAAGCTGTTTTCAAAGGTAAGAGGACAGCAGGTGAATGGCACTAGGCCATGTGATTCTGTGGATTTTGCTGCTGGCCTTACTAGTCTGTACAGTGGTGATGGAGACAGAGCAGCGGCTGCCTGCCTCCACATAGAGCTCTCTCCTCCTCCTCAGAGACAGGAGGATCCTGTGCTTGAGTAGTTCTAATTTAGGGGGGGGGGGCGGGGGGTGTTTAGGATCACTGTTCATTCACACTTCCCATAAACTACCTTAGGCTCTGTTTCAGGGACTGGACACTTGATAGGGGCACAGTGGATAAAAGAGAAAAGAGGTAAGGGAGGTTATGCCTCTGGAGACATGTGGCTAAGACATGTGTTCCAGAATCTTGTCTCCATTTTTAAAACTCTATGTCGACTGCATATAACAGCATTTACTTGGCTTTGGATTAGAAACCTGGGGTAAATGCCTACCATTTCTCAGCTATGATTGCCAAGTTTTCCTACATCAGGAAAACACCCCTGCCAGGCAGTGATGGCATCAGCCCAGTGGGGAGTGTCCTGAGAAAACAATTCTGATTAGATGCAGTCAGCAGACATTGGGGCCATTTGAATGCTGGGGGAGACCGGCTTCTTGGGCTCATCTATTGTAAGGTGCACCCATCTTAAAATAGGGGTGGGGGCAGTTGTGATGGTCTGGAGGAGCGAAGAAGGCGGCAAGGGGTGAGTCATGTGCCCAGATTGCTGCAACAAGGAAGCACCGCGGGGGAGGAATCTGCAGGCAGGAGGCCCTGGTCCTCAGATGGCGCAGTCATCTGTCGAGTTAGTGTGAAGTGGCTATTATAGGAGAGAGGTTTGGAGCCAGGGAGGAAGGTGTTTCCTCAGGTCAGGAAGACCGTGGAGCTGGAGTGGAGCGGAGCCAGGGCCAGATGTGGCAGGCTTCCCTGCAAGGAGCTGAGGAAGGAGGTTGGAGGAGGACCTCGGAATGCATCAGACCTCAGCACAGTGGCGAGTGGAATCCACATCAGGCGGGCTGCCCTAGGAACCTTGCCTAGTGCCTAAGGAGATAGGAATGAAGTGAGAACTTGAAATTTATGTTGACCCAAACACAAAAGATTCTAGATTTGGTTTATTGTTCTATGCCTAAGCTTTTGCATTTTTTTGGGGGGGGGGGGGGTGGGGGTGGTATGCTTTCTTTCATTTGTCCTTAGAAAATTTATTTATAAAAGCTGAAATTCTGGCTGCTATAAGAGTAGACTCATGGAAGGAGTGTATCCCCCAATTTTTAACCCAACAACATCTTATAGCTCAGGAGAATGAAATGAAAGGAGGACCTGGGACATAGCCCACAATAGCCTAATACACATAGAAATGTATTTGAAGTCCCATTCCTTCTCTTAAAATCCTTATAAAAGCTGACATTGTGTCATATAAAATAGCCATGCAGGTTATTTTAATCCTATATAATAAAAGGCTAGTATGCAAATCGACTGAACAGTGGAATGACACATTGGCCACCAGGGAGAAGATGCTCAATGCAGGAGCTGCCCCCTGGTGGTCAGTGAGCTCCCACAGAGAGAGCACTGCTCAGCCATAAGTCCTGAGCCAGGCTCACAGCTGGCAAGTGCAACTGTGGTGGGGGGAGCCTCTCCCACCTCCGTGGCAGTGCTAAGGATGTCCGACTGCTGGCCTCAGACATCCTAAGCCATCAGTCGGACATCCTGGACTGTGAGAGGGTGCAGGCCGGGCTGAGGGACCTCCCCGACTTAGTGCACAAATCTTATACATTGGGCCTCTAGTATAAAATAATGTATCAAATTGCTTACTAGTTGTAACTACAAGTACATTTGCCCCTGAATGTTATTTCTGCCGCCCTCCTGCTCCCAGAGGGTGTCCTCAATACACCTCTTTTAATGACTATGGAAAAGTTGAGGTTCTTTTCTAATTGAAATTGAGTTCATTTTTAGTTTCTATTGTTATTTTTATTTTAGGCATCACACCCAAAAATAATTTGCAGACTGTTGTTTTCTTACTGGGACTGGCAAGAGCACGGGGAGTGATTGCATTACTTTTCTTAACCTATGGATTGCTTTACAGAGGCAGGACCTTAACCTCATACCTTCATGCCAGTTCCTGACCACAGAATCAGGAGGGGCAGGGCAGCCTTATCATTGACCCCTCACAAAGCCTCAGTGTGCCATCATTTGGAGCCGGTCACCAGATTCTAATCATTGCCTCAGGAGCAAAAATAAAACCGTGGGCCAACTTTTGAATATAGACTCCAGTCATGAGGCTGTGTTATCCTGGAATTAAGAGTCAGAATAAGTGGTGACTGGCTGTGGTAAAAGTGGAATTACTCAGCAAATCCAAAAATAAAAATAAAAAGCAAAGGGCAACTTCCGTGTAGTGATTTTAGTGACAGTGTTTTAAAAAGAAAGTAAAGCACTGTATTTATCTACATGTCCCCTATCTTCCATTATATTTTCATTATATTTTCACTTAGAGAAAGACCAGAGGGATGTATGGATACACTAGAGGCCTGGTGCATGGATTTGTGCACCTGTGGGATCCCTCAGCCTGGTCTATGGGGATTGGGCCGAAATCAGCTCTCCAACATTCTCTGAAGGGTCCTGATTGTGAGAAGGCGCAGACCAGGCTGAGGGTCTCCACCAGGGCACAATCTGGGCTTGGGAGAGACTGTGGTAGGGCTTCGGGGTGTGTCTGGCCCATCGCACCCTGTCCCAATTGGCTGGACCCCAGCAGCAAGCTAACCTACTGGTCTGAGAGTCTGCCTACTGGCGGTCAGTGTGCATCATAGTGACTGGTTGAACGGTTGGACACTTAGCATATTAGGCTTCTATTATATAGGATTTACCACCTTAGTCACTTTTATATTCTTAAAGAGTTTTCAGCCCCAGCTGGTTTGGCTCAGTGGATAGAGAGTGTCAGCCCATGGACTGAAGGGTTCCAGATTTGATTTTGGTGCTGGATCTCTGGCCCTGGTCAGGTGCATGTGATGTCTCTCTCTCACACCAATGTTTTTCTCTATCTCTCTCCCTTCCACTATCTAAAAATCAATGAAAAAGTATCATATATATATGTATATATATATATATATTTATATATATATATATATATATATATATAGAGAGAGAGAGAGAGAGAGAGAGAGAGAGAGAGAGTTTTCACACCTTTTACTCTGAAAAATAGGTATTCACTCAGAGTACCAGGGTACTCGTTTGCAAAGCAAATTGGATTGTAAATATCTAAATAGGTGTGATTTTTTGCCTTTGGCAATATCTTCTGCACCTAGACCAGTTTGGTTCTGTTCTGGAGAGAGCTCTCTGCTGGTTCTTGAATGGCCACCTTCTCACATGTCCTCACATGACAGAGGTAGAGTTAGAAAGAAACAGAACTACTGTCTCTTCTCAAAACAAAACACTAATCCCATTATGAGAACCCCACTCATGTGACTTCATCTAAATCTAATTATCTCCTTAACATCCCACCTCCAAACACTATCACATTGGGAGTTAGGGTACTAAAATGTGAATTGGGGAAGGACAAAATTTAGTCCACAGAATCATACAACTCTTGGTTTAGTCTTGTTTCTCTGCCCCTCAATTGGGCCCTGGTCCTGGGCAATCAGGCATGTTTGGATTCTTTTTGCCTGATGCTCTGAGTTATTGCTAAAGCAGTCTTGCTCCTGGTTCTGCTTTTACCTTGATTGTACCACCTTCCTTTTAATTTTTAAAATGTATTTTATTATTTTAGAGCAGATTTACATTCACAGCAAAATGGAGCAGAAAGCACAGAGTTCCCATATACTTCCTGAACCCACATACACAGCCTTCCCAACTATCAACACCCTGCACCAGACTGGTACATTTGTTACAAAAGATGACCCTACATTGACACATTATTATCACCCAAAGTTCAGCTTGCATTGCATCAATATATTTATTGATTTCAGAGAGGAAGAGAGAGGGAGATAGATAAAAACATCAGTGATGAGAAAGAGTCATAGATAGGCTGCCTCTTGCACGTCCCCTACTGGGGATCGAGCCCGCAACCTTGGCATGTGCCCTTGTCCAGAATGGAACCTGGGATCCTTCAGTCTGCAGGCTGAAGTTCTATCCACTGAGCCAAACTGGCTAGGTTAGGGTTCACTCTTAAAGTTGCACATTCTATGGGTTTTGACAAATATCTAATGACATTATATCGATAAGTATCACAGAATGGCTTCAGTGCCCTAAATTCCTCTGAGCTTCACCTATCCCTCCCTCCTAACCTCTGGTAACCACTGACCTTTTTACTGTCTTCATAAGTTTTTTCCCCCCAGAATGTCATATAGCTGGAATTGTATAGTATGTCCTCTTTGCACTTCTTTCACTTGATAATGAGCACTTAAGATTTCTCCATGCCTTTTCATGGTTAAATAGTTCATTTCATTTTGTGCTAAAGATAGTACCATCCTTAATTATCTGGATTCTTGCCTTTCACTTCAAGTCTGTTGTGCCCAGATTTGGTAGCAAATGCTCATTCTTTAAGTGTCTGACTCTCCAGCTCTGCTAAGATCGTGATCCTCATCTTGTGTAACCAGAGTTTTGTCTTCCCTCCTTCTTGTACTCATTCATCACTCATCTTAGATCTGTGTTCCTACCTATTTCATAGTTGGTATATCATTGGCAACTGTCCTATGTTAGTCCTTGGCTTTGCTCAACCCACCGGTTTGCTTGGCCTTCCCTTGTGTGAAGTCCTATCTTTGCCAGAGCCTCTTATGGCAATTGACAGGCAAGAAAAGACAGCAATGCTTTGGAAATGTTTGTGCACTTGCTCTGGGCAGAACTTAAGCCTATTAACAAGAAGCAAACTGAAATATTGGTCTTGACGAGATAATTCTGCACTGGCTACAGGACTCCAATGAAAAATACAAATGTACACACATCCCAAAACTGACAAACTAAAACTAAAATAGCAGTTATTAAAATATTTTAATTTAAAAATAGGATTAATATTAGAAATTTTTTGAAACATCAGTTAACACTGCTGTTTGTTATAGTGCAAAATGTTTACTGTCTCTTCTCCCCTGGAACTTAAATAAGTAGAAAATCCAAATAATGGAGAAGAATATTGAGTGCTTGTATTGTATAGCATGTTAATAAAATATGAAAGCAAGGTTGACTAAATATTACATATGTGACCCAGCCTTACTAATTCCATTCTCTTATCACCATCTATCACTGCATTTTTTTTCTTGCAGAGAAGTAAAACAGTATGATGCAGAAAGAAATTTGTTAAAAGCATAGAAACATTAATCTTTCTTGGTTTCTCTGTGCTGATATAAATGACATAACTACATATTGTGTTTGAATCCACATGGAAACTCTGAAGATGTGTTGTGAGAATTCATCTGCTGGTTGCTCAAACTCTATGAAAATATGAAAGAGGCATTATATTGGGAAAATTATGCAACAATAAAAAATACACTACTGTTTAACTACTAGAGGCCCAGTGCATGAAATTTGTGCACAGGAGTTAGGGAGTGTCCCTCAGCCCAACATGCACCTTGGACATCGCTCTCACAATCCAGGACTGCTGGCTCCTAATCATTCACCTGCCTGCCTGCCTGATCACCCCTAACCACTCTGCATGCCTATCTATTGTAATTGCTTCTAACTGCTCTGTCTCTCAGCCTGATTGCCCCCAACCCCTCTGCCTGCTGGCTTAATTACCCCTAACTGCTCTCCCCTGCAGCTCGATCACTCTCCTCTACAGGCCTGAACCCCTCTAACTACTCCCCCTAGCTGATTTGATCACCCCTAACTGCTCTCCCCTGCTGCCCTGATTGACCCAAATTGCCCTGCCTGCCTGCCTGTCTGATTTCCCCTAACTGCCTCTACCTTGGTCCCGCCACCAGGCTTTGTTCAGAAGGACTTCCGGAAGATGTCCAGTCTATCTGGTCTAATTAGCATATTACCCTTTTATTAGTATAGATAGCTGATGCAAATAAGTTGAGGCTTGAAAAAACACGGCAATGGACCATGGAGATGAGACGATTATAACCTCTCATATAGGTAAGCACTATTAAAAAAAAGATGATTATAACCCTCTTTACATGCTTTTTGATGAGAATTGGGACAGAGCCACACATTATGAATGTATGTCATAACTATGTTCATCTACATTCAAAATGACCTGTTCTTGACCCATATCAGAGAACAATTTGGTAGTTGTTTCTCCAATGGAGTTGTTGAAATCTCTTGTTTGTTTTTAAGGGAATGGTTAAATTCATCCTTACAAAATTACAGATGGATTAATTTAACATGGAGTAAATAAAAAATGGACTCACTTCCACCTTGATAGCTGTCAGCACTTTAATAGTGGAAGAAGCATCTTTTTACACCTGGGATTAGACAAGATCTGAGGGAGAAAAGGCTTAGAATGCATGACTGAGGAAGCATCATGCTGTCTGTCCCCAGGGAGAAAAGAAATCTGTCCTCATTTTGAAATAGCTCTCGGCTATGGCTCAGAAACACTCAATGGGCAGCTTTAGAAATTGTAGCACTTTCTTTCACAAAGAGAAAAATCACTGTATCTCTGTGTACTCTTAAGGGAGATAAGGGAGGTTAAGAAGTGAATACAGAAATTATTAAGTATAGGTAACAAGCACCCATGTCATGAAACATTTTTTATTAGAAAGCATACATTATTTTATAAACATGAATTTGAAAATTTCTGCTAAGTTTTTTATTTCATTTTTTAATTAAACTTATTGGGGTGACATGGTTAATAAGACTGTGCAACTTTCAGGGGGGAAAAGAGATTATGCAAGTTTCAAGTGTATATTTTTATGATACATGATTTGTATATTGCATTTTGTGACCACCACCCAAGGTCAATTTATCTTCTATCAACACATTGTTAATCCCTTTACACTTTACTAATCTCCAACCTCCCTTCTCTCTGGTAACCACCATAATGTTGTCTGTGTCTATGAGTTTTTATTTATATGTTTTTCTTGTTTATTCATATGGTTACTTTCATATTTCAATTATTTTGTTCTATATTCAGATTATGTATTCCAATTCAACATTAAGGAGTATAGAAAGATGTATATAAATTAGTATAATTAATATGCAAGAGAACTTCTACGGTAGTCTTAGAATTTTTTCCCCGTAAATATTTTGCAATCTTCAAAAAAAAAAAATCTTTACCTAAGGTAGGCAGCCCTCATTTTGTAATGAAACTGAGCCGAGTCTTCTGTTTCCTATCAATTACATCTTCCTTTCCCACACTTGAAGGTCTAATCTTAGAGTTCCCTCACCTTTATATTGCAGGCAATAGATACTGCCAAAGTTAAAATCAGTTTTGAACTTGAAGAGTTTACTTAGGGTCAATGGAGTTGGAAGTTAGAATTCTTTTTTCTGTTTAGAAGGTATTTCAACTAGAAAAAGAAAAACAGAACAAAACAAAATAATACTCAACAACTGTTTTTTGTTGTCTGTATGAAACAGTACAAGAAAACTGACATATAAATGAGACATTTCAACAATATGCTGAGATAAAGACTGAAAATTAGTTTACTTTCAAACTATTTTAGAGTTGTCCTTCTGAAATAAAGCCCCACTTTTACAGAAAATAGGGGAATGCTATTTTGAAGATTCTTTGATGATAATGATGTGAAATCAAGCATATTATCAAACTAGGTACTCAGCCAGGAGAAGGTCTCTGACCTAATAAATTTTATTACAAAACTGAAATTTCTTTGTTATCCAATTCATTCTTAGGGAGTAGTGTGAAAAGAATAAAAACTTTAGAAGTAAGCAGAGCTCCGCTTATCAAATCACCAAGTAGGCTGAGCATCCGAAGTACCTTCAGAATCGGTTCCACACTGGCCTTGAAGGACTGTTTTGAGAATATTTAATGAGATAAAATGTTCAGAACACTTAAGGGAGTGTCTGCACATAATAATTATTCAGACACTTCATTCCCTCAGAGGGTTATAAGAACCCAGAAAAAAATACTGCTGATATTCTCCCCTCAAATTTTATAGGGGACAGTTGAATATACTAGTTGATCACTTGCCAGAGCCTTAAACAGTGACAAACCAGTAGTCTTGATAAAGAGGATAAATAATGAGAATATTATGGAGATTCCGCTAATTCTGTCTACGTGACAACAATGGTATTCATGCTCTAATGGCCTATGCACTTTCAGTGAAAAGCCTGCCCTTCTGAGCACAATCAGATGAAATTACAGACTTCTGGAATTGTCCAGTCACCGGGAAAACAGAGGCTTACTTATAAAAATTGGCCATCTGCAGTAAAAATTTCATTCTTTGTATCTAGCTATGAAACTCTATATCTGAAAACAACAACAACAATAACAACAACCATATTTGAGCTTTATGAATTTTGAGGAATAATTTTTATAATATTTTAATTATAAATGAGCACAAAAGATGTGATAAAGATTATGTAATGTGGTGCTTTACTAGTAAGAAAGTATAAAATATTTGTAATTAAATTAGTTGCATTTTGCATAGTACTTGTGGGATAATAAGGATTCATGAATAAACATTTGTTGTGTACTTATTCTATGCCAGTCCCTGGGGATAGAGTGACAAATAAAGAAATCATGGTTCCCACTGTTAATAACTGACTTATTCTCCAGTGAAATAGATAGTGATAAGTGCTGAGACAAAAAGCAACAGAATAACATGATGAGTGTAGTAGGTGGGGTTGGATGGCCAGGGAAGATATATTTAAGAAGTTAACACCTGAGATATGGAAATAATTTAACCACACAAAGACCTGGGGCAAGAGAAGTCCAAGCTGAGGGAACAGGAAGTGTGGCATGGTGAGCAAATGAGTGCAGAGGCCTTGGGACTAAAATGAGCAAAGTGTGTTCAGGAAAAAGAGTGGGTGGGAGAGTGTGGCTAGGCAATTGTAAGAGAGGTTGAACTTAGCAAGAAATGAAGTTAGAAAGAGTAGGCTATGCAGCACCATGGTAAGGAGTGGAGTATTACAAAAATTCATTGACCACACCATGGTAAAGAGTGGAGTATTACAAAAATTCATTGACCGCACCATGGTAAGGAGTGGAGTATTACAAAAATTCATTGACCGCACCATGGTAAAGAGTGGAGTATTACAAAAATTCATTGACCGCACCATGGTAAGGAGTGGAGTATTACAAAAATTCATTGATCACACTATGGTAAAGAGTGGAGTATTACAAAAATTCATTGACCGCACCATGGTAAGGAGTGGAGTATTACAAAAATTCATTGGTCGCACCATGGTAAAGAGTGGAGTATTACAAAAATTCATTGACTGGAACAGGTATCAGAGAGTTTCAAGCAAGGGGACACCACTGTGATACTGTGTGAAGAATAGATTGCAGGAGCAAGAGCAGAAAGAAAAGATACAATCTATTCTGTTATGGCAGTAGGTTCGCTAATAGATGATGATGGTTTGGATCAAAGTCATGGCAATAAACATGAAGAAATGGGCAGATTTTGATTATATTTTGGAGAAAGAACTAATAGGATTTGGTAATAAAATCATTATGGGGATGGTTGTGAGAGAAGGAGCAAAATCATGAATGACTTAGGGTTTTGACTTGAATAACAGAGTAGATATTGCTCCTATTTGTGACGTGAGGTAGACTAGGAAAGTAAAAGGTTTCAGGCAGATCTGGAGTCCTCTTTGGGACATTGCTATATTAGACATTCAAATGGAATTGAGTATAAGAATCTAGAGCTTATGAGTGAATATAGAGTATTTTAGGTCTTTAACATATAGATGGTACCTAAAAGCCATGTCACTGTATTAATTCACTTGGAAGTATAAGAGAAGCTCTAAAACTGGATCACTCCAACATTTAAGCATCAGCATGATAAGAATGAGCCCATAAAGGAGACTAAAATGAAAAACACAGAAAAACATAATACAGCAAATATTACTGTAATAATAACAGCAGCAATAATAATAATAAAATTGTTTTTAAAAAGTGATGTTAATCTATTAGCATGAAATGCTCTTGAGAAATCAAGAAGATAAAGAAGGAGAAACAAGAATACAGGATTGAGCAACATGGAGCAGACTAGTAATCTTGGCAAGGGTGTTTGCAGTGGGATGGAGGAAATAAATGCCCAAATGGAATTCATCAAGAAGGGGATGTAAGGAAACAAAAAAAACAAGATCAGAAGATTCAAGAACTTCTGCTTGAAGGTTAGTGAAGAAATGGAATTGTAGTTAGAGAAAGACAAGGGATGGGAAGTTATTTTATTTCTGTTTTTCTTTTTTTTAATATATTTTATTGATTTTTTACAGAGAGGAAGGGAGAGGGATAGAAAGTTAGAAACATCGATGAGAGAGAAATATCAATCAGCTGCCTCTTGCACACCCCCCACTGGGGATGTGCCCGCAACTCAGGTACATGCCCTTGACCGGAATCGAACCTGGGACCTTTCAGTCCGCAAGCTGATGCTCTATCCACTGAGCCAAACTGGTTTCGGCTATTTCTGTTTTTTCTTATTGTTAAGAAAGAGTACTATGCTATAGGGTCAAAAATGTTTGAGAATATGGAATCCAGGATACAAGTACTGATAAGATGGTCTTTGAAAGAAAAGGTAGGGTCATGCCATCTTTTGGAAGATCAAGAATGTGTAATGAAATAGGAACAGGTGGCAGTGGAGTGCCCTTGCTGATGGGTGAGGAAAGGATTTCTATCGGATGACTTTCATTTTGAGTAGGAACGAAGCATGTTATAAACTGAGATGAGGTTTTAGAGAAGAAATGAGGTGTGAAATCATTTTATGGAAAAGTGGGAGAGCAAACTTTCAGGATAAGGTTGAAAGTTCAATTGAAATTTAAAGTTCTAAGGTTCGGCCAGACTGTCTACGTATTAGTTTCCTACTGCTTCCCTAACAAAGTATTATAATAAGGGTATCTTAAAACAACAGAAATGTATTCTCTTCAGAGTTTTGGGTGGTAGAAGTCCAAAATGAAGGCAATAGCAGAGTTACTTCTGACTGGGAGCTCCGAAGGAGAAGCTGTTCCATGTCTCCTCCCTAGCTTCTGGTGGTTGCTGGCAATCCTTTTTGGAATTCTTTGGTTTGAAGAGGTATCACTCCTATCTTCTTCCACCTCCACCTGGTGTTTTGCCTTCTGTATGTACCTGTGTTCCATTTTCCATCTTCCTATTGGATTTAGGAACCACTCTAGTCTATTAGGTCTAGTAATAATTAATGTCGTTTTCTAACACTTTTTTAAAATCGAATTTATTTAAACAATACAACAAAATTTAATCAACAATATAGTTGCCGTTGTTTTCTACTACTTGTGCCCAATGCTCAGGAAGCATTTTAATCCCTCTGTTGTAAAATTCTTGTGATTTTGATGCAAAAAATTCGGTCAATGCATTTTTGAGGCATTCTTCATTATTAAATGTTTTTCCAAGAAGAAAGTTTTGCAAAGAACGAAACAAATAGTAATCGGAAGGGGCAATATCAGGAGAATATGCAGGTTGAGGGAGAACTTCCCATTCCAACTGGCGCAGTTTTTCAGCAGTGATTCTTGCAGTATGCGGTCGTGTGTTATCGTGGTGAAGAATTACGCCCTTCCGATTAATCAGCGCGGGTTCTTTTTCTCTTAAAGCTTGGGCTAACCTTTCCAATTGGGCACTATACACTGCACTTGTAATGGTTTGGGTAGATGGTAAAAGTTCATAATGAAAAATTCCTTTAAAATTCCACCAAACACACAACATCACTTTTTTCGCATGCAAGTCAGGTTTTGGCGTGGGCTGGTGGGCTGCGGAGCCTCATTTTTGTCCAACCATTGAGGCCGCCTTTTCAAATTAACATACAGCACCCATTCTTCATCTCCGGTAACAATTTGCTCTAAAAACGGCAAACGGTTTTGACAAGAGAGGAGCGAACTGCAAATTGTGACTCTTTGATTACGGTTGTTGTTGGTCAACTCATGAGGAACCCATTTTCCAAACTTTTGGACTTTGCCAAGTGCACGCAATTGATTGGAAATTGTTTTCTGTGAACAATTTAAAGTTGTCGCAAGCTCTTGTTGGGTAATTTGAGGATTTTGCACCAAAAGAGCTTGAAGAGCTTCTTGATCAAAATTGGACACACGGCCTCGACCACTCTTGTCATCTAATGAAAAATTTCCCTCGCGAAATTTCTCAAACCAACGCTGGCATTTTCTGGCGCTAACTGCATCTTGACCAAGAGCACTACAGATGTTTTTTGCAGCCTCACTTGCTTTTCTTCCTAATTGGAACTCGTAAAGCATGCAGTGCCGAATATGCTCTTCATCCGCCATCTTCTTAGCCCTAGTTTTGCAACAAAAACCAAACCAAACACAAACTTTTTCAAGCAAAACTTGTTAATTGCACTTCACACGTTCTGTAGATACCACGTGTTTGAAGGTTATGTCAATACAAGTCAATGCCAAGCAAGATTTTAAACGAATGTTTAAAAACGACATTAATTATTAGACCCACTAGTATGATTTCATCTTGATTACACCTACAAAGACTTTTTTTCAAATAAAGGCACATGGTTTTATATGATAGTACTCAACCCAGTACATCTCAGTTGCATAATTTTCTCTAGAAATGTTTAGTTGCTTGGGTCCAAATACTGAATAACTTTGATCAGGGTCATAGTTTAAGAATTTGTATGTAATATTTCCTGTATACATTAAGTTTAGACATCAAATTACATATTTTAATACAATTTATTGGGATAATAATGATTAATAGCATTATATATGTTTCAAGTATATAATTTTATAGCATGTCATCTGTATGTTCCATCATGTGCCTACTGCCCAAAGTCTAGTCACCTTCAGTTACCATATATTGGACCTCTTTTACCCTCTTCATCATTCCCCCTACCCTCCTTTCCCTTTGTTAACCACTGTACTGTTGTCTGTGAGTTAGTTTATTTGTTAATTTGTTGCTTTCTGTTTTATATCCCACACCAGAGGCCTGGTGCATGACATTCATGCACTGGCAAGGGGAAGGGGTCCCCTCAGCCTGGCCTGTGCCCTTTCTCAGTCCAAGAGCCCTTGGGGGATGTCCAACTGCCACAGAGGTGGGAGAGGCTCCTGCCACTGCCACTGCCACTGGCCCTGTGCCCGCCAGCCCAGCTTCTGGCTGAGCAGCGTTCCTCCTATGGAAGCACACTGACCACCAGGGGGCAGCTCCTGTGTTGAGCATCTTCCTTCTGGTTGTCAATTTGTATATTACCTTTTTATTATCCTACTTAATAAAAGAGAATTTATGCAAGTTAACCATCACTCTGCTACACCCACCAACCACGCCCAACAGCCAATCAGAGTAAGTATGCAAATGAACCCAACCAAGATGCTTATAGCCACAGAGAGCAGGAGGGAGGCTTGGGTTTCCCTGGCAATGGAAGAAACCAAGCTTTCCACCTACCCTTGCCGGCATAAGCCTCCACTCAAGGCTACAAAGTTTCAACTATGGAAGGTAAACAAATCCAAACAGAAATGGCAGCGTGGCCAGCCTGCAAACCACCATAGGCCCCTCACTCAGGCTGCCCCATGTCCCAAGGGAACTCCCAACCTGATCCAGGACACCCTTCAGGGCAAACCAGCTGGCCCCCACCAATGCACCAGGCCTCTATCCTATCTAATAAAAGAGTAATATGCAGATTGACCATCACTCCAACACACAATATGGCTGCTCCCATGTGGTCAAAGATCCTGCCCCTATGTGGACACAAGATGGCCAGCAGGGGAGGGCAGTTGTGATGATCAGGCAAGCAGGGGAGGGCAGTTGGGAGGCACCAGGCCTGCAAGGGAGGGCAGTTGAGAGAGACCAGACCTACAAGGGATGGCAGTTGGAGGCGATAACTCTGCAGGGGAGGGCAGGTAGGGGTGACCAGGCTAGCAGGCAGAAGCAGTTAGGGGCAATCAGGAAGGCAAGCAGGCAGGCAGTTGGGAGCCAGCAATCCTGGATTGTGAAAGGGATGTCCTGGATTGTGAGAGGGATCCCAGATTGGAGAGGGTGCAGGCTGGGCTGAGGGATACCTCCCCACCCCAGTGCACAAATTTTGTGCACCAGGCCTCTAGTGCAAGATAACAGCAAAGACATGGTTAAAGAAGTGGTATATATACACAATGAAATACTATTCAGCCATAAAAAGATGAAATACTGCCATTTGCAACCATATGGATGCATCTTGAGAGAATCATGCTAAATAAAATAAGTCAGACAGAAAAGGACATCAAATTATTAAATTACAATTTTATTGATTTTTGCTAAGTGAATACAATTTATCTTTTGAATGAAAATTTATTTTCAAGTTAGATGATAATTTGTGTATTTCTGATGACTTTGAGTGAAGGATGGAAGCAGGGAACTATACATCATGTGCAGCTCAGCTTTTTATTTCAGGTACACTTCATCATATGGATAATAGTCATAATTTAGAGGCCTGAGTACTACCCCCATGCCACCAGTGACTTCAAGGTGGCCCTGGTTCTGTCAAGAAACTATCACTTTTTAAAATTGAAAAGACCTCATAGGTTCCAAAATAAATTCCTGCTCCAGATTTTATAAATGAGAGAACATTTATAAAATGAACTGAATTACCAAAGACTTCATATTTAAATAGAGGTCCAGTTGGTGGAACTCTTAGCCCAGTGTTGCTTTGCTATGCCATAAAACTGCTCCAAACATCTTTCTGATTATTTATCTTGCTCTCACTTCTCAGTTTTTAGAAGAATGTATCAATTGGCCCTCTTTAGTGATTGGCATAAGTATAGAGTGAAGAGAAGTAAATGAAAAACATTTGCAAATTCTATCTTCTCCCTCCTTATAGCTAAAACCATTTTCAATAAGTCTGGCTTCTGACATTTGGATCTTGATTGCCAAGTCCTTGATTGTAGTTTTCTAAATACACTGAAGTGCATATAAATATGAAACTTGTATCTTGCATTAAAATGAGTGATTACTGGAAAATATTATAGAAATTACCACCTTTCTTTTGTTTTATCCACCAAAATAGCAATTTCTAATTATCAGACATCATTTGTTTCGATATCACAGATTCAGTCTTTTTTTCTATTTTCCTTATATATGTATCTAGTATTATAGGAATAACTCTCTGAAGTTATCCATTTTTCAGCATAGAAGAGCAAACAAAATATCAGAGACAGTATGTTTGACCACATTTCCAGTTTGTAAATAAGTCTTGGTTGGATAGCTCTGTTTGTAAAGTGGAAATGTGGTCAACAGACCCTTAGTCCCTAGAGTCCACAAAGAAAGCTAAATCTGCTTTGCTTCTGCTTTTTACATGATCAACTACATAAAATATTGATGCAGTGAAGTGATGCATCGCTATTGTTCATCTCCTTGTACTCACATTTAACATGTGTTTACAAAGGGATGCTAATCTGGAAGCAGATCAAAAACAGTTCCATATTAAAAAGTTTGTTGGGATAACAGATTACAAAGTAGAAGTTTATTTTCTGAATTCACACTTCCATTAGAATTGAGTACGAAATCTACATTGTTATTCCAGTCACCTCTGTTTGTTTCCCTTTCATTTTAAACTTAATACCTCATCCATTAATTTACAGAATTAAAAACCATAACTGAATTCTATTACCTCTCAGTGTGCTTTCCAACAGTGCACATCCAAAACAAAGCCATGGCAGGCCTGATCTGCAGCTTGCGTGATTCTTTGGTAGGAAGGAATGTGGAAGGTAGGTGGTCCGCAGTGTACGTATCCTTAATGAATTGTCAGTCCTGGAAGCTGGGCTCACTTGCAAGAAGAGATTCGAAAACTGCTAATTGGAATTACTACAGTAAAGTAGAGGAGGAAAATCTATTGGCACCCTGGTCGGTTCCTAAAGGTTCTCCATAACAGCTTTCTATAACACGATGACCTCCGTCAGGGCCCTGGAAGGAAACAATCTTAGTTCTTTAACTAGCAACTTCTTTTGTGATGAACTAAATCCATCAGAATGTTTCAGTGCTAGATGAAAAAATAAATAAAACCCTATGTGATATTTTGAAATAGTTTACAGAGTTTACTTGAATCCTGTGATGTATACAAATGAACCCTACTCTGTCTTTGGGACAACCAACCCACGAACATCATGTTCTTGGAAATCATCTCCAGTCCTCATTTTTGAAAGTGCTAGATACTTTCTTGGCCAGAAAGTGAATATATAGCTGGCAGGTATAGATTCTCCCATAGAAAGACTAACTAGGAAGGTATTACGGTATGGATGAAGGGTTATTTCTAAAAGTGTTTCTGTCTTTATTCTCACTTGTAAGAATTGCGCTCTTGGCAAAGGATATCCTTTAGGTTCTGTTGAGAACACTCTGAAGGGATTAGGTCAAGTTCTGAAATTTTCCTTGAACTCTGATAAAGGCTGAGAAGAAGAGCCCTCTGATTGCTTTTAAGCTGGCTGACTTTCTGAGCAGCAGCTGCTTCTGATTCCTGGCTCCAGACAAATCCTTTTCTCAAGGGGTTACTGAGGGAGCACATCTGCTCATTCTGAGTATCTCCATGTTCTCCAGCCCTCCACATTTCCAGTTGAAACTGCAGGACTTCACCCCTCATGGCTTATAAACAATATCGGAAACCTTTTGGAATAAGAGACAGAGCTGGGGCACATACTACTTTATTCCACCTGCCTCCTCTGATACAACAATAAGAACAACAAAGTTTTGAATCCTAGTTTTGCCTTCTCTAGCTGTGTGTCCCCAGGCACATTATATAACCTCTCTATGGTTTATTTTTACCATTGCTAAAATACTAATTATTAAATGTTAAAATCATTACATGTGATGGTTGATGTGAAAATATCCCTAGAGTACAGCAGGATTTACAGAAATAATGGTTTTCTTTCTCTGAAAATGTGCATTAAGCATCCGAGAAAGAGTAGAGATGAAGGGTAGATGGGGAATGGTCCTGAGGACTTGTATTTGGCATTCCCTCATGATTTGACAAATCAGGTCCTGTGGCTTGGGGAAACACATACCTCTATCCCTGGCTCTTTTTTCATCCAATCCAGAGTTGGAGTTTCTCTCCACTTTTCCATATCCCTAATAATCTTCATTAAATTTGCATAGGTTCTTTCCTTCTATGTTGGGAGTGAAATGCGAAATCCAATAAGAAATATTTTCTGGTACAATGCCTCTCTAGCAGATGCCACTGTATACATACTGCTGATATACTTCTGCTTTTGTATTAGTGCTATATACTATGAGGAGCAGGAATATCATAGTTGTCATGTTTCTTTAGAAATACCTCACAAAGTACATGGTTTACTTTTGTTTCTTATTATTTTGTTTTCATTTCCCTGAATCACAGTAGGCACTCAATAAATACTTGCTAAAAGAGTGAATAAATTAGGTAGGGGTTGAAGTAGGACTTGGAGGTTTAGAGACTAGTGAGGAAAGGAGTGGCAGTAATGAAGTGGATGAGGTGAGATTGTACAAAGTAACCTGAAGAATCTAAAATTTATACCGGTAGGAAGGGTGGTTGAGACTCCTTGGAACACTCAAAGTCATCAAAGGAGAGCACTTGAGGAGTTCTTGATTTTGGTACAATTCCAGGAGTCTAGGGAAAAGTGAAGTGACTAAGTGAGAAAATTTAGACACTGAGAAAGTTGGATGCAATAAGTATGGAAGATGCTGAGTGAAAAAAAAAAGTTTACACATGAAGCATGGGTTGATAATAGAAGCAATGACTTAGCCATTTCATGTGGCTGTGTTTGGACATGGTATTTTCCAGGATAAAGAGGTTTTACTGTATGTCCTGTGTACCTGGTGAGATGCAGAAAGTGCATTGGAGGAGGTGCTCAAATTTCTTTCTGCCACCCCTCCCTCTTCAGGAAAAATAGCAGACACAAGCCTGGAGGGTTCTAAGGTCTTGTAATAATGACCTTCCCTTACTCACATTTATTGGCAGAAGTAAAAGCTTGGTCCCAGAAGAATTATAACCCACCCACTGCACAAATAACACCTCTGCACCACAGTATGTCTAGGAGACCATTGCGCTTAACCCAAACTTGCATTTTGCCCCCATTTATATTTGTCCTCACAAGAAGCCTTGGGCTTCCAGGTTATCCCATGGCACTCTCATCTCCAGATTTCTATGTATATTCCCAAATCCAAAATCTTCTCACTTTCTCTGCTGGGACTCCTGGTCTGTCAGCAGCTTCTCTGAATTTTTCCTTCAGGGAATTGCAGACATCTTAGGTGATAGCTTTTTCTCTTCCTCACCACTGCTGCCACTGGGCCAGGAGTTGGAGTATGTGTTCTTGCTGCTTACACCTATCACTGCCTACCTTTTCTTCCTAAAACCCTCGAACTCTGAAATTTATGCCATTGGACTACATCATATGTTAACCCTCCCTTCTATATCTATCTGTATCACTCCCAGCCCATTGCTTGAATATATTGGCTCATTACTATCAATCTTAGCAGAACTATTTCTGTAGTCATTATTGGTTATTTGAATATCTACATCAATGATACTCTTAATACCCTGAACTCTCTTCTTTGACCTTTACTCTTCCAACCATCTCTAACCCATCTCGGTCTCTCACTCCCGGAGCCACTCACTCCAGCACTATCCTATACAATGTTCTGTAATGATGGAAATATTCTATATCTGCATTGCCCAGTGTGGTAGCCTCCAGCCACATGTGGCTATTGACAACTATAAGAGTGGCTAGTGTCGCTGAGGAACTGAATCTTAATTTTAATTAATTAAAATTTACATTTAAATAGCTACTTTAATGAGTTCCTAGACATCATCATTACTAAAAGCTACATCCTCTCTATAATCCTAAATTCAAGTATCACCAACAACTTTCCAATCATCACCTCTTACCTTTCTAACTTACTCTCTCCACTACCCTAACCATAACAGAGCTTCTATCAAAGAGTGTCCCTGCTGATTATGTCCCTTTTACCACCCCTTTTGAATCTTTGTGTCCTCACTTCACCCTTTAGCCAGCTTGGATTCCAGGGTCCATCAGTAAAAGCACAACCTTGCATCACATTTAGCTCTATTATCCCCATATCTTCATCACACTTGCCTGGCAAAACCTAAACTCTGCTTAACTTCAATTCCTCACCTACTCTAAACCTGCATTTGTGCACTAAAAATGACCAAAGAAAAGCCCATGACCATAATCACTGATTAGATTCTTGGCCATTAACTTCAAGTGGCACAGAGTGTTGACCAACTATCAACTATATTTCATTGTCTTTTCACTTTTCCATTCTCCTAAATGGCATTTTGACATTCTCTATTCTCTTTAAATATCTAGTACATTCTCTCCCACTCAAGGCCTTCAGCATATGTTTTTTATTCTTATTTTATGAAGACAATATACAGAATAACAAGATCTTATATCCTCTTCTAGTTTCTATTTTTTCTCCTTCCTTTTCCTTAAAAAACTCCATACTAAACTTTTAAGTGGGACCAAGCAAGCAAGCATCTGCATGGGAGTTAGGATGGCAGGAGCCAGGCTGTGGCAAGGAAGGTGTCAATGGAGCAGAAAGCCCAGCATGGGGCTGTGGAAGGCATGTAGGAAAAGTGTATTCTCAGCACTACGCTCATAAAACAGTTTATTTACATTTGTGCATATATTCAGCCTCCTCTCCTAGTACTTGCATTAATTGACCCCCTTATTAAAGACCAGATCCACTGCTTGTGTACTAGATTCCATCTTTTCTTTGGCATCAGTTTATCCCACTGACACCCTCTCTCTCACGTTAAAGTAAAAATGCCTTTAAAAAATTCCTCTACCTCTCTTAAAACATGTCAGGCATGTTTTAATCCCACCAGTACTTTAAAACTGCTCTCATCAAGGTCAGTGGTGGTTTCCTCATCATGTAATCAAATGACCAATTCTTGGTGCCCACTCATTTGACCTGTCAGCAGCATTTAATATAGCTGAACATTTCCTCATTTGGGGAAACATTTCTTTTCACCAGGCTTCTGGAAAAATCTTGGTTCTCTTTCTACCTCAGTGGTTCTATCTCATGTGCTATTTCCTTTTCATCTCAGTGTTTACACTTTGGAACAACTCATTGCTCAATCTTGAGAACTCCTCACTTCTTTGTCTACATTTATCTCTATATTATCTCGTTTGTTTCATAAGTCTGTGAGCTGAAGGCTTGCAAACGTATACCTATCCTTTGAACTCCACACCTATTTTACACAGCTGCTTATTCAGCATCTCTCCCTAGACAATTAATGTATGTCAGAAACTTAATATGTCCAAATCTTCACTTATTATTCATCCAATATCCTCCAAACCTGCTCTTCCTGTAATTTTCCTCATCTCAACAGATAACTGTATTTCTTAGTTGCTTTCTATCTCTCCCTCTCCCTTCCTCTCTGAAATCAATAAAAAATATATTAAAACATATATTTAGAATGAGACCATTTTTTAACCACCTCATGCCACTATCCTGGTCTTCTCCACAGTTGACTGCTATTTGGATATTAAAGTAGCTCCCTCACTGGTTGCTTTGTTCCCCCCTTGCCCTTAATTGAGTCCAATCTATTTTAATAAAGCACCCAGAATTGCCCTTTAACATTTGCGTCAGATTGTTCCTTTCCTTCCATGGCTCTGTGCTGTCTTCAGAGAAAAATCCCCAGGCTCCCTAGGACATGTCCCTCCGCTCCTCTTTGATTGAATTTTCTACTAATCTCCTGTCTCTCCTCTGGGAATGGGATTATTTTCTCTTCCTTAGGGGCTTTATACTTGTTCCAGCCCCTGGACCTTTACCCTTGCTGCTTCCTCTGCCTGAGATGATCTTCTTACAAGCAGGAAGAAGATCTTATGTCCTTCAGATTTCTATTCAAATGTTGACTAACTAGAGAGACCTTCCCTCACCACCCTATGTAAAATCACCCTTGCCTCATTCCTATCCTCCCAACATGCCCTGTTCTGCTTACACCGTTTATTTGTCTCTGTAACACTCCTTGCTGTGTGCCATCTTACATTTTTGCTTCTATCTTTGTTATCCTTCCACTAAACTGGAAGCTCAGCAAGGACAGGGGTTTTGTTCAGTTTGTTCATGCTGTTTTCCTAGCACTATAGCTGTTCCTGACAAATAGGATGAACTCAGTATGCTGAGAGGTTTCAGAAATAAATAATAGGTCTCCTCCAAGGGCAGATATTCATTATTCTGAGAGAAAAATCTATGAGGCCACAAGTATCAATACCTCAGTGCAATTTATGTCCAATTATAGCTAGAACAACTTCAGGGAAAGCAGACAGGTGGGAATCAGGACACCTGGTCTCTCGTCCTGGAACTGTCCTTTGCCCACTGTGTGACTCTAAGTGTTTACTTTTGGGTTTAGATTTCATCACCTGTAAAATGATGTTGTTGAACTAATAGATCAGGGGCTCCAGGCTGGGGGTCTAGAGACTCCTCATCAGCCTACAGTGGGCTTCTGGGGACAGGTGCCTCTCCTTTTGGTGTAGGAAACATTGTGAGGCTATGGCACAGGTGCACATTTCTTTTCCAGATGACAGGGAGGTTTGTGGCCCTGAAATGGAACAGAAATCCTTGAAGTCTGTTTTAGTCCTAACTTTATGTGGTTCTAAGTTTTGAAAAGAGAATGACAGAAGACAGCCTGATGCCACTGTGCAGCTGGAAGGCATTCTCAGTTCTGCTACATCCTGAGAAAGTTTTCTCTCTCAGTTGGGTTTATATCACTTGTAAAATGAGGGAATTGGGCTAGATGATCCAAAATAATACCTCTAATTCTATATTCAACTCAAACCAAACCAAAGCCAAGAAACAAACAAACAAACAAATAAAAAGATGTGGAAGTAAGCTTGGGGAGTCAGATTGGTCCCTGCCGGGTCCTCAGGAGTCAGAATCCCAGACCTGTGGTGGTTCCTGCATAACATTAGCTCATGGGCTCGATGACCTTCTGAGAAATGGAAGGTTGAGTCTTAGGGATGATTGGAAATGGAGAAGAAAAAGCTACACTGCTTTCCCCAAAGAGAATTGGAGGCTGATTCCCTAAAGTTTAACCTCATAAATCCTAAAATAAATAATGGAAAAGATCTCTTTATGGTATTGGAGAATCTTTTGATAGGTTAAAGGGGTGTATACAGTCCCTTGTTAGTCTACTTTTCTTATTAGAATCCAGATAACATTTTGTTATTGAGGAAATACATTTGTCACATGTATACTTTTGATTTGTTCCACTCTTCTCTCAGATCTCTCCCCCTGGCCTCATTCCCTTGCTAGTAGTGCCTATTATTTCTTTTTTAAAAATTATTTTAAAGCATTACATATGTCTCTGTTTTCCACCATTGACCTCCTCCCATCCACCTTCACCCCGCAGCACATGCCCTCATCCCCCCACCCGACCTAGTTTCTATGTCCATTGGTTATGCTTGGTTGATTTTTTACCAGCACTCCTTCCCCCCCCCCCCCCCCCTTCCTACTGAAGTTTGACAGTCTGATGCTTCTCTGTCTCTATCTATTTTTGCTCATCATCAGTTTATGTTGTTCATTATATTCCACAAATGAGTAAGCTCATATGATATTTATCTTTCTCTGACTGGCTTATTTCCCTTAGCATAATGCTCTCCAGTTCCATCCATTCTGTTGCAAATGGTAAGAATTCCTTCTTTTTTACTGCAGTGTAGTATTCCATTGTGTAGATGTGCCACAGTTTTCTAATCCACTCATCTGCTGATGGACACTTAGGCTGTTTCCAAATCTTAGCTATGGCGAATTGTGCTGCTATGAACATAGGGGTGCATCTATCCTTTCTGATTGGTGTTTATGTTATTTCTATATATATATATATATATATATATATATATATATATATATATATCCTGTTTGCTCTGGACAGTAGATTTGTGACCGGGTTGGGAAGAATACACACAGCACTCAGAGGATGTTGATTGAAGCCTCTCTTTTTTTTTTTTTTTTTTTTTTTTTTTTTTAATACATTTTATTGATTTTTGTACAGAGAGGAAGGGAGAGAGATAGAGAGTTAGAAACATCAATGACAGAGAGTCATCGATCAGCTGCCTGTTGCACACTCCCTACTGGGGATGTGCCCGCAACCAAGGTACATGCCCTTGACCGGAATCGAACCCGGGGCCCTTCAGTCCCCAAGCTGACGCTCTATCCATTGAGCCAAACCGGTCCCGGCTGATTGAAGCCTCTCTGTCCCCAGATACGATGTGGTCCTGGGGATAACAGTATGGAAGGTTGATAACAGTAGTTCCCTCCTTTCACTCAAAGCCAAATGAGACACAGTCCCTGCTCTGCATCTCAGAGTCACCACAAACAAAGCTGGATTTGCACTGGTATCCACTATTCCAGGATTCCGCTCCTCCCTTCCCACAAGTGGGGAGGCTGCATCCTATGATGAGGAGAGTGCCTTTGGTCAGCAGACAGTTGTCTACATTACCCCTGTGGGGCAATGGGCCTGAATAAGGTATTTTCTTTCTTCAGGGGCCTGGGCCAAACTCTACTGTGCCTCCAGGGCCCATTAGGCTGCAGGTCACAGCAGCTGGAGCCCAGGGCCCAGAGCTGGTCACGGGTCTGTGCTGCCTGCTCCATGAGTCACAATGGAGTCATTGACTATTTATTTACTCAGCACAACAAGGCCGCTGTTGACTTAATTACTGGAGCCTCCCTGCTACCCTTGGGATCTTTAAATGACTAAGAGACTTTCTATTGCCACTAACTCACCCCTCCTTAACCTCTGTTAAGTCCCCAGTCTCCCTCACAGGGGAGGGCTCAGTTGGCATGTAGGGGGCACTGTGAGCCAGTAGTCCTGGTGGAGAGGGCAGAGACGGGTGGTTTTCCTTGGGAGCTGGGTAGGGGTTGGCAGGGCTGAGTCTCTGTGTTTCAAGCTGGCCTGAGGCAGGCATTAGCCCTGGGCTGTGGAGGGTGGCAATGATGTGCCAGGTTTGGGCAGGGCTGAACTCTATGAGAAGCAACCAAAGGCTTGTCTCCAGTCATGACCACAACTGGTCTCTGGAGGTAGTTTTTCACTTAAGGCCATTGGAATTAAGAGATTGGAAGTCAAGTCTGGCTCCTTACTGCAGCCTGTTTGAACATTACCCCCCTCCCAGCTTCTGCTCAGCCTCACTTAAACCTCCTCTCTAATCGCTTCCTCTGGGGGCAACTTGCAAAATCTCTGCTCTAGTTAATATTGTAGGGACAAAGATAAAGCAGCAAGGGTATTGAATAGCTGTTGATTTTTCTGCCCTGGAGGAGTGGAAATGGGAGATTGTTTGCAAAATGGACACAAGACACCAGGGCGGTGAGGGCATGAGTGGGGAGGGGTGATACGGCAATAGGGGACAAGGACACATACATAATACCTTAATCAATAAAGAAAATAAATAAACAAACAGTAGAAGTATGGGGGGGGGGGGAAAGCTGATGTTCTTCCTGAAACGCCTGGGGAGACCCCAGGTGTGCAGCTGCCAGCGGTCCTCCCTGGAAGCAGAGTTGAGGGAAGATTCAGGGAGGTTTGTACCCCTCCCCTCTTCGTGGGCTTTTTAAAAAAGTCCTTTAGGACATTTAGCCCTGAGGCCAGCGAGGCCTGAACTGCTCCCCAGATTTCTTTCTCCAACCTTTGAACTGAGACCTCCAGTGCAGCAGCAACCATAGGATCTCAAATCAAACTTCTTTCTGTAATTTGTTTGGGTTGGGAGTCAGGGACTGGGGGAAGGAGGAGTCTGACATTAAGGCGCCAGGTGGGCACCAATACTGCCTGCCAATCCTCGGACCTTGGGAGAAGTCCCTTTCAGTACAGGAGGCAAAGAGAGAGGTGCCTAAGAGGACCGGGAAGCCAGGGGAGTGTGCAAAAGGGTGGGGGTGCAGATGAGGCGCAGGTCAAGATCGCTCTCGGACCTCCGAGGGAAAGGGCAGGATTTGGACTAAAAGTGCCGCTTTAGAGTCTACAAGCTGCTTCCCAAACGCAGGCAGCAGCGGAGAAGTTTTCGTTGCTATGGTTTCAGAGAGGTCTAAAAGTCACCACCCAGAACCCAAGGAGCTGGGTCTCCTTACGCATGCAAGCATTTGGTCAGCGCCCAGGGCCAGGCACGTGCCCTGGCGATTTGCATCCCTCCCTGACCCCGCACCCCTTTCCCAGTCCTCCCATCCCAGACACCCCCGCTGGGATGCGCACCGATGGGAGGCGTTCCTAATATCCAAGTCTGGGGGCGCCCAGCATCCTCGCACTTTCGCTCCTGCTGCCCACTGCCCTGCGCTGGCAGCCCTGTGGCCCCGGCGGGAGGTGCGGACCGCGCAGGGGCTGCGGCGGGCGGGGGCTGGGGGGAAAGGAGCGCGGCGCCTTTAAAGCGGGAGGCGCGGAGCCCCCGCCAGGAGGCGTGTCTGTCTCAGCGGCCGCCGCAGCTCCGGTCTCCGTCTCTGCCGCCGCCAACGCCGCCGTCACTCGCGCTCGGCGCCCGCCCGCGGCTGCGCTCCTCCGTCCCGGAGCCCGGGACTCCCCGCCGGACCTCCTCGGGCTGCTCCTCCCCAAGGACCACCCCCGCCCCCGCCCGCTCACCTCCCCCCGCCCCAGCCAGAGGTAAGCGCTCCCTCCGGGTGGGCTGCGATCGGGGCTGCCTCCCCAGGAGCACGTTCCCACGGGGACCGGAGGGACCGGGGTGGGCGAGCGACGCTTTCCGCCGGGAGGAGGACGACAGCGAGGAGCGGCGCGGGGAGCCCCGTGCGCCCCGGGCAGCCGCCAGCCTCATCGATCCGCTGCGAGTGGCTTTGTCCCGCCGGCTGCAGCCGATTCAGATTCCCGTCCGGGATGCAGCCGGCTCTGCTCCGCGCAGAATAAGGTCCTGAGCGGACGCGCTAGGAAGTGGCCTCCGCCGCCGGGACGCGCGCGCGAGGCGAAGAGACACCGATGGCGAGAAGCTGGGTCTGCCTGCGGGTCTGACCAACTCCCCAGCCTGCCTTCCATCCACCCGTGTTCCCAGGCTCCCAGCGACCAGGCTCCCCAGTTCCACAAGGAAAAGCAGGCATCCCCATTCACCGCTGCCGCTACTGCGAGCTTCTGGGAAACTCGCAGGGCGTCCCGCTAGGGTCAGGGGAGTAGTGTCTCACCAGGGTGGATGGTCAACCTCAAGAACTTTTAAAGGCACTCTCCCAGCCCCTGGTACTGTGGCCTTCCGGGAGCTCTTTACCAAACAAGGGACCCAACTGTGGTTCTTTATAAGGATTTCCAACTTAGGGAATAGGGGATATTAGAAAACTTCTCACTGCTGTACTTTTGGTAACAAACAGATTACCTCCTGTCGTTTCTTCATCTTCGTACTGTAAGTATTCTCTCAGCAGAAATTACCTTTCGGGTTCATTATGCTTTTCCGTTCACAAGAGGTGATTGATTCATTGATTGATTCATTTGAATTTTAGGGTTAGTATACTGGAATATATTTCAGTCTTGACTTGTCTAAGTTTATTACCTTACAACTTTTTTTTTTTTAATAGGAATCATTTTTGTCACCAGCAGGGCAGCTTCTAGAAGCCTTAGGAACGTCTTACTTAAACAAACAAACAAACACACATAAAAATGAGAGGTACCAAAGGAAGGTGATAGAGAATAAGTGGTGCCTAGAAGTCTTACCTGTTTGTTTTCTTCTATTTAAACCCATTGGAGATTGCACAGGCTGAAATTAAGAGAAAAAAAGGTTCCAGGGCCTGTAAATCTATTCCAATTTAGTTTCTTAATTAAGATATACTTCTTTATGGCATCACAAATTTAATTAAAACTCTAAATGCTATTAATCATCAATGCAGCAGAATGTTGGTAGAACAGTGGATGTGTTGAGAATCACAAGGGATTGCATAGCACAGCATTCAGAGTTAAGAAGAGGGAAGTGCAAGTATGCAACAGTATGGTTTTAACTGATATCAGATCCCACTTTGTTCTCTGGCACTTCTAGTATCATGGGTGAACAGGCTGTTTGTTTTAGCTTAGCTGCCATACAACAGGCCACATGCATGGAAGACTAGGTCAAGTGTTGCTATGAGATGAGGTTTCTTATGTGTCACATAATAGCAGGACTTATGTGACAAGTTTAGTGGAATTCTTACAAAGAATTCCAGGTGGACAATGTAAGTATAGATATGGGATGGAAGAACCTCTGAAACATCTTAGAAATTCAGGCTGTCCTGGGATTATGTATTTGCTGTTTCTTGCAAAAGGTATCTAAACATTGTGCTGTAAGGATTATCACACATTTGTCCATGCCCCAGCAGGTGGCAGCTAACTAGAATAAGATTCATTTTCACTGGGAGAATAGAAAAATAAAATTGATTCTCAAGTAATAGTGCCCCCAAATAAGAGGTCATTAGTGTCAGTAAGTATAAAAATACAGTGAAAGATGAAGCGAAGGGCTTTTTGTTGTTGCTGAAACAAGCTTTTGCATGAACATGATATGCATTTTGTTCTTTGGTAATTTATCATAGGCTTGATTTCTCTTCATGTCAGCATTCTGTATTTTTTTGAGCCTTACTTTTAGTCACAGCTCCTCTCTGTGTGTACATATATGTGTGCATTTGCCATTTGTCATCTCTGCTTTGACCTTGGAACCTACAGAGCTTTGGCTCCTGGAATAAAGGTTGCATATGGTTAAAGTGAGAAAAAGATGCAACCATGGAATAAGGTATATAAATTTTACTATTACAAAACATATAGGATCTCCTGACACTGAATAGTGTTTTTTATTTTTTATTTATTTATTTTTTATTTGTGAGAAAAAAAGCAAATCACAAAACTGACACAGTTTTAAAAAGATTTAAACCTGGTCAGTGAATACTATATAATGATTTTATCAATCCTTCATATAGCTTAAAACTGGGATGCATATTTTTAGTATTGAGGAGAAACTTGTAATTACTTCAAAATTGCCTTACTATAGTCATCTTTTACACCAAATCATTCTGTTCTAGTATTCAGAAGGTAATTTTGGGTTTTTTGTTGTTGTTGCTTTTGCCCTGGGAGTGAGTGATATTTAGTGAGAGAAAAAAAAAAAAAAAGAAAATTAATCTGATTACCCTTGTAACAGATGGAAATCTGCAGGTGGAGAATTCTAAAGCAATAACTAATTGCACATGTTAGAAATGTCTTTAGCCACTGGACATTGACAGCATGTTACTCAATATTCTGAATTCTTGGTGGTCTTTCAGGCTTTTTTTTTGTATTGTGAAATAAGTAGTTTAGTGTTCACGAGGGAACTCAGTTATTGTAAGTGGCTTTTGTGGTAGTATGCCCTGTAAGGGGATGGTTATTAGCACATCCTGGGTGTGCCAAGCAATCCCAGTAAGTCACACTGACATATACACACCACACAGTTGATAAAAAACCCTTTAGACAATGCGAGCAATGCCATAATTCAAATACACAGACTCTGTGTAGTAGAAATTTTCACATTGCTACTTCAAATGGTACATTACCCATTCAATGTACCACTTTCAATGTACTACTCCAGAATAGAATAAATCTATGTCTGGAGCGCTGTCCGCGGTCCTGAAGAAAGGTTGTCTCCTGCCTGCAGTTCAATTGGACAGGTGGAGTTGTTGTCTGTGGTGTTGAAATCTTTCAGATTCATTGATGGATGCAAATGAATGTAATTTAGCATATGTGCAAAATTGGCTCTTGGGGGACCAATTAATAGTAAAGAAATTATGATAGACTTTCAACTGTTTAATTTACTGTGTAAGAACTTCATGAATCTGGAAGCTTGATCTTTCACTTTTCCAACTAGACATCTAATAAATAATCCCACAAAACTGCATCTAGTTTAGAATGGTAGTTTTAAGCAGAGACATTACAACTGCAATGTCAATTGCCATTATGTTAACAGAATACACGAAAAACAAGTGCCATAGTACATTTGTTTCTCAAATTCCATTAAATGACAACTACACTGCAGAATTGCAGAATTTTGATTAGTCACAACATCCTATTTTCAGGTATTGAGTATAAATTATATTTGACAGATAAAAAATAAAAATATTTATTGTTTCCCCCACAGTCATTATTATCTCTGCTGGAATCAAAAAGAGAAAAGAATAAATAGAATGGAATAAATGAGATGGCAAATACAAGATAGAACATGTTGGACTGTACATGCCTACAAGAGACATTTTAAACATGGACTGAAGGAGTCGCTAGATACCCTTAGTTTTAGCACAAGGTGTTCCTTTTAAAGTGCTCAAATAGTCAAATTTTTTGATTGAACTGACTGCTACACTGCAGAACTAGCCATTCATGATACTTATTTTTGACACTGCAGTTATGCCTCCATTTTAAAAAATAAAATCAATGCTCACTTAATGCCTTTGCAAAATATAGGATTATTTTCAAAGAATCATTTTATAGTGTCATAAGAAAAAATATTGAATGAATTATTTTGGTGGATTGCAAACAGTTCATTGTTTTCTTGCTTTCTGGAGGAAAGATTACTCATATCACTATTTAAAAATTAGATATTTTTCAAATAAGGCATTTAATATTTTTTCATAAGGTTTAACCTAATGCCCTGTTAGTTGGTATGAAAAAGAGGTTAATTTTAAGATACAGGCTTAGCAGTTTGCCTCTTGTGCTTCTTGATCACTTAATAATAATATATAGCAATGTGTTTATTCCTATCCATCTTGCTTTCACTTACTAATGTAAAATATCAGGATTGGACATTTTTCATTTATATATGCATGGGAGAGAGCATATTAACTATTTCAACAGTAAAGTGTATTTCAATAGAAAATACAATTCTCTGTATTTTTTTTCTTTGATTAAATTACCACTTGTGAAAGCCAAGATAGTCACTGCCTGGGAACTCTTAATTATTCTAATCCCATATTCCACCTCTTAAATAAAATATTCCATTAAAAAAATAAACCTAAGAAGTTTGGGCAAAATTACTGAAGATTCTGAGTTGGCTGCACCAATTCACATTGTCTTTTTACATGTGCACAATTATTGTAGATGAGCTAAAAATGGGTGGGAAGATATGATTCTTTTATTTTAATCCAACATTCTCCCCCTTCCCCCCCCCCCCCCCCCAAAAAAAAAAAGGCCACTTGAAGAAACCTACTTTTATTCCTGGGTAGTAATCAAGAAATGTCCCACTAAAGTTTTTAATGATTATCTTCACATCTCCAATTGCACTCCGATCTCTATTCATTCCTGGACAAAATTTTAAAAGTATAACTCAGACCCTCTTTTCAACTTAAGCACAAATTACATTTGCAATAAATTCTTTTGTCTTACATCACTTCCTTTTTTTTTTTTTTTTTTTTTTTTTACAACTCCTAGGCAAAGTGACTTTGACTTAGCTTGTCCTGCCGTTTATTACAATTCGTCAATTGATTGCAAGAAGTCCACTTGCATATACTAGCCACTCTCTTGGCTAAGAGTCTCGAGTGAAAATAAAAACACTTCCTCCCCTTGTAAATAAATCCGACTTCATTCTTGTAACTTAAGGCAGCTGATCACCTCGGTTGCATAATAGATATGGGGAAGCTCGCTGGCAGGGAGCCTTAGGAGGCAAGCCGCTATCTCAATTTTTCTCACTTAATCTTGGCTTCCCTTCAGGAGCTGTGCAGCAGTGCAGTAGAATAGGGCCTGGCAAAACCTTTGAGAGCAAAGCGCCTTTTGTGCGGGAGGGAACTGGAGCTCAGCTACGGACGCCCCGGCCGTTTCCAAGGCTGGATTTCCTATTGATTTCCCCCCCTCCTTTGCTTCTCCAGGCTCGCGCAGCTGGACATTGTGGGCGTGCGTGCTGGATTTCTCTCTCTCTCGGATGCTCCCGGACTAACATGGATGTCCCGCCATCCCTTGCAGTGGAAGGTTGCTTCTTGGCGCAGTGAGTGGAGAACATGCAGCGATTGCTAATGGGCTTGGGAAGCGGAGACTCCTTCCCTCTCTCGGCGGTGACCATGCCTTGATCGCGCCTGCGGCCACCACCACTCCACACCACAGCCTCCTTCCTACCCGAACCGGGAGCCTCCCCGCTCCGCTAGATCCGGGAAGTGGGTGCCCCGCGCGTGGACACAGGAAACACCATGAAGATTATTCCTCCGATGCTAAGTCATCCAGTCTTCAGGCGCACCCTTAAACTCCTGCTCTGCTTCCTGTGCATCGGATATTCTCAAGGAACCACACATGTATTGAGATTTGGTAAGATTCCCGGTCTCTCGGTCTCTCTCCGGCTCTGGGTGTCTGGCTCGGAGGCAGGCGGCGGATGTAAACAGAGGGTTCGCACCGCGCAGCGGGGGGGCTCCCTCCATTCATTCCAACCTGTTCCACTGCTCCGTAGCCTCCTGGCTTTAAAGAAAACCCCTAGAGCCTTGGATTTCATGTCTTCCTCCATCTCCCCTTAAAAAAAAATGTAAACAGAGAAAAGCAAGCAGCTGGAGGTTGGATGGGTGTGTGTGTTTGGTGGTGGTCTCGGTCGCTGGGGACACAGCGCCTCGGAGCCACCTGCCCCCGCGGGGGGCCTCCGGGCTTGGCGGGAGGTGGGGTCCGCGCGCCCGGCCGGCCGAGCATCTCTCAGCTCCTCCGGCTGATGCTTTCACACTTGCTAACTCCTAACTCTGGCGAGTTGTGTTCCCAGCGCTTCTTCCTGGGACCAGGACAGGTCTGTACGTGAAGAGGCACTGGCCCCTTTGAATTCTTTTGTCATCCGAGAGAGATTTTTCCCCCCCTCCGGTTAATGTCACCCCTGTCCCAATCCCTGGTGCCTGTAGAGGGGCGCGAAGCCCTTAAAATATATCGTCGTTAAGGTTAAAGGCTCTACTTAGCTGGAGTGAAGTGGCGTCCTCAGACAAGGGCTTTGTTTGCTTTTAACTTGCGAGTCCTCCTCGGGAAGCTGCCACTCACACTGCTTGTCCTGGACTAGTCAGTGATGAACGGCGATGACTGGGGCGGAGGGGAGCTGTGTACAGGAGTCTAAATCTTTATTTCATGGTGGCATGATAAAGAGTCCGTCCAGCGAGCAGTTGTAGATTAGGGGAATCTATTGCTCTCCTGAGGAATTGGGGTTTCCTGAGAGCACAAAGGGAAGTCTGAATGTGAGACTTTAGTAGGAACAACTGGTCAGAAGGGTTGCTTGGAGGAAATGAAGTGTGGGCAAAGCTCAGCTGCTCTGGATGGCCGATGGAGTTTTAGCAGGAGCAGAACTAGTCGGAGAAAGTTCCCCTAAGGAGATGAGAGAGAGAGAGAAGAATGCCAACCCCATTAGGTAAATGCGTCCACCGTGGGCGCCTCCTTTGACAGTTCAAGTGGATTTAGACCAAAGTGTGCAGGAGACCATAAAATCCTGAGTATGTGCCTCTGAGATAAAAGCAGATACATTAAGTCATTCAATCACATTTAAATTGGAGTGATTGCCTGCATCTCCTGTTATGCCAACAGCATCCTCGCTTTCCTCTCCCCATGTGCTTTTTCTATAATGATAAAATTTATCATCTCTCTCAGGCTTTATGGAACCAGGGTAGGGATGTTTTTTTTTTTCAAATAGGGGAGTTCTACTTTTCTCTTCTCCCATCCAACACAAAGACCTGGAGTCCAGAAGGCTAGAATGAAGAAAAAAAAAGAAAAGAAAAAGAAGAAAAAGACAATGGGTTATGACTGGATTGTTACTGTAGTAGTTTTCCTTCTTTTTTCATGCCTTTAGATTGTACTTAAGCACGTTGCTGTTAGCAACAAGCATCCACTGAAATGCTTATTTCTTTGGACGAGATTAAACAGGTCCTTCTATCACTGGAAATGTGTCAGCTGTTCTGTTCCGAGCATGTTAGAGCTTACAGTATGGTAGTTTTGCCAATGTTTTGAGTAGTACAACCTACTTATTTGGAATATTGAGATCTCTTCTGAAGTGTGTTTGTGAATGAGTGTGCCTTAGTGTGTGTGCAGACTGGGTTGGGGGGAAAAAAGGAACCCTGGCAGCTGGAAAAATGAACCAGTACTCTAAAGATTTAATTATTGCTGTCCTGGTCTTGCAGCACAATATTTGCTGAATCATTAGATTGTTACATTCGCTGATCATTTCATATCTTCATATTAAAATCTTGGCGACTGTAGCAGAGTGTGTAGCAGCTTTCCAAAAGAGCTGACACACACAAAAATACATTTTCCTAGACCAATGCTTACTAAGAATCTCCTTAAAAAGTAAGGAAGGTAGGTAAAGACCTTCTCGCCAGTGCCTTGATACCCTAAACCTGTGGTCGGCAAACTGCGGCTCAAGAGCCACATGTGGCTCTTTGGCCCCTTAAGTGTGGCCCTTCCACAAAATACCATGGCTTGGGCAAGTCTCTTTTGAAGAAGTGGCGTTAGAAGAAGTTTAAGTTTTAAAAATTTGGCTCTCAAAGAAATTTCAATCGTTGTGCTGTTGATATTTGGCTCAGTTGACTAATGGGTTTGCCGACCACTGACCTAAACCAACAGCCCTGTTTCTAAAGAATCTGGTATTTTCTCCATCAACTTCAAACACCTTCCATGTGGAGGTCCATTTTCTCTGACTTCTGACCTGAGTTGGGGGGCAGGACTGTGTGCATTATAATCACTGGGACATTTATTTCACCGTTGAGGTTACTTTGATGCAATGGTGGGAGTTTCGTTTTCGTTTGGGGAAAACACGTTTTGTGTGGAGTGTATGGTTGGCTGAACACATACCTGCTGCTTTTGAGAAAGGCTATTTTATACTTGGGCTGGAAAAGTGAATCGGAGCCTCCTCCCTGGCCCTGTGCCTTGGAAGGGAAGAGGCTGGAGTTGCTCCTGGAGTAGCTGCCCCTAGACAGCCACTGGGTGTGGGTGAGACCCCTGACTCTGTGAGAAGGTGGTATCCAGCCCCTTCTTTCATCTCCCTCATCCACCCAGGTGTGGCTGGCAGGTGCCAACTACCTCCACCTCAGCAGTGCCATGGCAGTCACCATGCTCACCCACTCTATACGGTCTGTCCTTTATCCCACTCCCCGCCCAGCTTTCCCTATGTGCCCAGCCCAGGATACCTGGCAGAGTATCTCCAGTCTTCTCTCCTTAATCCCCACCTCTACCCCTTACCCCCAACACACTTTGGCACAGTGACTCCCCTCTGGTGCCCCCAAAACTTTCACTCACTTGTACCTATACCAGAGTGTCCCCTACTTCTTCCCCATTTCAACCTGCATGGCTCCACATAGGGCTGCACAGGGGGCCTACTTCCTCAGCTGCTTCTTAGGGAACTCCTGGGGGCTCCTGGGAGGCTTTAGGCAGCGTGGGGGTCAGCCCAGGGTCAGCTCCTCAGAAGGGGATGGGCAGGCTTCTCTCCTTGGATGTGGCAATTTCTGGGCTTCACCAGCGTGGCTTCTCCAGGGCGATAACCCAGCTTCTCCAGGGCGATAACTCCTAACCTTGTTAGGACACTGTGGATCTTGGACAGTTAGATAAGTCAATTCCCCTAAGGCTGGTCTGGTCAGACATTCTCCACCAATTTATGAGAGAGTGGAAGCTCTGGGATGCCCTCAGCCCAGCTTTGGAGCCCCAGTGTGCTATGTAAATGAGGCACCTTTGTTTATTGGAAGCTGCTCCCAGCCCTGCAGCTAGCCAGAGGGAGGCAGGATCCTCAATTGGGGGCATGGCCCCAATTCCACCACCTCCCAGTGAAAGTGGGTTCCGAGGGACTTCAAGATTTTTATTTTTAATTTTGTTATTTAGCCCCCTTCTCTTAGGTCTAAGGTGTAGGGAGGATTTGAAGCTGGTTCTCCATGGGATTCTGTGCAAGGCTAGCAGCCCTGCTTGGAGTTTAGGGACTCTGGCATTTGAATGCCAGGAGCAAAGACAGCAACCCAAACTTTCTCACAAACTCATGGGCAGTTTCTTCCAAGATAGTTCTTTCCAAGGAGCTGAGCATGTGGTGGGCTACTTCTTCCTTTTAGCTGTTTCAACCTGGCTTTCTCTTAAGCATGCCAGTAGGAAGCCTTTAATTAAAAGGTGTCCCAGGTGAGGCCCCTTCTCTCTCCCTCCCTCAGGCCCAGGGTTTATAGCCTCCTTCCCCTACATATACCCAAGATGAAGGCAGCCAGCTCAGGGAAAGCCCTGATACCAAAACCCAGGGCCTGAGAGGGAGCAGGAAGGGTTCCTGTGGAAATTCCCCTATTTTCTGGACATCCCATGTGATCCCAGATATAAATAATTAGTAGCAGATGTACTACAGCATGGAAGAGTGTGAATGAATTGACTTAGCTTAGGAGCCGCCACTCTCAACAAGTTCTTTGAAAGAGATTTTTCTTCCCTTGGGAGGGGAAGTGGGCAGGCGGGAGGAGTGGTCTTACATCTGGATCCAGGGAAAGTGGCTCTCTGGAGGCAGGGGTACTGCAGTCACAGCGGCCACAGCCTGAAACAGAGAAAGCCTGAACACCTGCTCAGCTGAGCTCCGGAAAGCAGGGGAGGGAAGTCTTTCCAAGAATCGAAAACACAACGGCCACAGTTAAAAAAAAAAAAAGATTTTTCACATAAGTTCTCACTTATTCTTAAAGCTTCAAAGAATAACTCTGATGTGATCCATCAAAGGAGGCACACTCATTTCAGAAAATGACATTGAAAAATGGTATTTTCGTCCTCCAGAAATAGCTCCCCTTTTCCAACCAGACACGTGGAGCTCTACACATTTTCTGGCTTTGTGAGGGGGTCTCTCAGCAGTGAGAATGGGTTTACGTGTCAGGAAACGTTTCTTCAGAAGACACCTTTGCTTTTCAGTTTAATGCAGGTGATCATTGCAGTGTGTTCATTCCCTGAATTCTCAAATGACGCTGTTTCAACATTTACTCAGCACAGGGAAGTTCGTGTGAATTGCCCCCATACAAAGGAGGAACTTGCCATGTGACAAACATGGGGTGTAGTATTCACCTTTAAATATAGTTTTGTCTATGATAACAATGACAACCTTGGATTTTCTTTTAATTTTCAGAATTTCTGTAATAAAAATGTGCTGTTCTGTAATAGATACTCTAGTGAGAGGAATTCATTTTCTCCTGTTGTTAGAATTTTACTGAGGTATTGTAGCACCAATTACATTTATTCCCTGGAAATCATCAGTGTCTATTTTTGCACACCAAGTAGAAAGCAGTTCACTGTCACTCAATGGTATACTTACGCCATTAATCCACTGCATCTGTACTGCCTGGGTTTGTAGGAGATACTAGGTTTTCCACAGTAGGATGGTCTGATGTATTGAAATAGAATGGTTTGCTTTGCATTTGACTGGTGAAGCTTTTATCCTCTATGCACTTTCAATTTTACCAGTTATTAAGGTAGTAGAAGTGCTTTAAATGAATCTTAAACCCTAAATCTTAGCATGAAAGGTAAGGTCAAAAGCTCCTGAATGGGAAGGAAGTAGGTGCACATCATCATTATTGACTGGTCTAGATTAAACACCGAAGGGGGAAATTTCAATCTGATAACGTCATAGGGCTTCCTGTTTTTCTTTGCTGCTTCTGCTGACAATTTTGTAAGGTAATTAAATTGGCTGATTGAAGTCACGGTGGTCATGGGGCGATAAAGACCATTTGGATTTAATGGAATTTAAAACAACAGAGCCCTGAACACAACTCTTACCGAACAAGAATTTTAATGGCCCATTCCGGGTGCTGACTAAATAGAACGCCCTTAACAAGTTTAATGGAAAGGGCAAGGCAGATTAGCACTATATAGTCTTTATGGTTGAAGATTGGGGAATTAAAATTATCTCTTTAAAAGACTCATTAGTGCGTTATCAAGATTTAATGTAGGTTAAATAAAATTTCTTTAGACCTTCATCTTATACTGTGAACCTAGGTTTAGGAACAAGTTTCAATAAGAAAATGATTCTCAGAGTTGACTTACATGTCTCTCTTATTTGAAAAACAAGACATTTAACATTCTCTAAGAGTATATAGAGTGTTGAGAATAACTATTGATGATGAATTCTTTCTTTTCTGTAACTTTTTGTAAAGAACCAATTTGACTTTTTAAAATTTCATTATTGGTAATTTTTTCTTATAAACAAAGCTTACCTGTAGTAGAGAAACTGCAGAGATAATAAGGAAATGTTCTATAGATTCAATAGTCATAGGTATTTGGTCTGTTTTATGTTGTCATCTTAATTTTGTTCTTTTTTCTTACTAAAACTTTTGCATTGAATGCTACCATACTTGGTGTATTCAGCTTACTTCTGCTCTCAGAAAAAAGGGCAGTTCCTTGCTTTACGTTGGGCCACTAAAGGACAATGCCAAGGTGAAAGTCAAGCTTCAGTCCCAGATGAGATTGTTCTCTGCAACTGTTTCTTGTCTTGTGGGATTCTCTACTCAAAATTGCCAGATCCTTTGACTATTCAAGAAAAACCCCAAACCCAAGTTTTTATGTAAAAATCCCCCAAATTTTAATTGCACATAATTGTAAAAACTGCTTAAAAAATTCAGGGTTGCCCCAAACTAGAGCACTCAGCTATCTGGTTGGATGTGGTCACCCCTCTCCAAGGTCACCAGTTCTCACCCTCCATCCCATCCCACATTCCACAGGTTCTCTAAAACACATGATTTCCTCAATTCTTATTGATCCCCAAACAAATAAGGCTTATTTATCTCTTGCCTCACACCTTTAGGGCAAAACACTTTATGTTGCATTATTTTTAAAGTGACAAAATTAGCTAATCGGATAAAACCAATGTGAGTGGGACATTAAAGAAGACCCTCAAAATCTTTCTGCAGGATTTGTCTTTCATTTTGTTTTTATATTAGACCTTGGAGGTTCCTCTCCATTCACAGCTGCACTCACATGTAGAATTTGTCTATAGATTGATTTAAACCCTTTCTTTCCTTAACTAAAAACAACTTCTTTTCTACATTTAGTAGAGAGCTGGGTCACTAAACTACAGAGCTATGTGTAAAGCTATGAAAAGATCTAGGAAATTGTGACTTTCAGATATTTTCCCAACTGGTACATGTAATTTTGTCTTTCCTTTTGGTTAAGCATTTGCCCTGTTCCATGGCCTTTGTTTAAGACAAGCATATTCTGTAAGGGAGAGCACTGTAAAGTTAGGATGAGTTTATTAGATCAATTGATTCTGTCTGTAACAGAGATGCTCAGATACAAAAGAAAATATCAGATGCCCAAGGGAGTACTGAGTGATTAGCACTGATTTGAAGGGGGAGGCTGAGAATAAAAGAGAGAAGCCATTTAATACAGTCTTTTCTGGATTTACTGCCAGACATCATAATGCTTTATAAATTGATCTTTTTGCTTGAATTAGTCCAAATCTTTGAGCATATATGATTATCTTAAATAAGATGTCAGTGATATTTTTACATTGTTATTGATCTATCTCCTCCCAATCAAAAGGATTTTTAAATGCTTTTCACACTCTTTTAAAACAATACCAGTAAGTTACTTGTCTGTCAGTGAGCAAGTGTTTGGAAGGTGTTGCCTCTAATTCCCATTTCTGTCCCTAGCCCTGAGTCATTCACCTGTCACAATGAGAATATTGGTCAGCCCGAATGATCTAACAAGCAAAGCAAACGCTAAAGAAATATTCTGCCTTAATATAGTCTTAGGCATGTACTCTGTTTTGTGTTGTCTTTTTAATCCTGCCCCTTCCCATTTTTAAAAATTAATTGAAAACTCTGTATTCAGTTCACAGCTTTCAGTGTATTCAGGTCCCTCTTTGCCCAGAAGAAATGAAATGAAAGCTCTCCTAAGATGAAGGAAAACCATAGACTTCTCTATTACCTAAGCCAAAGGGCACTGTAGAGATCATCAAGTCTAATATCCTGAGTTTAGAAATGAATTGCCAAGGACATTTAAGTAGCTTGTTCTTAAGGTCATTGCTAGTTAGTGTCATATTTTTAGTTCAAAACATGAATGTTCTGTCAGCTTAGTGATATTTTTTTTTGGTGAATTATATCATTTTCCCAGAGTACCTTTGACTCTGTGCTTTGCATCAATTTTAGGAAGAGCTGGTGGCTCCTCTAGATGTTTGTCTACTTTGTTTCCACCTTCTCTTTCATAGAACAGCATCCCATAGATTATCCATTTTCTCTCTTTTTCTCTTCTTTCTTTAATTCTCTCCCTCCCACTCTCCCATGCTGCATAGGCATTCTTTCTTCCTGTGTCCAAAGCTTTCATCATATTCATTCATTCAACAAATAATAATTGAATATATATTATGTGTCAGGTAAATAGAATTCGAAGACTTAGCTTTTCACCTCAAGGAGTTTGTAAATATAACTAAAAACAAAGACATATACATTTTAAAGTATTAAGTGGTATAGAAAATATCTATAATAGTTGTATAATGGAAAATATTGTGAGCTTGCATTTTTACAGGGAAAATGACTCTGTGAAAGGGAAGGGGAGAAAGAATGATTCATCAGAGAGAGAAAAGGAAATTAAGAAAGTGAGCTTTGGGACAGGGAATAGACCAGCCCTGTCAGAGAATAGATAAGACCTTGCTTTTTCAGAGCTTGGATATTTAGGTTACAGGATTTGGACACCTGTGTGTAGGCTCTGGAAAGCTATTGGAGGTAAAAAGATGGACTTGACTTGGTATTTAACAAGCAGTCAAGTGGTTTCTTAGTTTGCTGCTTGAATTTTATGAAGAATAACTGGGTCTCTTTTCTCTGTCTTACTGAAATGAAAGCAAAGGACCCATTCTTGTCTAGGATCTTGGTATAGGATCACAGATGCTTCTTAAGTGAATTTGTGAAAGGAAATAAAGGTATAATTTTCTAAACATATGGCTAAAGGAAATGGTTAAATAGGGATTTTTTTTCCAGTTAATCATAAGGATAATTTTATATTTGGAATTTTTTTTAACATTTTCAAAACTTCAGAATATGGAATTTATAAGGAAAATTTCCTGGATGTTGAGGATATTGAGGTTTTGGATCAATGATTGCCAACTGTCAGGAGTAGGATGAAGGAGAGGAAGTTTCAAGGTTTTCTTGGTAATCTAAAGGAGGAATGCACTAAATGCAGATTGAAAAATACTCTCTATTGTAAATCGTATTTGTGTGTGTGTGTTACTGGAAGCAGTTCTGCACTGTGGTAGAGATGATGTTGGAGTATTTGAAGACAGAGCTGAGTTCCTACTTCTGGTGGGTGAAGGCAGAACAGTGTTCCATTAAGTCATCTTTTCCTGAGGATTCTGGGTTGATCCCTCAGGGAAGCGTTCTTAGAGACTAGGGGTAATTTTCCAATCACTCATCCTAGCTTGTTCTCTAAAATGCATCTCTCTTCTTTTTAAAAAAAATATATTTTATTGATTTTTCACAGAGAGGAAGGGAGAAGAATAGATAGATAGAAACATCATCGATGAGAGAGAATCATTGACCAGCTGCCTCCTGCACACCCCCAACCGGGCATGTGCCCACAATCAATTTACATGCCCTTGACCCGAATCGAACCTGGGATCTTTCAGTCTGCAGGCCAACACTCTTCCTTTTTGTTCAATATGTCAACTGTTCATTAAAATCTAATTCTGGTTTTGCTTCCTTCAAAATCTCTGTTTTAAGTAGGGATTCTATAGACTAGATTCAAACATTGGCCAGAAAATTTGATTATGTTGATGGTTTTCAAATCTTGTTTCACTCCGAATGGAAGAAGCCTTACATAATTTAAATTCCTAGATCCCAAATCTGGAGATTCTGTGGTTTAAAATGTGTCATTTTTTACAATTCCATAGTTTCACAACTGCATAGTCATAATACCTTTAGTTTTTAAGGAAACTCTTAAGTAATGTACTTAAAAGAAACAGAAGAGAATTCCTAGTTATATTGAGTCAATCACTGAGCTTGATAATTCTAAGGAATTTTTTAGCTTAAAATATTTATAGTCTCTCTTTACAAGAAATGTTTTTATTGATTTCAGAGAGGAAAGGAGGAGATAGAGAGAAAAGAAAAAGGGAGATAGAATCATTGATTGGCTGCCTTCTGCATGCCTCACAAGGGGGATCAATCCTGCAACTCTGGTATGTGCCCCGATTGGGAATCAAACTCTGACTTCCTGGTTCATGGGATGCTTATCCCCTGAGCCATACCAGCATGGCAGTTCCTCTCTTTGTTTTTTCTTTTTTAAATGTATTTTTATTGATTTCAGAGAGGAAGAAAGAGGGAGAGAGAAAGAGAGAGAGAGAGACATTAATGATGAGAGAGAACCATTGATTGGCTGCCTCCTGCACACACCCCACCAGGGACAGAACCTACAACCTGGTCATGTGCCCTGATTAGGAATCTAACCATGACCTTCTGTTCATAGGTCAATGTTCAACCCCTGAGCTGCACCAGCCTGACAGTTCCTCTTAATGGGCTTGTGCATAAGCTTTATGAATAGGCTATTGATAATTATGACTAGGCTATGAAAAACAATAAGTGACTTTTGAGATAAGGGTTGTTGTTTTGATATTTTTTCATCCCTGACAGAACACACACAGTGTTGGGCTGTCAGCATACCAAAGGGCTGACTGATTCTTTAAAACTTAAGAATTTAGAATATTCATACTCATGCAGCCAACCCCACAGCCCAAAGGGATCTTAAACAGGTGTTGTTTTACAAATAATGTCTAAGATGATATATGGTTGTGGGACCTTTTCCTCTCAACCTCCTACTAAAGGAGCCCCTAATAGATCATTTAAAATTGTTGTTGTCTCCAAATCTATCAGAAACAAATTCCAGAAGACATTTGCTCTAACTGAGAACACCTAACTTACTGTATTTTTTGGACCATAAGACGCACTTTTTTCCCCCCAGAAGTGGGGGGAAAAAGTCCCTGCATCTTATGGTCCAAATATAGCCTACACATATACTTTAAAAAAAAAGTTTTTTTACTTGCCCGGCTCTCTGTGGTCTCTGTGTGCTTGCCCGGCTCTAAAATGGTTCTAAATGCTGCTGTTTACTTTACAGGGTTGATAACATGTGTTTATGACTGTGATGTTGAGTTTTAATGCACATAAAATATTTTAGGACACTATTTGTTTCAGAATCTTTTTTTCTTCATTTCCCTTCTCTAAAAACTGGTGCATCTTATGGTCCGGAGCGTCTTATGGTCCGAAAAATACAGTAGTTGGCTTGCATACATGAAGATGGTCCAGAATCTAGGCTGAAAGCAGAGCCCAGCCTAGGTAGAAACATCTTGGACAAAACCATGCTCACCCCTGCCCCAGCCCCAATGCTCTGATTATACTCTGCATTATCGTTAGATCGTGGTGCCAAGAGTTGAAATCTGGACACAGCCTTTGGAATGAAACCAGAATGCTCTTATATATTTGTTTCAGGTGGGCATTGTCAATAATTATATATACTGCTTTAAAACTGATAATATCTTTGTCAAATTTATTGGTAACTGTTTTCAATACTTATTGCCTACTAGATAAGATATCAGTTTATTAAGTACATTTTTATAACTTCCCATCTGGAGGACTTCATACAAAATTATGTATAGGAAATGCCTAATTCCTGGCAGAATTTAAAAGTAGCGCAATTATAGCCGAAACTGGCTTGGCTCAGTGGATAGAGCGTCGGTCTGCGTACTGAAAGTTCCCAGGTTCAATTCCGGTCAACAGCATGTTGCGGGCACATCCCCGGTAGGGGGTGTGCAGGAGGCAGCTAATCAATGATTCTCTCTCATCGATGTTTCTGGCTCTCTATCCCTCTCTCTTCCTCTCTGTAAGAAATCAATAAAATATATATATTTTTTAAAAAAGTAGCACAATTATAGATTGGTTAGAGATTTTAAAGTTGTAAATAACCACATTTTGATATAATTTCAAGAGAAATATTGAAGAAACGGATCATGTTAACTTTACCATTCCTTGTTAACTTTACCATACCAACTTTTCTTATTTGGAATCAACTATATTTAAAAATATGTGCTTAAATTTTGTCAGTTCTTTTAATTAAAACAGTTCAGAGGGGGAAATAACAACTGAGAACATGTTACTGTATAATTTAAAAAAGTATATCTGTTGGCATGCAGTCCTCTGGAAGACAAATATGAAAAAAAACCTTTTTTATGGCATGAATTTCACAGTAGTTTTTATTCATATATATTTATCCAATTATAGTTCTAGAAGTGCTATGCCTGTAACCTTACCATTTGTGTAGAATAATTTTTATATAGGCTATGAAAAAATATTCACAATAGGAATAAAAATTAATAAATTTATATTTATTCAAGAAGGCACATTTATTGTCTTTGGTAGGAGTTTCTGACTTTACTAAATTTGATGGCCCCAAGTAAATGGTAATGAAAGTGAATTTCTCAAAGTACTTTGAATTTCATATATCTTTTATTTCCTAGCAGGTAGCCAGAATACATCAGCATTTTTAATATAAACAAGAACAGAATCTTAGCTAAGATTTCAAAGTACCATAGTGAACTGCGGAGAGGATTTTAGCCTCAATTTTTTAAAAAAAATATTCTACTGTGTATAAGGCCACTAACACTTGAACCAAAAAAATAACTATGTATTAAGAAAATGTCCCATTTAGTATAAGTTACCTCTCTTTTGGTATTATTTATCAAGAAAGAGAGATAGGCTAAATTTGTTCACCAGAAAATAAAGTAATGTAAGGAGAATGCTGAGAACTTCTTATCAATTTTAACTCAAGTTTTTATTTAAATTGACATTCAATTTACCAAATATTTATCCAGCATTGGTATTTAGTTTAGTTCTTTGATTATTGACATTATACGATCATTGGAATTCAAGATATAAATAATTAAAACTTTAGTAAATATGAAAACTTCCATAATATATGTTTGATTGTTTTTCCCCTAATAGGCAATAATCTATGTGTTTTTTAATTCGATACTTTTGGTTCCTTTTCAATATTTTATTTTAAAACCTTCCTTATTAACTTTTACTGTAATATCATAAATTGACATTCAGTTAGACATAACTTATTAAAATGTATTGTATGTGTAGATGGAGAGAGGAGGTGGGTGGGAGTGGGCACATCTGAATTACTTGAAGTGTTTGAGTGCTCTGTTGGTTAGGGTATAGATTTGGTGACACCACAGAACCTCCCTTGTCCCCTCCAAATCCAAAAACAAAAGATAGGTGTTCACTTTTCTCTGGAATACAAGTCTTGGGCAGTTAATAGATGGGACAGTGGATCTGCAGCCTTCTAGGGTCCATGTTTCCAAAATCTCTATTCTGGCACCTGGAATAGCCTTTCTTGTGGTCTGTAATGGAGATCTAATGATCTCTTACACCTTCCCAACAGTAGGATGAACAAACACATCCTGGATGTTTCACATACCATTTTACCTCACATCCCATTGGTAGGAACTTACTTAGTCTCATGGCTTTACCTGGGTGAATGGCAGGTGGGAATTAGAGTCCTCTTACAGAAAACACCCAGCAGAAAATCTCTGCATCTATTCCCATAGAAGACAAGGAGAAGGACCACTGGTAGTCTCCAACACAGGCATCCAAGTAAACATTCTAGAAAGAAGCTCTATAGAGTGTTTAATTTCATTTTTGTGGTCATGAAGGAATGCTTTGTAACATTTGAAATATATGAAGAAGTGTGAAAGAGAAAATAAAACCTGTCCCAATTATGGCTTTCAGCCCAAACTACTGTTATCATTTTATTTCTATTTGCTAGCTTTTCAAAATTAAAGCAAAACAAAAATATTTTGGTTGATTATAAGCGTAATGACTATTAATTGCAGAAAATGGAAAATATATAGAAAAATTACGAAGAAAATAAATATCACCCATAACCTCCCCATAAGTGACATGTTGTTCTTGAATCTTACTATATATGTTTTCAATTTTTTCACTTAATACTGTATTGTGAATATTTTTCCTGTAATCAAGTATTTTTGTGTAGCAGTTGCTGACTTTTTCTTATGTAGCTGTTTCTCATTTATTAGCCAGTTCTTTTATTACAGGGCCATGAGCATGAATGTACCTGAGTTTGAACTTGAATCACTTGCCTTTTGAGCTTTATGATTGAGACATGCTGCTGCATCTTTCTAAGTTTTTACGTACCTGTAAAATGGCAATGGTAACATTATCCAGCCCAGTTATTCTTGGAATTAAAAGAGAAAACATATGTAGTACTTAGTGAAGTGCCTAGGTTATAAGAACCTAAAAAGTGTTAACATAATCTATGAATCAGTTAACCACTTAATGATTTTTCCCTTCACAAAAAAATGCTTGATTTCTATAATTGGTTCAGGCTCACTTAGGTCTTGTTTTGTTCTCACAAATGTGGTTGGACCCTCACCCAAGTCCTATGAGGTACTTCAGGCCATGGGATGCCCTTTAAGAATACAAGGGCCCAGATGATCAACCAGGACTCCATAGACTTCTAGACAGGTGCATGAATGGCACATTATTTCTGTGCAGTTGCAGGCCTGGCCCTCCCTGTCTGCTTCCAAGAATGAGGATGGCTCTTCAGTGCACGTTTATGTGTGTATTTTCTATTAGCTTGGGCTTTTGTGGCTTGCGATGTGGTTTCACAGAAGTCCTTTCTTTGCTTTCTGATTTGCTGAGGAAATTCCAGGTGTTTTACTTGCTAATCACATTATCATCCCTGATGCTTAATTATTTTCTGTGGGGAAATAGAATTGTTTGGGGCTTTCAGGAAATTAAATTGAACTTCAAAAGCCTCTTCCACATAACAATTAACATTTGGAAATTGGTAATTCCTCTGGGTTTGTTGCTAGCTTACTTTACCCAGGTTTTTCTTTAAAGGGCATACTCTTCAATAGTAGATTTATTTGTTTTATTTATTTGAGATCATATTAAACACACACACACACACACACACACACACACACACACACACACACACATACAATCTGACACATTAAGGCTTCATAAATGCCTAGGAAAAATGGTATGAGAATGTGTGGCTGGAGCCTTTGAGGCAGACTGAGGCTGTGATCTCAGGATGGGAAATCAGAGGTGCTCTCCTGGGTTCTGTATCTGAGAGCAGCTTGGGAGAGGTACCTCTTGTCCCACTCAGAGAGTGGAAAGTGATTTCAACGTTAGCACAGCAAAATGCCTGAGAGCAATTTACACTCTGTTAGAATGCGAACTTCCACAACTGGTAGACACTACCCCATCCTCTAATAGAGTCTATACAACCTCAGCACAAATACTTTTAGTTCCATTTTAATAAGACAGAGATACTATGTGTTGCCACTCCATGCCCCCCCTAAACACCCCTCCTCTGGTTACCATGATGTGTTCTTCTTAACCTTTTAGATTGCTTTTAAGGTCAGTATTTTTTGATTTGCCAGCACATGGATACAGCCACAGTTGAATCTTAAAATTTAATCACTTCTCCTTCCCCTAAGAGGATGGGGGTGCAGAATTCTCTTTGGAACACTGCCATGTATTTTCTTAGAGAAGAGTTTATGTTGTGAGAAACACAACCTATTATAGCCAGGAGCCCAATTCCAGACTGATCTGGAAAAGGCATGGTTGGAAAGATCAGTATCCCAGAACCAGTTTCACCACGTATGGGGTGTGTGATCTAAAGCAAGTTATTCAATCTTCTAGTCTCATTTTTTTTTTTACTTAAGGATACGAGTCCCTCAGGTATACAGTTGTTTGTGGGACTAAATGAAATAAAATCCTTACACTTAGAAAGCATCCAAAAGCATCCCTCCCCTTTTTATTATCCTGAAACGTTGAATGTGGAAGAGCTGTTGAACAATAGGCTAGCTCTATAGTCTACAACTGCCTGTCTGTCAAACGCAATTTGTATGTGTTTATTGACTATTAGCTGCAGCTTTTGTGCAGCTGAGATACAAATTCAGCCCTAGGCTTTTATCCCCAGATCTGAGAGGAGGAAGGCAGGCACCGGTAATTATAGCGGTGGGGATGAGTTGCAGCTGAATAGCATAGCATGGGAGGTTTTTCTCTGCTGCTTGACTTGGGTTTTGCTATAGCGATCTGGGACGATCGCTATGTTTTTACAATATTTTTGCAAGTATTTGTATTTCTATCATCCAGCCCAACATAATCTTACAATCTCCATAGACAAGCAAGAAATCTTTTATTGCTCTCTGGCAGCACATTAAAGGGCCTGTTTTTATGAAGTGGTCTGTGCCGAGTGTAACAGTCCTTTTATGGCTGGTACTAGAGTATACATGGAGGTGTGAGAGGAAGGGTAGTTTTTTCCACTGATGTTTGTATCATTTTTTTTAACCTTTATTGTTGAGAGTATGATAGATGTCCTCCTGTCTTTTTTCTCCCCATTGCTCCCCTCCACTCGGTTCCCACCCGCCCCAGGCCTTTACCACCCTATTGTCTGTGTCTATAGGTACTGCATATATTTAGGGTCAAGTTTCATGATTCAAAACACTACTCTGCAAAAGTCTAAGATTCCAATCTTTGCAAATGATTGTCTCCTATTTCTTCATTTCCAGCCCACCCTTGCCCCCTACCTCATGCCTTTAACACCTGTTTGTCAGTATCCATGGGTTATGCAGGTATGCATACAGTTTGATTGATTACTTCTCATTCACCCACCCTCATGCCCATCAGTAGATGAGTGCATAAAAAAAGCTGTGGTACATTTATACCATGGGATACTATGCAACAGTAAAAAAGAAGAATCTCTTACCCTTTGAGACAGCATGGAGGGACTGGAGAGTATCATGATAAGTGATATAAGTCAGTCAGAGAAAGACAAGTATCACATGATCACACTCATATGTGGAATCTAATTAACAAAATGAACTGATGAACCTAGTGGATCCAGAGATATGGAAGCATGGAACAGAGTGTGGAATCTTGCTTGGAGGCATAGCAGGTTGATTTTTCAGTTGATAACTTTGTATGGCCTAAGAATCCTATATAATAAAAGAGAAACGTGTAAATTGACCATACCTCTGCTACATTCACCAGCAAATCAGGAGTGAGTATGTAAATTAACCTGACAGAGAAGAGGGGAGAGGGATAGACAGTCGGAAACATTGATGAGAGAGAAACATTTATCAGCTGCCTCTTACACACTCTCCACTGGGGATGTGCACCCAACCAAGATACATGCCCTTAACAGGAATCAAATCTGGGATCCTTCAGTCTGCAGTTTGGGCTCTATCCACTGAGCAAAACCAGTTCAAGCGTAAACACCATGATGCTGCCACTTGCAGTATTCTTGGTAACTTGGATTATAAGAATCCAAGAAGATGATCTAGGGTTTTTCCACCTCACTCCTGGAGGGAAAAATAAAGGTCTGCTGCTGGAGAGGCTAAGAAAGGCCATATCCTGTCCTAGCCAGTTTGGTTCAGTGGATAGAGCCTTGGCCTGCTGACCACAGGGTCCAGGTTCAATTCTGATCAAGGCTATGTGCCTAGGTTACAGGCTCCTCCCTGACATCAGGCAACCAATCAGAAGTGTCCCTTGTACATTGATGTTTCTCTCTGTCTCTCCCTCTCTCTTCCACACTCTCTAAAAATCAATGGAAACATATCATCAGGTGAGGATAAAAAAAAGAAAAGAAATGTTATATTCTATGAAAGGCAAGGGACTGGAGTCTGTGTTGACAAAAACACCTTGGCAGCTGAGGTGGCTGGCAGTGGCTGCAGCAGTGGGGTGATGGGGCTGTCCCCTTCCCCTGATCAGCACAGTCGCCTCCCACAGAGGGAGGACAGACTGTGGCTAAGGTCTGCTCCTCATAGCAAGTGGGCCTAAGCTGTCAGTAGGACATCCCCTAAGGGTTTCCAGTCTGCGAGAGGAGGCAGGCTGGGCTGAGGAAACTCTATGCACAACTTTCATGCACCAAGCCCCTAGTGATGTTATAAATATCCAAATGGCCCTTGGGAGAAAAAAGGTTCCATACTCCTGCTTTACTTTTCTCTTACTTGGTTTTATCCCATGATCTATTCTTCATATGGGTGTATGATCTTTACCATTGCTCTTCCTTTTCAAGTACTCACTTGCTTTTTCTTCTACCCATAATCATCCTATTCTCTGTGTATCTCTCTTCCTCTTTGTGTAATGAGTGGCTTTATAAAAAAATCAAAGTCTCCTGTGTAAAGAGCCTGTGAGGGGATGGAGGGTTTTGGTAACATAGAAAAATGGCTGAAGGTCCTGAGATAATTAGAGACTGTGAAGCTATAGTGATCATATTTTGTAAATTCTAAATCAACATACAGGCCTGACACCTATGGGTGGATTTATAGGGACAGTTGAATAGTGTTGTTGATGTCCACTATGTATTATACAAATAAATAATAATTGTGTGGTGCGATTCTCATTTTATATACACTGTACACATATTAATTTAATATTTATAATAAGTCTAAGAAGTAGGTACTGTTAATCTCCTTTCACAGATGAGGAAAAAGGCTAGAAAGGAATATTTATTTATTTATTTTCTTATCTATTTATCTTTAATGTTGAAAGTATTACAGATGTCCCCTTTTTTTTTTTTTTTACCCGCTTCACCCCATCAACAGGCCTTCACTGCACTATTGCCTATGACCATGGGTTGTGCATATGTGCATACAAGTTCTTTGGTTAATCTCCCACACTCCCACTCTGCTTTCCCTCTGAGATTTCGAAGTCTGTTTCATGCTTCCATGTCTTTGGATCTATTGTGTTCATCAGTTTATTTTGTTCATTAGATTCCACATATAAGTGAGATCATGCCATGCTTGTTTTTCTCTGATTGTCTTATTTTGCTTAGCATAATGCTCTCCAGGTTCCTCTATGCTGTATCAAAGGGATGAGGGCGTGGAGCAGAGGTAGGGCCAGTGCTCAGGGCTCAGCACCATCAACCCAAACATCTTAGACCCTTTTTCTACCCCTGCCCTCATTCCGACTCCAGGGGTGGCTCTGTTGCATTCTGAGGCCCTGCTGCAGTAGGAGAAGTACAATAAGTCCGCGTTTCAGCAAGTGTCCACTGGGAATGTTTGAGATAAGACATGGTCAGCCTCTAGCCAGCTGGTTCGCCCAATGACTGATCTTTATTTTGTGGGCAGATGACAAGGCCTCAGAGAAAGCTTCATTTTAGAATGTTGTCTTTGTCTCTTCAGTGAGCTGTAGAGCTTGGCATAGAGGATGCTCTGCCTTTAGCTCCCCAGAGGTTGGGCAAGGGTACACTCTTACAGAGGCAAGAGGAGGAATCAGCGATCAGCTGGTATGAAGAGCAGAGACTGAGACCTCCCCACTGTCTGTGTCTCCCCCAGTCTGAGGGGTGTGCTCCTTAATGCATGTCCATCAAGCCTTTGTCGTCCCAAAGGGTGCCAGTCCCAATACTCTTCCTTTTACTAAGGCACGAGTCCTGAGAGTTTAAAGAAAATTGCTTTTCTGAGTACTATTTTGAAGAATGATTCTAGGTTCATATTTTCTTAATTCTTTAGGAGTCCACTTTTTATAAATAACACTCAAGTACAAGTAATGCAGTTTGAATAAATCCCTGCTTTTTCTTTCTTAAAGTGTCCCTAGGCCATATATGCTACCAACTTCCCAAGGAAAAGGGAATAAACATGTATGTTCTTCCTTTTTAAAAAAACAACAACATGATTTTAAAGCAATCTCAAATAAATGAGCATTGCATCTCACACAGAGTCCCTTCCTTCCATTGGAAACAATTTATAAAATAATTTGATAGAAAATGTAATGATGGGATTAGAACCTGAAAGTGTGCAGGGAAAGGGAAAAAGATTTGTGACTATTTACACTTTTAAGTACCAGTGGCAATTTTTTATGGCCTTAAACAGGTTGCTCCTATTATTAATACTTAATTTGAACTAAATTCCCAAATGTAATTCTAGCCTTGTTCTTGGAGAAATAATTCACATGCACAAATACCAATGATTGTATACTTAGCAAAGGCAAGCCAAACGCTTATCTTGCATCAAGAATGGAAGTCCCACCCCTGAGAATTTGCAAGAGTGCACATAATCAGTACAGGTTTTCACCCAACTGAGTAGTTATATTTCTTCTGCTTTTGCTGAGACAGGGAGAGGGGGCATTCTAAAGGTTCTGACATCTATGCAAGCTGCTTTTCGGTTGTATTATTTGCTCAAAATCAGGATTCCGTTTTTTCTCATTACCTGACAGACAAATCATTTTTTCTTTTCCTGAAGTTCCTCAGAAATTCCCTGAGTATGTTTTAAGTATTACATGAATAATTCATTTTACTCACTACACGTTACAGCACTTAACAGAGAGCACGGCCAGAATCCCCTCCTCAGGGAAGCTAATTTGAAGCATCGTTATGACTCTGATTTCACAATGTTTAGAGGGTGTCTGACCTACCTAATGAAGTCCTCCTTTCATTTTCAGTCCTTTTAGAGAGACACTTCAAGTTTAAAGTTTCATCTAGTTATTCTTGGAAGGAAAGAATCCCAGGCTTTCATAGTTATTCCACACCTACTCCTGAATAAAAAGAAAAAGTAAATAAATAAATAAATAAATAAATAAATAAATACATAAATATGTATATATAGATAGATATATAGATAAGAGACATTTTTCAATATAAATTCAGTCTACTGCTCACAAATAATTTCCTTACCATTGAAAACTAAATAACGTGATTTTAATGTTATATGTATATGTCTCCCTGAATTATTCAACTCTGGAAAAAGACCAGAAACACCAACTATAATATGTGAGTATATTTAAGAGTATACCCCTTAGAACTCTGTATGGAGTCTTTTTGTGTATTTTTCTTGAATTCAACTGCATTTCTTTTCTTACGGCTCTCGGGAATTCAGATGGACCTTCACATTGCCATCACACCTCAGTGCTCTCTCAGCTATAATTTATTACCACATGGATGTGTCCTACCAGAGAGCAGATGGCCTTGTGCACTGTGGCACATTCTAAATATAAAACATCTGAAGGCAGTGCTGACTGTTCAGCTCCCTCCACCAATGAACTTAAGTCTTCATGCACTTCTCTCTCTATCAGTTTACAGCCCCACAAGACACTCAACTGGCCAAGATGAACACTCTTAGTTGCTTCAGGCTGGAGCTAGGAAATTCCTCCATGATTCTATTATGCACACCACTAAATATCTTTTCCAGACTGATTTGGTTTTAAATATCAAGAATGGATTTTATCTTACTCAATTAAGCTTGTTTTTAGGTATATTTAAACAACAACAATAATAACAACAACAACAAAAACAAGTCCAGTAGGGTATCTTTAAAAAAAGAACTTCATTTTTCAGGGCACTTGCCCAATATGCATATGAAAAGATGTTCAAGTTTACTAGCAGTCAGGGAAAGACAAATTGAAAACAAGTGATATAGCACTTCACACTCATGAGCCTGGCAGAAATAGAATAGAGCTGTGGCACCTTTTGCTGGCTGGGATGTGGGGGAAAGGGTACTTTCATACATTGTTGGTGGAAATAAGAAGCATTCCAGCTTTTTTGGAAAGCAATCTGGCAATATCTATTAAAGTTTAATATACACAGGCAAATGATACACTCCAAAGACTCTGCTCCATGGAAATAAAAGTGCTATGTATGAAGACATAAGTAAATAGATGTTTATTTCAGTGTTGTTTGTTTTGGGGAAAATGGAAATAGAATAAATGTCCAATAAATAATCATTGAATAAATTATGATATACCATACCATATTAAATCCCTATAAAAAAGAATACATTAGGACTATACCAGATGACATAGAGGACTTTCCAACATATATTGTTGAATGAAAAAAAAATCAACAATTACATATAAAATACATATACAAATACATACATATATTTAATGATATATAATTAAATATTTACTATTATATTACCTAGATTACAGACCAGAGACAAGCAGAGGCATTAAGCAATTTAAAGATAGCAGAACATACTTGTTTGTAAATAGTTAATTTTACTTGCAATCAATCATTTGTATCACTGGCAAATCAAATTTAAGATAGCTTTGTTCCTCCCTTCTCTAGACCTTCAAATCTATGTGTCTCTTAGAGCTCTCATTTTTCTTTCTGCCTGACCAGCATCTCTTGGCTTCTACTAACCTTCCTTGTGGATTGTTCCAGAAGAGAGCTCAATCCTGTCTTCTGAGCATTAGAGTCCTTCTCCAGGATCTGAAAGGCACACTGATTGGCAAGTCTCACTGGCACTATTGTCACTTATTATTCCTAAATCAGTTTTTCCACCTGAATTCCTTTAAATTTTTTTTAAAAAAATGTGTTTTTATTGATTTTTAGAGAGGAGAGAGATAGAAACATCAAAGATGAGAGAGAACCATTGATCAGCTGCCTCCTTCACGGCCCCCCACACCAGGGATTGAGCCCACAGCAGGGGCATGTGCTGTGACCAGGAATTGAACCATGACATCCTCGTTCATTGGTCAATACTCGACCATTGAGCCATGCCAGCTGGGTTTTTACATTTTTTGATGGACCTTTTGCTCTATCAGACTTGAAAGCTTGGAGACATTTTTGCTTTCCCTTTCTCTTTATGCATATGCCATATTGCAATTAATTACTAATTTATTAATATTTTCTCTAAACACTCTAATTGCTAACTCAAGTCTTCATTGTTTTCTGCTTTGTCTGTTGAGAGACAGCACAGTGCTGTGCTTAAGGAGTTGGGCTCTTTAGCTAGATTTACTGGGATAAAACCCCTGCCTGCTATACTGTAGCTAGCTATATTACTGTGAGAAAAATTCTTAATGCCTCTGTTTGTCTGTGGTTTGTAAAATGGGAAATATAATAGTACTACCTTCAGCACAAGGTTGTGCTGAGGATTGCAAGTATCTATTAGACACTAAACACTCAAAGAGTGTAGCCTCTGGCTTATTTGATTCCTGTCTCTTTCTCTCTGAATTTGTCCTATGCACTATTGCCAGATGCTTTCCTTAAAACATAAGTTTTATTCCCAGTGATTCCTGTCCTCTTCTTCAATCCCACCCTCCAACGCCATAATGTTACTTCCCAAATGAAACCCAAAGTCCTTGGCCTGGCATTTACAAACCTATGTAACCATTTTTAAAAGAACCCTTGCATGTTAGGAAAATCCAAACTATAAGTTGTTCTTTCTCTAAAGTTCCAATGTAAGGATGATATCTATATATATAAAACACTGATATGCAAATAGATTGAATGGTGGAACAACTGAACAACCCAACAAATGTCACTGTAATGTGCACTGACCACCAGGGGGCACGTGTAGGAAGACATGGTGGGCATTGTCCACAGCAAGATGGTGGAGCTCATGAGTGGGGGCTCCAGACCAAGGCAGGGTGACAGTCACTGTCATCAGGGCGAGTCTCTGGTGCAGGGGTCTTCAAACTACGGCCCGCGGGCCACATGCGGCCCGCAGAGGAGTCTGATCCGGCCCGCCAGGTTTTTGGGCAGTGAGCGCAGCCGAGGTGTTACAGTAGGAATTAGTAGTTCATATAGTCCGGCCCTCCAGCTCTCTGAGGGACCGTGATCTGGCCCCCACTTTAAAAAGTTTGAGGACGCCTGCTCTGGTGGTTACTGAAAATTCTTTGCTCCTACATGCTGTGGCCCTGCCTGGTGCTTGCACCAGCTGCTGGCACTGAGGGGCAATCGGGGCCAACAGCTGCTTCTTGCACCTGCTGCAGGCACTGGAGCTGCTGTGCTGGCACCAGAGTTCCCACTTGCACCTGCTGCAGGTGCCTGATGTCAGTCCCAATCGTTTGGCACTGTCAGTGAGTGCGAGTGGAGGCTGCTGGCCGCGATCACCCCTAGGGTTTTTCCACCTCCCACTGCTCCTGAGGGGTGACTGGGGCAGCAGCCACTGCTTGCACCTGCTGCTGGTGCATTCCTGCTCATGCTCACTTCTGGCGCTGGCCCCAATTGCTCCTCACTGTCAGTGTGTGAGGGCCAGCACCATCAGTGCATGGGAGCTGCAGTGGCAAGAGTGGGGCTGCCCGCAGACAGGGGACTGGGGCCTGGCAGGGGCATGGAGGATGGGCCAAGACTTGCCCCTGTGCCCACAGCAGCCTCGCAGACCACAGTTCCTTTCAAGGTACACGATTCGTGCACTGGGCCCCTAGTATAACATATTTAACGTCTCATAGGCAGACACAGGCCAAAAGCGGGAACAGGGTCTCAGGGAGCCATGATATGCCATGAGTAAACTCTCATAAGAGGCCTGTGAGAGGGTCCTGTGCAGTTGGGAAGGCAGGGGAGCTCTAGGGTAGGTTGGGGTACAGGCCAGTTACTACCTGGTTTGGAAGATTCTTAATAGTTTAACAATTTCATAGTAAAACTGATGCATACCAACTGAAATGTCAGCTCTTGCCAGGTACCTTCTTCTGGACTCTTCTACTCTTGCTCATTGAGCTTTTGTTGAAATTCCTATCTATTTAAGAAGATAAAAATGTTACCTTCATTCTTATTGCTCTACATGTCTGAAAACACATACATAGCACTTCTAAATAACTCTATTTTGGAAGTTACATATTTGCCTGACTTTTTTTTGTAGTTATATTATACATGAACACATATAATTATACATGGTTATCTAAGTAGTTAGAAAACCTGCTTTAAGGCACAGATAGTAAGCTTTTCATCTTTGCATCCATACCCTGGTGCTTAATCCTAGTGGGCCACCAGTTAGTATTTACTGGGTGAATAAAAACTTTTAACTAGCCCTTTGTAATTCCTGTGTACCCTAGTACATTTGCTCACTGATTGCAAATTACCAGTATTCTGTACCTGAGAATTCTTCGAGGAAATACAAATTTGACATGTTTTGTAAAAGTGAATGATTCATTTAAATGAATTGATAGGTCTGTCAGTGGGTTATTCTGTGTGTAGTCTGTCAATTTGTCTGTCATTCATTAGTTTGTTGATTCATGAATTCATCCTATGGCTGTTAACAGTTCACAATTAAAATACTTGGGTTTTCTCTAAGCCATTGTAAAATTTCAGAGATAATCAGGTGGATCACAGAGGCAAAATGTAACATTTTTTAAGGTCTCAATGCTTTTCTAATTTTTAACCTACAGAGTTACCTATTTAGGAAATGCTGTTGGGGCTATTTCTACAAAGTTTTTCTTTAATTAGCTCATTAGGAATTAATACTTCTTTTGGAAGTAATTCTCAGTACACATTTTATCATCTATAAACAAAACTGTCAGTTATTTTTTTCATGTGACTCAAACCAACATAATGATAATTTTTTAATATAATTCACTGATATTAAAAATAAAACAAAAATTCCCGACTTCTTGTAAACCTTGTGATTACCTTATTATCTCCTGTGTTGGCTAGTTTTGCCCTGAAAATACCTTTGTACAGTTTTTATTTGTTGACCTTAGCTTTCTTATGTTGCTCTCCATATTTAGTTGAATGAAATGCATATCGCTCATGGTAGCTATTTTTTCTATATAAAATGAGAACAAAAATGGGAATGCATTTTTCAGTGAGTTGTCAACACAAAATAAAAGCTTACAGTTTTGGCCAGTAAAAAAATTAACATTTGGAAAATAATTTTTAAAGTCTTGGTAGGATGGGGATATCATTTTATATTTCTTATTTTATTTTTAAAAGGTCCATGGTGACTTTAATTAAAGATACAAGAAAAACTAAATTGTGGTCAAAAGAGCTTCTCATAGTTATATAAGCAAATGTTAACATTACTAAGGAATTTGAAAGTTTCAATTTTTATAAAGAACCAAGCATGAATGAAAATATATGTATTAGTTTTGTTGTTGTTGTTGTTGTTTTAAAGCAATTATATTGAAAATCTACAAAACCACAGAGTTCAAAGTAAGGGGTAACTTAAAAATCATTGCACCCAATATCCTCATTTCCTCACATATGATGGGTCAGAGCAGTCACTCACCAATATTAATCAGCAGGTGGGTGTAGGGATTAAACTTCCACCCATGTCTCCCAGCTCCTTGACCTGTGCTCTTCTGCTGCATTCCATTGTCATTTTTAAATTGATTTTTGATTCTTTTTTCTCTTCTCAAATGCTTAGGTTTCTTATTAGAGCTTGCTACTTTGAAATTCTAAGATAAAGCCTTATGAAAAGTCAGGTGACTTCTTATTCATTAAATTAAACATGTTTAAATTTGTACCTCACCCAGAGCCTAAATACTTATTTTTGGTGTGAATTGCCATTTCATTATAAGTTATTTCGGGAACAATAAAAGTCTAGGTGATCTTGGTTTCTCCAGGAGCATCTAGTAAGAGTGACACATGTGAGCAGGATCAGTCTTCAGTCATAGTGCTTCAAAAATAGCTCTTGCCGAGGCCGGTTTGGCTCAATGGATAGAGCGTTGGCTTGGGGACTGAAAGGTCCTGGGTTTGATTCCGGTCAAGGGCATGTACCTTGGTTGTGGGCATATCCCCAGTAGGGGTGTGCAAGAGGCAGCTGATCAATGACTCTCTCTCATCGATGTTTCTAACTCTCTATCTCTCTCCCTTCCTCTCTGTAAAAAATCAATAAAATATGTTTTTAAAAAAATAGTTCTTTACCCTTTTTTCCTAATTCCAGCACCTTAATATATAATCTTAAATAGCATGGTAAGAGGAGAACAATATTGCAGATGAAAGAGAGAATTCATATATGACCAGGAGAAATGATACCCTTGTCACTCCTAAATGCTTCATTAATACTTAACTGAAGGGTGATGTAGTATACACCCTAACTGTGTATGCTCCGTCTTTCTTCCCTTATGTTTTGAGCAAGGCAATTCATAGCTTTGATGGCATTAAGACTTCAGAGCTCTGAGAATGGACCAAGATTTATCTTGGCAGAGAACTGAAGAGCAGTTGCTACTGAGAGTCTACAAAGAAAGTGCTAAGTAGATAATTAACATCTTTCCTCTCAGTGGCAATTTGAAAAAGTTCTTGGTCAGAAGCCACAAAAAGGTCTAGGCCTATGAAGAGAGAAAAAGATAGCAAACTCTTTAAGGAATGGAGAGCTTTTTACTGTATGTGCGAGTGCTTGGTGTGTTTGTATATGTGTAGATGAGAGTGTGTGACTTAAACAAACTTAACTCTGTTATTACTGCAGAGTAGAACTTGTCTTTAACATCAGTTTGGTTATTTGAAAATGAAAATGCTTTGTTACTTGGCTTGCCATGAATACGTACCTTATAAAAGTTTTCTTACCAAATGAATGATTGGCCACAGGGATCATGTAAACTCTCCATGTGTTGGATTCCCAACAAAATATAATTTCTTATTAAAAAGCAGAATCTACAGTCTCTTCCACCTTACACATGCAAGGAGTTAATAATCCATTTTGAGCAATTATTAAAGAAATTTTAATACTCTTTATGCACAGTTAAGAATTTGTGAGGATGGAATTTAATTTGTGACATTAAACCCTGTCCTACTTCTCCCCAGACACTCCATACCTTCATAAACTAATTTGTTCTGTGGTATCAGTTTCAATCATTGGATTATGTGATATTTCCTGTCCAGACAACACTCCATAACAATCAACTCTGTAAACATTTGTTGGTCACCTACTGTGGTGTAGGAATACAAGAATGAAGAAGATTCCGTCCATCCCATATGCTAATAGTCTAAGGGAAGAGGGTGATACTTATGTATTGAAATTTCCAGTAATGTGCTTGGATCTAGAAAATGCTTGAGAAGTATGAGTTGCCTTGTTTTCTTCCTAGTTTGCCTATGGCAGGACTGACTAAACTAACTTCCTCAAGGTCTGAAAAGACTCAGAGAACAAAGACTGGCCTAGCTTGCTGCTTTTCTAGCTGTGTGACCCTGAGCAAATTGCTTATCCTCTCTAAGTCTCAATTTTCTCACCTATAAAATGAGGATAATTTGAGTAACTACTTTGTAGGCTGGTTTTGAGGATTAAAAGAGATAACATGTAAAATTGACTTAGCCCTGTGCCTTGCTTTTGGTGAGGGTGTAGTAATTATTTAGTATGTCTAAGAATAGAAATTTATACTTTTTGTTCCTTCTATGATATGTGATGTGTCTCCATTAGCCCCTATTTTTTCTTCATGGAAAGGTACCTATCTCAGGTATTTAATATTTTTCTTATTGTTTTAATAGTTTTCTATATGCTGAATAACATAATATATAGCTTTGTATTTAGAATTCCACAGCAGGACAGATGGTCCACTGGGATGAGAACTTGTTTTTTACTCTGAATCAAGAGGTGAGCTGTGTGATTAAAAGAGAAAGCTTTACATTTATTTATCCCCTGTTGCCTACATTTTCAGTCACCCAATTAATGATCAGTAGTTGCCTATGCAAATTACTCCCAAGAGTAGCTTAAGGAACACTTTATGAGTCTTGTAGGCCAGAAATAGATCTTAAAATAGTGACTAGAGATTTGAAGTCCCTCTTTAGTATGCTGGGATAAACAGTGCATGACCAATCACAGCAACACCATGGCCCCAAATTTTACTGTAGCCACTGATACGGGATATATATATTGCATAGATCACTCTTAAATATAGAATAACATCTGACAGGCAAATGCTTCCACATATTTCCATGGGTGAGGCAGGGCCACTGGCAGCAGAATTCTGAAGGCGATCAGCAGAAGCTCCAATCGGAAGTGAGAATGAGTGAAATTTATGTCCTGGGTCATTTGTGAGGGAAGATTTCCATAATCAAGCCCATGTGGAGACATGGCCCTGGGTACCTCCCTCCAAGTGGATTCTCAGAAAAGTTTTCCTCTCCTCAGGAAAACTCAGCATAGTAGAATCTCAGAGCTGGTGGTGATTTTGGAAATAGGCAGACATCTAGTTCAAACTTTAAAGTAGCTTGTAGGTATCTGACTCAGTGAACAGAAGAGCTGACTTGTAAACTTTTCACTGATTTGAATCTTTTTTTTTTAATTGAAAGAGGCAATAAAAGGACACATTATCTATAATTATAAAAGCGTAATATGCAAATCAACTGAAAGACCTCATTGGTGCCAGGCCAGCCAAGGGAGGTGTCATGTGATTGGTGGGGGGCACAGCCATCATCCTGAAGGGGGAGGCGGATGGGTGAGGCCTCCCTCTGCTGGGCGATAGATCCATGGATCCTCCTGATTGATTGCCCCACAGAGGGAGGTCCAGGCCAGCCAAGTGATCACACCCCCATCCTGTTGCCGCAGAGGGAAGTGACCAGTAGAGGGGGAGAGGGGCAGCACCACACAGAAGGCAAGTAGTGGCAGCAGCAGGGGCAGGGGTAGCTGCCTGTATTGGGGGGGAGGAGGGAAGGGGAGGAAGGAAAGCCCTGATAAGCTCTGATCACTGGTTCCTGGTCAGGCCTAGGGACCCTACCCAGGGGCCCCAGATTGCAAGAGAGCACAGGTTGGGCTGAGGGACATCTACCACCCCCCACCCCCCACATGAATTTTATGCACCAGGCCTCTAGTTTATATATATTTCCCTATGATAATTTTGTGAATATTAGGTAAAATTTTATAGCTCTATTGAGTTGAACTTAATGGGTTGAATATCACCTTCTGACCATGGAGTTTTAAAATGTTCTCTTTTCACTTTTATGTGGAATCTAAAGAGCAAAGTAAGCAAGCAATGAAATAGAAACAGACTCATAGATGCAGAGAACAGACTGATAGTTGCCAGAGGGGAGGGATTTTAAGGACTGGATGAAAAAGGTGAAGGGATTAAGAGTTACAAATTGGTAGTGATACAATAGTTACAGGGATGTAAAGAGCAGCATAGATAATATAGTCAATATTATTGTATGGTGCCAGGTGGGTACTTGAAATATCAGGTCACTTTGCAAGTACATGATTATTTAACCACATACACCTGAAACTAATACAAACTACTATTGAATGTAAACTAGTTGAAAAAAAAATGTTATTTTTAATATATTTTTATTGATTTTAGAGAGGAAGAGAGAGAGAAATAGATACATCAATGATGAGAGATAATTATTAATCAATTGCCTTCTGCATGCCCCACACTAGGGGTCCAGCCTGCAACTTGGGCATGTGCCCTGACCCTTACCTGGAATGGAACCCTAACTTCCTGGTTCATAGATTGACACTGAACTACCGAGCCATGCGGGCCAGGTCAAAATAATAAAAGGTTTTTGTTTTGTTTTCCTGACTACATTCTGGAATGTAGTGAGTGAGGGGGATTGTTTCAACTTTCCTACGGTTATCCACTATGTCACATACCTGATCCACTGAGGAGAGCTGTCTTCCTCTGGAGCAGGGGTCCTCAAACTTTTTAAAGTGGAGGCCAGATCACGGTCCCTCAGAGAGCTGGAGGGCCGGACTATATGAACTACTAATTCCTACTGTAACACCTCGGCTGCGCTCACTGCCCAAAAACCTGGCGGGCTGGATCAGACTCCTCTGTGGGCCGCAGTTTGAAGACGCCTGCTCTGGAGGGTCTCACAGACATGCCAATGAAAGCAAATGGGGCACTTCTCTCCCCAGCTGGTCACCGGGATCCCTGACGGGAAAACAGAAACCACAGGAAATAAAAGACTACTTTGTTTGGTGCCCCGCAGCTACCCTGTAAGGATTCTGCTTTTGCTCCTGAGGATGAGACTGAGGAGAAAATAAAGTTCTGTCCTTAGAGATTTAGGTTGTTCAAACTGAGCCTACATTTTTCAAAGAAAATAATACATCACATAGTCCTAGTTCTTAGAATTAAATTTATTTTTTCTGTTTCATTGGCATCATCTACCCCCCCCCCCCAGAACATTAGTTTCTAGATCAAATTATTGACTGCTTTTATCCAGAACCACTAGTGTGCTTTTCTTCTTTATTTTTATACAGTATGAGTCAGCAGTGGTAAGGTTGTATTGTGTGATCCCCTGTAGTTGGAAGCAATGGGATAGCTCACCTTTGTCTGATGCTGGCACTTTCTGCTGTTCAGAGCAGAGACCATTTCCCTCAGGACGCAGTCTCTACATACTCTTCTTGAATTGTGCCAAGAATAGACAGTTACCCAACTAGCTACATTATGAAGACACACAAGCTATTTTTAGTGATTTTTTTTTCAACAGAAGAGATTTTAAAAGACATATTAAAGTAGGGTGTAGCTGTGACCCAGCATCCCTTACCCCAAATAAACCACTGCTTCAGTTTTCTCCATTTTCTCCTTCTCTTGAATCATTTGTCTCCCAGTTGGCTGGAGACACCTCTAGGCTTTCTGCCCCTCCCTCCCCTCCCCCTGCCCCTTCCTTCCCTCCCTCCTTCCCTCTCTCCCTCCCCCCTTTTCCTTCCTTTTAAACCTCTCTTTCTACATTCTCCCTTTTCCATTGCCTCTAGACCAATGGCTCATGCAATGATGTTTACACACATGATTTCCAAATCTCTGTTTCCAGTCCTGTCCTCTTTTCATGTCATCACAATTTCCTTTGTCTCCTCAAAAGTCATGTACCCAAATAGCACTTGTGTTCTTTTCAGAAACCATGTCCTTATTCTTATTAATGCCACTGCCATTCTACAGTTCCTTGGACTCAGAATTATGGACACCGATTCATTTTTTGATTTTTCCTCTTCCTACTCTAATGGTTAAACCCTTTCTAAGCCTTGGGGCCTCTTCATTGTCAGTGCCTCCTGGATCTGGCTTATCCTTACATTTCACAGCTAGCTATTCATTATTTCTTCACATGGATGATTGCAGTAGCTCCTTAATCTGTCTATTTCTATTATTCTCTTCTTTTGCTTCATACAGAAATTTTAAAATATGCACATAATTTTTAAAAATTAGGATCTATTGGTTATCCTTCTCAAAATTCAACTTAAGGTTCTCTATAAGTGTAATTGTGCTTAGTGCATTTCAGAAATGACTTGGTTCATAACTTCTACACAGTGTTTTTCAGCAGTAAAACGGTTTGAACAAGTTGATGTATTCCTATATACTTAAATATTTATATAGCTACGTTTTGCTAATTATACGTTTTTACAAGATAAGCAGAGTTTTTCAGATTGTGTTTTGAAGGTTCATGTATATTATAGTCCTATGTGTGCTTTGAGTCTCTCAGGATGTTCCCTAAAACAGAAAGCTTGACTGAGTTGATGATTTTCCCCCTGTACTGAACTCTTAGTGACACTGCTCCTTTTCTTTTCAGCTGAAGGCTATGTACTGAGACATTTACCATTTGCCTTGTGAGACAAATGTTCTGTGGTAGAGCTTGAATAGAGCAGGGTGTGGTGAATAATTAGATTTCTTCCATATTTAGATCCTATGATTTATATTACCCCTGCTCTTACTAGCATGATTTTCATGTGGGAGCAAGTACTAGTCTGGATAAAGAATATGTAATTGGGGGAATTGGTATCTTCTGCAAATTTCTAGATTCTTCTTCGTTCCTCATGTGTAATCTTTTCATAGAACTGAATCACCATATTTAAAATCTCATAGTTTTTTTTCCCTTTCTTTAAAAAAATGTAATTCAGAGCTGGGGGTGGGGCGTGTAGAAATTAGCATTACATAATTATAAACTATATCAAAATCTCTACTTTAACACTATTGGTATATGTCATTTATATATATTTTAAATTTTATATTTATAGTTGAAAGTATTATAGCTGTGCCCTTTTTATCTTTGTAGTTGAAAGTAATACAAATGTTGTATGTAATTATTAAAATACTTTTCAGATTGAATTACTTATATGGACATACGTATATATTGTATTTTGCAAGCAAAATAAAAAAATAAAAAATATATACCTCACAGTGTCCTTATTGCAACCAATAGTTGGCAAAGAAATCTAAACTTGCCAAGGACTGAAGGGGAGACATAAAACTCCTGTCACTTGATGCTAGAAGTAATGAACACACAAAATTGCTGGCTTATTTACGGACTCAGAAGAAAACTTCAGTTTTCTGTTCTCACAAAGGGAAAGGCATTAGCAAAAATGTCCCTTTGCATTCCTTCATGAGGCCTATTTACTTAATGGAAATCTTAGCAAATATATTCTTTTCTCTTTTATTGCTAATGGTCTAGCTACATAATAGAAGCATAATGTGGTGAGCATCTAATGTACTTCACAACTGCCCCAAATGGCGCCAATTAGGACAAAAGGATTGCTCCATTTTCATTTATTTCAAATACCCTTTTTTTATTCTTTGTTGCTATGTAGTAAATATTGTGATTAAAATTTTCCTACTCTGTTTTTATATTATTTCCCTGTTGTGGCTTTTAAGAATTTGTAATTTCATAGGACATTTCTTACGAACAAGAGGGCATTGTAAATTAGTGGGGATGCATTCTTAACGTCTCAGGGAATAAGGGGGAAAGTAGCATTTTGATTTCCTAATAGTACATACAGTATAATGCTAATCACTTACCCAGAGTAGGCACACTGTCCATTGCCATCCCAGAAGCCTAGGGCAACTGATATCATCTCTCTGAGCCTCAGGTCCTCACCTGTAAAACAAAGAGAGATACATACAGGGATATTGTAATACCTACAGAGAAGTTTAAAACGAAGTTACAAATAAAGGGATTGAGAATCATCACCATACAGATGGCATTTATTCTATAAGAATAGAATATATTTTCTAGAGAGGATAAATCTATGTTTACAAGGTGACATGCACTTCTTATCTATTGATTTCTGTGATCATATTAGTTATGACTATTATAACTATTATAGCAGTTGTTGATAAGTGTATAGAACTAATTAAGTCTGGCAGGGATATTGTAATGAGCAAATACATGATATATGTAAAAAACTAGCAAGGGGTCTGAGACTGTCTCCTGTATCTCCTTCCCAGCTCACTTCCACACTCCATGACTTTTCCCTGGAAGATCTTTTGTTTTCATTGTGATAGACAAAAAACATACATAAAAGAAAATAAACCATTAGGTAGTGGGCAGAAAACATACAGTGTAGTGGAAAAAAACTTGGCATGAAACCCACTAAATTTGATATAGCCCTGATTTGGCCACCAAACAGCTGTAAAACCTTGGTTTGATCATCAAGTCTACTAGTATGTGTCCATTTACCCATCAGATGGAGGTGTAACTGGGTAGGTGCCAAAAACCTTACATGGGCAGAAAGATTTATTTTAAATTCAAGTTAGATACCCTTATGGACTGAAGTAAATAATTAGGAAGATATGGAAAAAAATGGGACATGAAGTGAGCTTTAGAGGTTGTTAGGATTTGGTTATTTCAAGGAATGTATTCAGTTGTTTTGATCGTAGCCAACGGAAATGTTTTAATTTTTCACAGAATGAAATAATTGGCCAGGACAATTTATTCTGAAGTTACAGTGGCCATTAATTGAATTGCTTTAATGCTTTACATAGTTTTATTTGAGAGATTTAACAGTACTAATGATGATGTATCCTGTGAATAGTTCCATTATTGCACTTATAAATAAGTATTTGTGAGGAACTTCTGAATGGAACATAGATCTTTCCAATATAGTGTCCTCTGGAAAGACCAAAATAATGCAGCTGCATTGTGAGGTCACCATCAACAAGCATGTGCTCACTATCTTTTCTGTTCCTGGCACTTTCTTTCAACAAGTCCATATTTGTAATTAATCAGCCTTTACTTTTCAGTGAATGTATATAAAATAACATTTAAACGTATGACATTAAGCATTATTAGTGTTTTTCTTAGTAAACTGATAGAGAAGTTTAAAACAAAGTCACAAATAAAGGGATTGAGAATCATCACCCTACAGATGGCAATTGAATTTTTAAGAATAGAATATATTTTCTAAAGAGGATAAATCTATGTTTACAAGGTGACATGCACTTTTTATCTATTGATTTCTGTGATCATATTAGCTATGACTATTATGATTATTATAGCAGTTGTTGATAAGTGTATAGAACTAAGTCTGGCATATTTTAGATCATCTTGAGTCCCAATTTCATCTCAGAATTTTTAAGCCTGGAATGCAAAATAGGTCATGTATGTCTTAAAACAATTGCTTAGCAGCTTGCAGCATGCAGCTGGAACTTGGCAACCACCTTTTCAGATGCACTGAGCACTCCTACTTCCTGGAAGTGGGTCCTGTTGGGTCCATGTATGTCAATATCATATGGGTTATTCCTACTGTTCATTGTTCAATAGGACCCATCTCATAGATAAATTTACTTACACAAATCTGTAGTTTGTCTAGCAGTCTCTTTCCCAGTTCTTTTTGTTCTAGAAAACAATGTTGGTTTCACTGGGACTTTTAGCCTAAGGAGGAAGACATAGTTTTGGCATCTATTTTATGCTTCGTAAGTTCCATTACACACTTCTTACCTCATTTAATCTTCATATCAGCCCTATATGAAAATTATCCCCAATCTCATCTTTTAGATGAAGAAATTAAAATTTAAAGCTAAATTACCAAATTCACACAAACAGGCATTTGAACCCAGGGTTTTTTGATTTCCAAAAATACAGAATTTTTCCATTATACTTAACTGATTCCAATAAACTCTACCTTTTTAAAAACTGCATTTGTTAAAGTCATCATTATATATGTGAATATATATATATATATATATATATATATATATATATATATAATATTAATTTAAAATGGACATACAATGCACTGTTGTTAAAATAGTGATAAGAAAATACATCTGAGGTGTTGTTATTATAGTCATTATTTAATGGATATTATATATTGGACATTTGGTTAGAATTTTGGGTTATATAGATATACTTAGTTACTTTGAACTAAAATACAATTTGTAAAGAAAAGCAATGTTCTGTCTTGGGCTGAGTCTTGTGAAAAGAAGACTATTGGAAAAATTCCTGAGGGAATATTTATTTTGTTCATGACAACTGAGAATATGGAATTAAAAACTGTAATTATGGCAATAATGTTTCTATTGGCAGATGACAATCTCAATGCAATTATGAAAAAGCTGTGGGATGAACAAATGTTAATTGGTGCCAGTGGAAAAAATATTTTTCAAGAAATACATACAAGATCATTCACACAAGTTTCATAAATATAAAAAAAAAAGATCTTTCCTGGAAAAGTCCTTGAAAAAGAATCTATTAAAACAATAAAACAATAGGAAATAAGGTGAAATTAGGGAGAAATTCAGTGGAATTAAGTATACAACTCAGCATGGACCAAATCTTATTTGACAAGGGTCAATTGATGTCATAGAAAACTAGAGGGGATTATTAGATTTTTATGAAGTAATGAACAAAGGTGCAATTTGGCTCAGTGCATTAAGTTAATCAGTAATTAAGATAATCCTGCTGAGGCATTTGAGTCTCTGTTTCTTTACCCAATGGGTTGGAGCCATGAGAACCCTAGGACAAATGCTTGCACAGTCGATCTGGTTAATCAGCCAATTCTAAGACGGTCAACTTTAAAGGAAAATCATTTGAGGCCGATTATTATGCCTAGTTGGAAGTAACTGAAGAATTGGAAGCTGTACATTTTTCTGCCTGTGTAATAGAGCTTGAACCCATGTAGGATATCCAATAGCTATGTTTTTTAGTTTTTTTCTTTCAGTTTAAAAAATTAAAATTGATGATCAGATTCCAATCTCTCTTTTCCCTGATAATTATAATTCATAATTCCATTTAACAGCCCAGAGCAGTTCAAAGCCCTTTCCTTTAATATTGTACTAGTAGCTGGGTGCACAAATTCATGCACATTGAAAGGAAATTAATTAGAAAAAATGTTGTAATATCGCTATTTGCCCTTTCTCTGTAATATAAGTGTCAACAAAATTCACAATCAATAATGACAGATGGAAACACACACACACACACACACACACACACAATTGGCACCAGCGAGAGCTTTACTGGTATATGTATCATGCATGTGCAAGTCAACTTAGCTTTATAGATATAGAATAAACTTGCTTAATTAGATCTGCTTTCTGATTTAGCTAAACTTTTTCCAGTCCAGTGAAGCAGCCCAATTTCTCTTTCAAGTAATTATCAGCAACACAGCAGTAAATATCAACACAAAGCAGATTATAATTGTAGATCTCACAGGGAGAACAAATGGTAAAATATTTAATAGCAGCAGTGTTTGACTATATTCTATGCAGTGAGAAAATCTGAAGTCATTTTCAAGTTCCACCATTTCTTACTTCTTTTCAGTCAAGTCAAGTTTCTGAACTTTCCAAATCTTCATTTTCTGGCTAATGAAAAGAAAATAGGATTCCATGGAGTCTCCTATCTACCTACTCCAGGACTTCTGTGAGGATCAAACGAGATGAGGCAAAGGAAAATGCTTCACAGACGTTTGTTTAAAGTGTGAAATGTCTTCTTGGACTGAAGGAACTCCAAGGAGGCTAGTCACCAAGGAGAGGAAGCCGGGTGTTGATATGTGATGTCATTAACTGGCGCCCACAGTGACCATTTTTGGGCTGGGCTAGGCTATGAGTCACATTTTGCACCATTGGGTCTCAGCAGCATTGGCTGTGATTTGGTGGGCTGTTGCTCTGGGGTGGTGGTGGGGCCTGTGTCCCACTTAGGGGAACCTGAATGTTGCTTTGTGGATGCCAGGTCTGCAATGCCATTTATCTGTAAATGGCCAGTGCACATCATGGAAGCTCCCATGTTGAGTGCCTGCCTCCTGGTGCTCAGTGCGCATCATAGCAACCAGTTGGATGGACACTTAGTATATATATTATTGTCCCTCCTTCTTCTGCCCCGGAAATCTGCAAAGACCATCCAGACCTAATCCTCATCAGACATAGACCTGAAGACTCATCCTTTTTTTCCAGCTTCCACATGAAATTCTGTTTTGTTTCCATTTTACTGAAGATTCACAGAGGGAAGACTATTAAATTGAAGGACTTAGCGCTATCTTCCATCTTGTGAGCCTTAAGCATTTTCAAAATTCATATCCCCACACATATCACTCCTCACTGAGTAGTACCTTCTGTGTAATCTAATGCCTGTTTCCTGCCACCACAGGATTTCCCATCAGACCAGCCTGCCACCTCCTGGAATACTGGGGAATCATATTCTATTTCAGTACCACATGATTAGGAGAAAAATAAGTGGACACAGCTTCCTAATTTTCTACAAGGTCTGCCAGTTGTTTCCCTAATAGGAGGGTAGTGTTTACCTTTTTGTTTTTGGTGTGTGTATGTGTGTGTGTGTGTGTGTGTGTGTGTGTGTGTGTGTGTATGTGTGTGTGAGTGTGTGTGAGTATGTGTGTTTCATAAGTTTGGTTTTTGTTTGTTTGGAAATGGCTATGCTGCCCAAAAGGTGGTATCCACTTTAGGAAGCAATTTACTCTGACAATGTATCACCAATAGTTCTGTCTCGATTGAGTTTAAGGTGAGTATAAGGTGAGGGAAAAGCTTTATCACGTAAGTAGTTTATATGGACTCCTTTTATATGGAGCTATAGAATTCAAGGAAACAGCTTAGGAAACTCCTTGTGGTGAAAGAATTTATACACTTGTCATTTGGGAGATACAAAAAAAGGATGAGCAGAGTAGATTTTTTCCTAACTTGGGAGAGGGATAATTTCAGGTAGTAAGAGTGGTGAGGCTAGGGAGAAGAAACATGGATCGAGATTTTAAGGTCAGCTTGATGGCAGAAAAGAATGCTGTGGAGTGTTGGTTTTGGCCAAAAATGTGCCCTGGAGTTTGACAGTTGCCTGACATGCTGCCACGTTTCCTGAAAGACACACCAGAAATATGTTTCATTTCTGTGTGCTGACATAGGGTTTAGAAGGAAGTGTAAGACAAAAGAATGATGTAAAGACAAATGGATGGAGAACACTTTTAAACCTAAATCTCCAGTTGGCAAAATTTTTTTAAAGGGACTGATAGTAAATATTTTCAACTTTGTAGGACATATGGTTTCTGTAGCAACACTATTGAGCCCTATTTGTAAGCACAGCTGAGTTTCAGTAAAACTTCATTAACAAAATCAGATACTGGATGGATGTGGCCTCGGGGTGCTGGTTTTCTCCCCCTGTCTAGACTTGTTTTTCCAGATTTCTATGAATCATTATGTTGACTGTGCCTTTTTTAGCAAGACATGATTCAACTAGCAAAGAAACAACATAAGATATTCTTCCAGTTTTACTTTTTTCTTATGGTGCTTACAACAGAATTAATTGGCCATACATACATTTTTTTTTTTACTCTTTATTGTTGAAAGTATTACATATGTTCCCTTTCCCCCCCCATTGATTCTTTATTGCCTGTCCCACCCTCCCCCCAAAGCCTCCACCATCCTATTGTCTGTGTCCATGAGCTATGCATATATACATTTAAGTTCCCAGGTTGATCTCTTCCCACACACCCACCTACTGCTGTCTTCCCTCTGAAATTCCTCCATCTGTTCCATGCTTGTATGTCTCTGGATCTATTTTGTTCATCAGTCTATTTTGTTCATCAGATTCCACATATGAGTGAGATCATGTGATACTTGTCTTGGACTGGCTTATTTTGCTTAGCATAATACTCTCCTTGTCCATTCATGCTGTTGCAAATGGTAATTAGGTCCTCCTCTTTTATAGCTGCATAGTTTTCCATTGTGAAAATGCACCACATCTCTTTGATGAGCTCTTGGACCATTTCATTTTCATCACTCTTTGTATAAGAATGCATGACAGAGTGATTACTGAGGTTGACTGGTTAACATTTCTAAATGTCTTAAGTAGAAGAAAGTTCCTCAAGAAGCTGTACAGATAGATATACTTTAGGAACAAAAGGAGGTAATAACATTCTAGATGAAGGTTAAAAAAATGAGTAATATGTAGTATTGCTTTTTTTCTCTTCTAGAGTCACCTGAGAGAAAAATGAAAGGAGGAGAATATCTCTAAATATTTAAAAAAATATATCTAAATATATATCTCAAAAACTCAATAATTTAATTCCAATTCTAATAGAGAAATACTCATATAGAAAGACACTAAAACTATCCAGTGATTGTTGGAAAAAGCAGAATACATTTAATATAAAAATAAATTAGGTGGTTGTACTGTGATTATCTTTCAAGACAGAGGAGTGGATACATGTTTCTGAGTTTCAATCAGGGAATCAAATTTTGTTCAGCCTTATCTCATGAGTCAACTATAAAGCTAGAGTGGGAAAGTAAATTTTGGATGTAATAAAATATTTAAAAATATAACTTTAGAAGTAATCATTTTTCATTTATACTTTAATGAAAATTATTTGTGAAACTTTCAGTAGGATAGCTCTCTTGAATATGTGATTATACTTGGAAGATTTCAAACTAAAGCTAGATAATGGTTTCCTATTTTCCTTGATTATGTACTCTAGAAATATATGATTACAGACTGAAATTATTTGCACTGTATTAAGTGTTATTTGTACTATCTTGGCTTAGAATTGTATCCATTTTAAATTCCTTTTTTTTCCTTCTTAGAGGAGAACAAAACCTATATTCTGAGATAAGGTCTAGATGCAAGTTTTACTTGTATTTTTTTTTATCTAGTTGTTACTCTAATAACTTTAGATATATGTTAGGTTTATATTAAATAATATATTTAAAATGTTTCTTCTCTCAGCCTGTAAATTTGACAATATCATTTTTTAAATGCAATTCATAAAATGTATTATGATTTCTGAATTAGAGAGAAAACATTGGTTTATACTAGCTTGTGGTGGCTTTATAGTTCTAGTTTTCTTCTATTTTTTATTATATGAATTTTTATTTTAAAGGTGGTAATGATCCTAATTTACAAAACCCCTTCAATTTATATGCCAAGTTTACTTTCATTGCACTTTGCTATTGAACCATACAGTCAGTTCACTAAGAAAGAATTTCAAATTTGGCCATTGTGGCCCATTTTCCTTACTGAAATTCATACTATTTCAGACTTTTTTTAAAGATACCATTTGACTTATATGGCTGATAATATTGGAAGCTTCTTCCTTAACTACTTTCATTCTGCTAACCCACCACTCCTTTTATCACTACAGAACCCTGAACATGTCCCCCTTGGACAAAACCTTCTATGTTTTACTACCATATTCTGCCCTCAGGGCCCCTCTGCTCCATCTGCTATTTACCAGTTGCCTCTCCTTTGTTGCATGCATGTGATATTCTGTTGGGAACAAACTAACACTTTGCCTTAAACTTCTTCTCAGACATTTCTTCCTCCTCCTTCTTATTTTACCACAAATATGAGGACAATTTTGTGATATTTTTTCTATTGTAGGCTGCTTCTCTGTCAGTTCCCTAAAATCTTGGAATCAAGAGTCAAGCTCTGCATACTTCTTGATAGACACAGTTTTACTCTTCTTTTTTTCTCATTAAATTAAGGATTTAGTTCAGTCTACCCTGGTGCCTTTCTCTTGCCATTGTATTTGGAGACAGTACTCATGTTGAGGATTATTGACTACTCCAGTCTTTTATTGTTTTAGCCTCATAAAACCTAGTAATCTTTGTTCCATCTCAGCCAGTCTGAACTCTCAGTGTGCCTACTACAGTCTTTACTTGAAAGTACTCCATTTCCAAGCTCTTTAACATTGAATATATTTTCTGTGAACACGACATCTTACTTCATTCTCTCTCATTCTCCACTCCCTGCTCCCCTCCATAATGAACTTCTTCTTCTTCTTTTAAAAAAAATATATTTTATTGATTTTTTTACAAAGAGAAAGAGAGGGATAGAGAGTTAGAAACATCGATGAGAGAAACATCAATCAGCTGCCTCTTGCACACCCCCAACTGGGGATGTGCCCACAACCAAGGTACATGCCCTTGACCGGAATCAAACTTGGGACCTTTCAGTACACAGGCCAACACTCTATCCACTGAGCCAAACAGGTTTAGGCCATAATTAACTTCTTATTTATCTCCTCCTCCATGTCCTTCGGTCCATAATTGTATGTGCTCCATATCTTATTCATTCTGGTTCATCTGCTTGTACTGCAGGAACTGCCATTTCAAAAGAGTACTTGTTGTTACTTTAGAATCCATTGTCCCTTTGGTCTTTTACCAGTTTCCTTTCATCCTTCCATAGCCCTACTTATTCATCCTGTGTTTGTCTGCTCTTTTGTGATGGGCCAAACATTTTAGTTGATGTGGGCTATGGAACTAAATCATTGCCAACTGACTAACTCAACAAACATCAGGTTTTCACAAATTTATAGCAGGTGGGTCATGGCCATTCTGATTGACTTGTCACTGATGAAATAGTCTGTGTTAAACCTCTCCACTTTCAGGGATTGCAGGATTTTTCCTGACATCTCAGGGTTATTGCAGGCTCCAACCCCTGAGGTTCCTTGTGAGCGCTCCAAATAAGCAGAAAAGGTAAGCTCAACCAATAGACTATCAAGGTGCAATGGAAAATGGAAACTGCATTGTGGAAAGGTTTCCATTGAAGTGCTTTGGTAGTCTTAGATATATAGTTGTGTTTTTTGTTTTTTTTTTAATTTAATTGAATCATGATAATTTCTCTGTCTCTCTCTCTGGCTCTCTTTCTCTCAAACACACACACACACACACACACACACACACACAACTAACCAACCAAAACACTGGATTTGAAATTGTTTGATTCCCCCATTAAATATGAAAAATAAGTACATATTTGCTTAAATTGACTACCAAAAGTTTTAAAATTTATTTATTTTTCTTTTTGTTTATTAAGGTGACACTGATTAAAAAAATTATATAGGTTTCACTTGCACAGTTTCACAACAAATCATCCGGACACTGTATTGTGTGTTCACCAGCCTATATTGAATCACTGTTTACACCCCCTATGCCCTCCTCCAACTCCCCTCACCCTCCCCGCTGTCAGTCATCACACTGTTGTCCATTTATATGAGTTTTTTCTCTTTTTTAAAAAAATATTTTTTGCTCAATCCCTATATCTACCCTCTAGCCCCAAGCCTACCCGCCCACCGCTGAAAGCTGTCAACCAGCTATCTATGAGTCTGTTTCTATTTTGCTTGTTCATTTTGTTGATAAGATTCCACATATAAGTGAAATAATAGGGTACTTGTCTTTTTCTGACTGGCTTATAAATTTTAACCAGTTTTTTAAATTATTTACTTGTATTAGGTGAAACTATAATTACCAATATTTGGCCATTTTGACATGCCATGTGGCCTAATATCATAAGGCTCACACCAAATAAATGGATTATTTTTAAGGCAACTCATAAAATTATGGTTTTAATAGTTATGGAGAAAGATAGACATTTATGTAAAAATGAAAGTCCTATATTAATAATTTATTCAATTAATACTTAGTGAGCACCTACTACATGCCACATATTATTCTAGTTATTTAGAATATAATCAAAACATATCGGACATGTTGTGATTTCCTACTCTCATAGGATTTACGTCCTAGTGGTGAAGACACTAGAAAGTAAAGAATTGAAATATAATTATAATGTCAATATTGGATAAGTTCTATGAAGAAAAATGAAGCAGGAAAAGGGAAGGTGAAAGCTAGAGTGGAGTTAGTATTGGTTGGTTAGACCCTTGTTACCTAGGGTTGTGACCAAAGGCTTCTCTGAGGAGTTGGCATTGGATTAGAGACCTGAGTGAATGAGGTTGAGATCTCTGTGAAACAAGGAAACAAGTTCAAGGACTGTAAGCCTGGAAGCAACTCAGGTCTTTGAAGAATTGCAGGAAAGCCATTGTGACTAAATTTTATTGAGCAAGGAAGATATTAGTAGGAAAAGAGATGGGAGAAATAGTTAGGAACAAGGTCATATAGCTAGCTACTTCAAAATTGTTTTTATACTGTTCTAAAAGAAATGGAAAGTCACTGAAAGATTTGGAACAGAGTTATATGAATGAACTTATTTAAAAAAAACACCTCTTTGTTTGTTGTATGAAGGATATAGTAGCAGAGAAGTAAGAGTGGAAATGCAGATTTCTTGAGAGACTAGTCCCAGCAAGCATGGAAATGGAAATTAGTATGTACTAACAAATGAAGATGCACCAAGGCTTTTTTCCACATTTTAGTTTAAAAAAAAATTACTTGTTTTTTAAGTTGTAGTCTATGTATATAGAATATGATTATTCTAGATTTTTTTTCAGTTTTGTTTTAAATATTATAAGATCCTACAGTGTGTGTGTGTGTGTGTGTGTGTGTGTGTGTGTGTCTTTTTGTCTAAAAGACTATATTTTATTAACTTCACATATATAAGCTATGATGTCTATATATTAGCTAAGTAATATACTTAAAATATAATGTCAATGTCTATTCAGTTATTAATTCTTCTGGACTTTTTTGATCATGTTACTGGGTATTATATATATAATTTTTATAATTAAGATCCACTTAATTAAAATGGAAATTGATATAATTCCTGGACCAGGGTACTTTGCTGATACATATTTTTTTTTACTGTAATAGAAATAAGTATCATTTTTGATATGTAAAGTCTTAAACTTATTTGTTGAGAATTATATAAGTTTTTTTATTAATTGTTTTGATCACAATTCGTACAATACTAACAGTTAGATAAATGATATATGAAATACCAATTTAAGTACTCTAATGAGAAACTTGACACAAAATAAAGTTTTATTTTCCTTTGATAGACTTTAGAAGGGCTCATGGTGGAATGGTGGAAGGGCTGAGTCTAAGGAAATGTGGGTTCTGGTTTGGAGGTTATGCTACTAGAATCACCATGTCAATGTCAGTACTTTTAAGTCCTCATTAGAAAATTATAGTTTGAGTAAATAATTTAAAAAGTTCTTTCCAGTTTAAAAAATATGAAGTTTTTAGTTAGATATTCTCTCTAATAAAAGAGAAACATGCAAATTGTCCTTAACTTACCTACATCCACAAGCCATGCCCACCAGCCAATCAGTGCAAGTATGCAAATTAACCCAACTAAGCTGGCAGTTAATTTGCATATCCAGGCCAGAGGGAAGACTGAACCCAGCATAGAAAGAAGCCAAGCACTGCAGAAGGGAGTGAAGCTGCAGAGAAGCAAGCAAATTGGGGGGGAGGGGGGGAAGGGGACAAGCCCTATTGCAGGAATCTTCCTGCAAGGGGTCTCTAGTATGATATAAGAGGGAAAAAGACTGAAACAACAGATCATTTGATAGAAATAGAAGGTTATGTGTACTGTCTGGTTTCATTATTAACTTGTTGGAGTATTTTTTGTGTTTCATGCATTAATGTAGTCACAACCTCCACTTCCCATATGATAGAGTAATTTTAGAAGTAACCAAAAAAAAATCTTTGTAAAGTACTTGGCAAAATAAAACAAACAAACAAAAAACCCCCACTTAAGAATTGAAAAAAACACTAATAGCAATGATAATAGTAATAAATATATTTATATCTTTTAAAAATTAAATACATTTTACTTGATTTTAGAGAGAAAAGGGAAGAGGGCGAGAGAGCAACATCAATGATGAGAAAAAAAAATCATTGATTAGCTGTCTCCTGCACGGCCCCTACTGGGGATGGAGCTCTCAACCTGGGCATGTGCCTTGACCTTCTGGTCAATGGGTTAATGCTCAATCACTGAGCCACACTGGTTGGGCAATATATTTTTATCTTAATAGAATATTTTAATATGGATTTACTTATTTAAATTACCTAACTGGTGTTCTTTTAAAACTTGTATAGGAAGGAAGAAAAACCAGTATTGTAACCATCCATGCTCACATAGTTTGGTAATTTAACATTTTATTTACTGTTGCATCAACATAACTAAATAGAAAGTCAAAACTGATGTGAGCCTTAACTGGTTTGGCTCATTGGACAGAGCATTGGCCTGTAGACTGAAGGATCCCAGGTTTGAATCCAGTCAAGGGCATGTACATTGGTTGTGGACATATTTCCAGTAGGGAGTGTGCTGGAGGCAGCCAGCTGATTGATGTTTCTCTCTCATTGATGCTTCTAACTTTCTCTCCTTCTCCCTTCCCCTGTAAAAAAAAAAAAAAAAAAAAAAAAAAATAAAAAAATATATTTAAAAACAAACAATAACAACAATAAAAACTGATCTGAGTTTAGAAAACATTTAATATATAGGGAAAGTTTGTTTCATCTATTTAGTGAGAAAAAGGAGGCTGGCTTATTAAATAATTGTTCTTGAGAGATTTGAATGCCCATTAAAAGAAACAAAGCTAGTAGAGAAAACAGTTGAAAGAAATATATCAAATACTATTATTAGATGTTGAGTTCTTATGAATTTATAAGAAATATTTAAATTTGAATAGAAAAATTGATAAAGGACATGAGGATAGGGACTTCACATACCAAAAAATATAAATTCTCTTAATAAGAAATAAAAATGACATTGATAAACTATAATATTTTTAATCTTACTAGTAATCAAATAAATGCCCAAAAAGAAAAAGAAAATACAGCTATTTAATTAACTGATAATGAGTGTATTTTTTGTGTGTAAGAGTACAAAATCAGTCTTAGTTTTTATTTTATATTACCCTATATTTTTCATTTTTTAAATTTATCACTTTATTAATTGAAATCAACACAAAACATAAGTTAGCTCTAGACATCCTGGAAGTCAGGACAACATGAGACAATAATAACTGATAAATGAAGTAATTTTTTGTATATACATACATGTGTAAAAGACATATATAAGAAATAGTGACAGATGAATGAACAATGGCCTTAACAATGGCTTTATTAGGAACTCTTTTGGTTATTTTTAGATCTTTCCCTTTAATAATTCAAATACTTAATATTAAAATGTAATGTGGTTGGGCTTTTGTGAGAGCAGTATTATCCATCTGACTATCTAATGCTAATTATCAATCAAAAGAAGGCTATTCCCCTTTTAAAAATACATTTTACTAGAGGCCTGGTGCATGAAATTTGTGTATGTGGGGGGTAAAGCTGAAAATGGCAACATTTCCCACTTTGAAAAAATGTGAGAGAAATTAAAGAACATTTTCTCTTCAGCACATTGACGAACAGATTCCCAAGTATTACTAAGTCTATTGAAAGCTATCCTGCATAGCAGGTTAGGTTTGTAATTTCTTGAAGAGTATATACTGTAGTTCATGGCCTTCTAAAGCAGAAAGCGAGAGAAATCTGGGAAATCACAAGCGTTAAACAGATGGCAAGACACTTTGTAGCTCTAGTAACAATAGACTTAGAGCATGAATGTAAAGAAAAAACAAAACAAACAAAAGACTTAATGGAGTCTTTGTTTAAATTGCAGTAAGTTTGAGAATGAACTTCATTAAACTGTTGTAATATATTACTTGTAACATTGCCCTATTTGATTTTATGGAGTTTTAGAAATGTGGCAGATTGAAAGCCTATGAATATGCCAAAGATTTGGGGGCTTCAAAAATCACATGAAGGATGTGATTCTGGTCCAGGGGAAATTTCAGGATCAGCTTCAGAGATTCTGGTCCAGAATCCATCTGGCCTACAGTATGGTGTACACAGCAAAAACATCATTTTACTAGTAAGTGGCACCTGTGAGTGTGGCAATAACTACACAGTGTTTTTCATCACTGCTTACTTAATTCATTTTAACTTTTAAATGTGAAATTTATGGAACTTTATATATGGTGTTTTACAGATAAGAAAAAAAAATTAAATCAAATAGAAGAAAACAGAAAACTATAAAATAATGAAAAAAAAAAGAGGGAGAGGGAGAAAGGGAGGGAAGATGGGAGGCAGAAAGAAATGGGAAGAGAAACAGAGAGAAAGGGAGTAAGTGATTTATGTTTTGTGTGTAGCTTAGCCAGTTATTACTGATGTGATGTTTGGTGAAATATTAAACATCACTGGGCCTCAATTTTCTCAGTGTAAAAAGAATGGATACAACTGATAACCTTTAAAGTGGCTTTCTGGTCCTTGGTTTTGATCCCATGACTATGTCTAAGTCTCCTTTCCCGCTCCTCTTTTCACCTGTTCCGTGCTTCAGTCACACCTCACAGCTTCTTACCAGTCTCTAAACTATTCTTTCCCTTTTGTAGGTTAATCATTGCACAGATTTTTCATATCCCTTGTCCTGTGGAGATTCTACTTAATTATGGTTGTTGACCCAGTGGCATCTCTATAGCTTTCTTGTTTCCTAGTTGCTGAAATTAATTGCTTCTCTGTCTGCACTACTGTAGTATTTCTTGATTTATACCTCTCTTTTAGCTCTTAATGTATTTTTATCATTAATTATTATGTGTAATAATATTTTGAAGGCAGAGGTCAAATGGGTTTCAGTCCTCTATTTTTCATAGCTACTAGTAGCTCTTGATTATATGAGGCAGTCAAATTAGTTGAATGGTGTTGGAGAGAATAATTGATCTGCTGCCTCTTGCCCACCCCCTACTGGGGATCGAGCCCCAAACCCTGGGCAAATTCCCTGACTGTGAATTAAATGGTGACCTCCTGGTTCATAGGTCAAAGCTCAACTGCTGAGCAACACCAGCCAGGCATGGCGTTTTTAAAAAGGTTATTTGTTTCTGTTGTCTCATGGAAGTTAGCCATACAAAAGCCCCCTTTCTTGGAGGTTACATGCTGTGTAAAGCTGAATTATTGTATGAACCTGGAAAAATTACTATTTTTTTCTGAGACCACATTATTAATTTCTAAAGCTACCTACTCTCAGATTTTTTTAAGGAAAGGTGAAATAACATTTAATGTTTCTGACCAGAGGATGTACCTTCCAAGTGTTATTTTTTAAAATTACTCTTTTAGTAAATATTAGTATCTTTATTCTTACTACTTATTTTGTTTTATGTTATTTCATAAAACACTCTTGATGTCCAATATTATTTATTAAAATATAAAATACTCACTAATATTCAAGCTGATATCTAATACTATATCTGAATATTTTTTATGAATTATAACTTGAAATGATATTTTTATTAATTAAAAATCTTTATATATAAATAATTTAAATACTTTTCTATTAATCTATTTAGATTAATATAATAATTATATTATATGTCACTTTATAAAATATGTCACTTTATAAAATATGTCACTTTATAAAAGTGACATAAAATATGTCACTTTCTTATGAAAGTGACAGAAAAGCTAAAATCATGTTTTAAAAGACATATGTAGACATAGAGCATATGGAAATACAATTGAAGCATATGGATGTCCATATGTTAAAACACTGTCTTCAAGAAACATGACTATAGTATTAATAATCAGCATGATATGATGTCTGACTTAATTAAAGAGTAGAGTCCTTTATTTATTAGTAGTTAAAACCTTAATTACATTTTAAGAATAACTCACTCTGAATGTAGTTGTTATGACTGGCAAAATGTTAGAATCACTTGGGGAACTTTTTTTTAAAATATATTTTATTGATTTTGTACAGAGAGGAAGGGAGAGAGATACAGAGTTAGAAACATCGATGAGAGAGAGTCATCGATCAGCTGCCTCTTGCACACCCCCTACCGGGGATATGCCCGCAACCACGGTACATGCCCTTGACAGGAATCGAACCCAGACCTTTCAGTCCCCAAGCCGATGCTCTATCCACTGAGCCAAACCGGTCCCACTTGGGGAACTTTTAAAATCTATGCCTGAGGTCTCACCCCAAAACATTATTTAATTGGTTTGGGGTTGCATTGTAAGCATGTGTTATTTTTTTAAGTTCTCCAATGGATAGCCAGGTGTGAGAACTATGCATCTCAAATGATCAAATAAGACACATAAGGCACTGCTTTCACATTCCTCCAAAACTACTTCACTGTATGATTGTTGTTGTTTTTCTAAAAAAGGTAGCAATGATAGTATGAAAGATATGTTTGTTCAACACTTACGTGTGAGTCAGTTCTAGGCATCAAAAATTAAAGTGCCTTCAAGCAAAAACTAAATAATGCAAATGGTATTTTTATTGGCAAGTAGGTTAGGATTCCATGTCAATGTGCTCCTTTATTACTTTCCCATCTTAAAAAAAAATCAAAAAACGGTGTTGCCCTGGCTGGGTTGCTCAGCTGTTGGGTGTAGTCCCGTGCACCTAAAAGACTGCTGGTTCAATTCCTGGTCAGGAAACATGCCTGGGTTTCTGGCTGGATCCTCAGCATTAGGGAGGAGGAGGTAGCCTAAGACTTGTCAGCCTCACATCGATCTTTCTCTCTCTTCTCTTCTCTCCCTCTCAAAAATTCTTTTTACATGAAAACAAAAAACCTGTGTTACCAAATTAAACCAAAATGAGTTGAAGAGGGTGGTGAAACATTGAAAATACTGTCTGAATATGGTCTGTAGAAATATCTCACCATGTAAATCTTAGCTTCAATAAGTGACCAAAATTCAAACCCTTTGATTAATGGTAATAAAAGCAAATGATTTTTATTTTTGCAGTAAGTTTGAAACGGTCAGTTACTATAAAAATGCAGTTTTCTGTAATGTTATACTGCTAAAAAAAAGCTTTCTCTTTAGAATATTGCTTTGAAAATGATGCACTGATGTTCCACATCGTATAGTTTTCAAAATGGATTTCCCTCTCTTCATGTCAGTGATCTCCAGTAGATAATGTTATTATTCAACTATAACTTGCTATTAAGATCATAATAAGAAATAACAGCTTTAAAATTGTTCATCCACCCTTTTTTTGTTTTTGTTCCCTTCCCAGTGATTTCTTTTTTATTCTTCTTGAGATTTATACATCCCTGGCAATTTTGAGCTAGAAGAAACAAATTAAGAAAAAAATTAATTGACTTTATTTGCTTTAATGTGCCAGCCATATTATCTGCTCTTGTAAATGAGCTTGGAACTGCCAGCTCTGAGGGTACTATACTACATTTTGGGTTGCTGCCAGCATATCCTGAGCAAATATATTAAAATCAAAGCTAAGCTGCTTAAATATTCATGTTATGCTCTTATTATGGTTTAGAGAAATGTGAAACCATTTAAAATTTGCAAACCTGTTACATGGCCAAAAATGTATTTGAACTGTGAGAAATATGCTTAAAATTGATAATGTTAACCTAGTTTAGTAAGGGAAGGTTTCCATAGTTTCTATAGTTGTGATGCATTCAAAATGTCTAATTGGTTTGTGATTTTCCAGCCACTAGACCAATACAAATGTAATATTTTTCTGAGATATCTATTGGAAACATTCCCCAGAATGTTATGTTGTTGATTATATACATTCTTCCATTTCATGTGCCTTTTGTCTAACTTCGATTTTTTTTAAAAAAAAACCTCAATTGAAGATATGTGATATGTTTTACAGATTTTAGGGAGAAAAGAGAGGGTGGAAGAGAGAAAGAGAAACATCAGTGTTTGAGAGAAACATCGATCTGTTGCCTCCTGAACACTCCCCTATTGGAGATTCAACCTGGAACCTAGATATGTGTCCTGACCCAGCGTCAAACCTATTGTACAACCTCTCAGGGCAGGGATGATGCTCCAGCCCACTGAACCACACCGGCCAGGGCTCTAACTTTGATTTTGTAAGCACCTCTATAGCACAAGCACAGTGTGCTTTATTGTACGAATTTTCCCTTCTTGCTTTATTGATATGTTCCTTCAGAAATGTACAATTTTTCAATTTTATATAAGACATGAATTTACTTCCCAGTGCTAAGGATTTTATATAAAATGTTAACTTACTTCCCAGCTTTGAAGATTCCCAGTTGTTTGAACAAAGTATAAGGTAGGCTACAAAAGTGAATACAGCAATCCCCTGTTATCTATGGGGTTATGTTCTAAGACCCCCAGTTGATGCTTGAAACTACGGATGTTTTTGCTATATATACGTACCGATGATAAAGTTTTACTAATAAAATAGGCACTGAAGTGATAAACAACAACAACTAATAATAATAAAATAAAACAGTTATAACAATATGCTATTATAAAAGTTATGTGAATGTGCTTTCTCTCTCTCTGTCTCTCCCCCCCCCCGCTCGCCCCCCCCCCCCCCCCCCCCCCCCCCCCCCGTCCTCTCTCTCTTTTTGTCTCTCTGATAACTGAAGTGGTTGCTAGTCAGTGGGTGGGGAACTATGCAGCATGGATATGCTGGACAAAGGGATGATTCATCTACTGGGTGGGATGAAGAAACAGTGCAAAATTTCATCACACTACTTAGAATCGTGTGTAATTTAAAGCTTATGAATTGTTTTTTTGCGTTTTTTTTTTTTTTAATTTTTCACTTAATATTTTCAGGCCGCATTCAACAGCAGGTAAGTTAAACCATGCAAAGTGAAACGGCAGCTAAGGGGTGGGATAATGTTATCAAGAAATGCTAAACACTAAATAATCATTGCATGAAACAATAATGCTTGCAAAAGAGGGGAAGCAGAACTCCTCACACTTTTGTGTCAGGGGCCCATTGGAGTTATTTCTACTGCGGAATAACGCAAGCAGGCTCATTTCTTTGCTGCCTTCTCCCACTGCCCTTTCTCCTTCCTAGTCCTTGTAGATTGGTAGCATTTCCATTGCAGATTTAAAGCATGTGATTTTGAATAAAATAGTTTTTTCCCCCCACTTTTCCTTTGAGACAAAGAAACTATTCACAATTTTAAAATTCCAGAATATCAAAAACTCTTTTTATAATCATAGATGCAAATGACAGTAGAATTAGCTATGCTTTATGGGAGGGAACATTTTCAGAACATTCTGTAAAATTCAATATAAATTCATGAGTTGCCATGAGGATGCCACTGTCCAACCTCCGGTCCTGACCTGAATGTGACCCAGCATGCTAGACCTTCCCGGCCTGTGACAGACTTGGAAAGCCAAAGCGGCTGTCCCAGACAAGCCACTGGCACTGTTTGATGCCTTCGGTTGAAATGTTCTCATTTCAGCTTCAGAGATTGAGCAGTGATAGCAGTAGAGCCAGCCATGAGACCGCGTAGTATGACATGCTTGATGCTGAGCTGTTTTTGGAATTTCTAAAACTACTAAACCCTGGGCAGGTCCAATGCAGCCATTAGCTTTTACTGAATTTTGCTCTTTATGGTGTCATGTTAGAGGCAAGTTTTAATACATTTCTCCGTGGGGAAACCACAGGTTGTTTCTGGCTTCAGTGAGGCATGAACCTACTGGGGCAGAGCTGGGAGGATTCCAGGAGCGTCAGCTTTAGTGCTCTGTGGAGAGAAAACATTTAATCACATTGGTGTGACTTGGGTAGGTCCTGAAGACTTTCAGACCTCAATCATGAGCATTGGTATAATTCTTCTTATAACAATAGGTATATTTCATTGAAATTCATTTTTGGTCCTACTTTAGGATTGTAAGATCAACCTTACATGACCACCAGAACTATTTTCCATTTTTCAAATGTAACAGTGATCTGTTCTTAAGGTGTGAACTTTTATGCCATTTATGAGAGAGAGTGAACAATCTGTTCTTAAAATAAATGGTGACATTCCTAAACCAGAGTGAAAATACTCTGTATTATATGACCATAATGTTCAGTTTAAGGATATCAAAAGAAAATTTTGGTTTTATAACACACAGGAGTTGGCAGAAGTAGGTTTTTAGCTGTGAGTATGAGAGTGTGCTTGAGTATAGTACATAGACTACAAGATTATGTAAATAATGAAGGCAGGCTATCTGAGTGCTTACAAGGTTGTTCCTAAGTGCACTTTGCCATTGTGGCACTCTTTTGAGTTAATAAAAGCACTGTAATAATCATAATCTGCATGTCTTTTCCCAAACAAACAACTGCAAACCTACTTTTGCCCACACTTGTACTAATCATTTGGTCCACTTTTCTAGTTAGACATTTTATCATAGAAGTTAAATAATGATATTACAGAAAATTTGGAAAATAGAAACAAGAAAAAAAAATCTTATCTCTAACTTAAACCCATAAGCTAATCATTAGCAATTTAGTTTATTTCTTTCAGTTTTTTAATGCATTTATTTTTTTATAAACAATTTTGTATCTGCCTTTTCCACATAAGATTAAATTATGTGTGTTTTCCCATGCTGCTATAAGATTTTGTAGCCATTCGGCTTTTGTGTTTATTTTATAGGTTAAAATATTGTGGTTGTATTTAATCTGTAGTCACTTCCAACTGATTCCAAGTCCAGTTTTACTCCCAGGTTAGGGTTTAGCTCTGTGGAATCTCTTCTTCCCCACAAAAAAAGAATGAGGAAGGAAGCTGGCCACAAAGTTGAAATAAAGCCAATAAAAAAAAGCCAATTCAAGATGTCAATCAGGCCATCAACAAGCAGGTGCCAGTGATAATCAATATCTTAATATTAAACATGTTTTCCTAACTGAAGTTATTGGATTCATTGGATATTCCAGGATATCTGGCTAATTAAATGGTTTGTTTTATGCTTAGTTATACTTTTCCATAGACCTAACATGTGGAGATTCCTTTCTTACAAGTGCCTCAAATTATGCTGAAGATCTTGCAATTTCTTCACACATACCTGAGCATTCACAAAATTTTATGTGTGTTACTTCTAACAGTGTTGTTTCTTTAATGTTGATTTTTAAAACATAAATCTGAATTTTAAATGCTGGTTGAAATAATTTCATAAAACTCACTATTTTATAAATGTCTTCATATTTTACTGACTGGATTTAGCGATAACAGGAATAAAACTATTATTTTGGTGAGTTGTGTGTAGGTTACAGGGATTGAAAGGGTGTGCCAGAAGGAAAGAGGGAAGAGGCTTTTTTCTTTTTCTTTTTACTTTTCCAAAATGGGTTCATTTGCTTGTTTTTGCTTTCTCTGTGTTGTATGTCTAAAAGAAGAAGAGCGAAGAGGTGGAAAATGTGTTTAGAAATATTGGTTCTATTTAGTTCCAAATATTTTAGCAATGCATTGTCTTTTATATGTTAAGTCCCTTTTTCAAACAATAGTACATAATCAGGGTAGTGGAATGGGAGGATGGCAACATTCTCTCCAGAAAATTGGGTTTGGGAGTGGCAAGTCATTAAGCTCTTTTCTAATTGCCCAAATTTTATGCTGAATTGTTTCTGTCCCCCTGGTTCTAGCATGCCATGGGCAGATCACATTATTATAACAGTACTGGAGGTCTGATGTATGAAATTAGTGCAAGGGGCTCACCTGGCCTTCACAGCCCCGGCTTCATCCGGAAGGTCATCTGGATGGTTGTTCTGCTGTTTGGTCTAATTAGCATATTAGCTCTTCATTATATAGGATTATAGGTACCATATGATAACATAATTAAATATAGGTTAGATTCATACTACCCAAGTTAATTTCAATGGAGTGTGGACATTTTTAGCTTTCTTATAAATTGAAATTTCAATAATATTCTTGAATTCTTGTTTAGTGGTTCATTTACCTGGATAATACAGGTAAATAATAGTTTGATTTAGAAATATTTATATAAACATAAGATAAGCCCATGTTAATCTTGTGGCCCATAAAAATACATTATGGGTTTAGTAGGAAAGAAAAGTGTGCTACTTATGCATTATAGTGCTTCTGATGGCGGTTATCTGCAAAATCAGGATTACAAATCACCAAGCATAGGATATGCTTAAAATAAATTGCATTAAATATTTGGTAGTTTATTCTGAGTTGAGAAGTGAAAACTAAAAGGCTACAATATAAGAAAACTGGAATTTAAATGTTGGTTTTTCTAGCAACCAGATGTAAGATTTTGTAAATGGAGTTTGACTAAATGGTCTTAAAATCCATTTCAATTGAAAATGACCTCTAAATATAGGCTTGTTCTGGTACCTGAAATTCCAGCTAACATAGTAACTTCTACAGGTTAAGGCACTATTCCCAGGAAGCTCTTGTTAATGTGCAACATACTACTATGAAAATAAGCTGTTATCCCAGTAGTAAACATTAGCTTGGCTCACCATATGGCTTCTAGAACATTGTGATGTTCCAATGGGGTGTTGATGCAGAGTGGGTCCTCAATAAACACTCATGTTATTTGAAAGAGAATATAATCTGACATAGTTGATTCATAAACTTGATCTGGAATATAGGGCAGGTCTTGGGCCCTTAGCTACCGTTAGGTAGTTTGGTAATGGGAAGGATGGGACAGATTTTTGAAAAAAAATGCAGAAAGGGGGATGTGTGTATGAAAAGATACTAAAGGAAAATTTCACTAAAATCATATTTTTTCTTGTATATCAGCACTGAATTGATAGGAAATGATAATATGAATACCTGAGATCCAGAAATGCTTTTAGTAGAGTCCAGAATTAGATACTGAGGTATTTTCAACTTGAGATAGAATGTTTTCCTTGGGATATTTTATACTCAAATTTGCTTAGGCTGAATATTGTTTATAGCTTGGTGGTGGAATTGGTGGGTGGGGAGAGACCTGAGATCTACTAGTTAGAGTTGTTTTGAAAATCAAATTCTAAAAAAACCCAGAAAAGTGGCAGGTGGATACATGAAATATCTTGGAGACCACTTTCTAAAGTATATGATTGTCTAACCCCTGTGCTATAATCCTGAAACTGATACAAAATAATATTGAATATAAACTGTAATAAAAACAGAGTAGTTCAAGTTTAGTAAAATGACCAGTAATTATGTGAAATGCACATTTTCCATGTCTACTCTATCTAGAGAACAATATTTGGCACAAAGTAAATGCTCAAACTTTTTTTTCTGTAATAATGAAAAAACATTATTTTACAATAATTCAATATCAGATGTATACTTGGTATATGCATTTGTGTATAAATACAACCTTAATTCATTCATTCATTTATTTATTTATTTATTTATTTTTATTTATTTATTTTTTTAATTTATTTTTTTAAAAATATTTTATTGATTTTTTTACAGAGAGGAAGAGAGAGAGATAGAGAGCTAGAAACGTTGATGAGAGAGAAACATCCACCAGCTGCCTCTTGCACACCCCCTACTGGGGATGTGCCCGCAATCAACATACATGCCCTTGACCAGAATCGAATCTGGGACCTTTCAGTCCGCAGACCGAAGCTCTACCACTGAGCCAAACCGGTTTTGGCAATACAACCTTAATTTAGAAAAACAAAAAACAGGTTAAATAAGAATGTGAACTATTTAAGGTAGTTATTATTTATAAATCTTGGGTTCTTGCTCTAATGTGTAAGACTTTCCTTTTCAGTTATGTTCATTTTTATATTTAAAATAGTGGCCCAGTGCACAAAATTGTGCACATTAAAAGGGTATTAATTAGAGGAAATAATGTTGCTATTTGTCCTTTCTCTATAATAGAAGTGTCAGAGATGAAAGAAATTAGTAAAATGTATATGAAAACTGTCCTCCTGTCAGACTCTGGGGCACACCATGGGACCCAGAGTCAAGTCCCTGCCCACCCACATATGCCTCAAAATTGCATGAGATCCAACCCCGACCAGCCCCTCCAATTGGGCTAGATCTAGACCCGGCCATTCTCACCCTTGTCAAGCCCCGTGGGGCAGGTGACATAGCCTCGGTCCTCAGCGCCAGGACAGGGGGCATAGCCTTGAGGTCCCCGTCAAGCCCAGCCAGTGGAGGACACGACCTGAGATCCCCTGTCAAGCCCCACCAGCTGGGTGAGGGTAAGGGGGGAACAGCCTCAGGTCCCCCAGTCCGGCACTGGGTGGGGGGCAGCTATCTTTGTGATGGAGTGATGGTCAGTTAGCATAGTCCCTCTTTATTAGATAGGATTTTAAATGTTTTAAATATTTTCATATTTTTTAATTAAACAAGAAAAACATGACTTGTATAGATAAAATATACCAAAAACAAGCACAATGGAGGATAAACCCAGGGTGTGGTGATTATTTCTGTACTGTTTGGGGGATATCTAAAACTGAGTGAAGTTAATCATGTAGTTGAAGTGAGCATTGATAAAAATGTGTTTTTTGGTTTAGTTGAATTATTGGACTGATTGCTAAGTAATTCTAAAGGGAACACTGGTGTTTTGTATATGTACTCATGCTTAGAGAATAAATTAACAGTATGGCACTGTGGTAGTATGGCACTTAGCATCTCTGAAATTTAATATGTATTTTTTACATCTGCATATAATCTTTATTGGCCAGATAGTCTACATACATTTTGCTCTTATGGTATTATTAACTTTTTTTTAAATAGCTGATCCTGCCTTAATTAACATTTTACTTTTCTACTTCTAAAAGTAAATGTCCATTTTGGTCTCTAAACACAATCTTTTGACTCTGAACCTAGTCACTTTATCGTTATAGTTACTTGATAAATGCTCCTATGGGTCCTTTAATTCCTTTTATGGAATTAGGAGTTTCAACTACATTAACATTTAGAGTTTTAGTGCTTCATAGAAGGTTATTCATTTGAATCTTTTCTCTTACACGACAAGGTTGACCGGATATTAGAAATTATAACTTACCTTCCTTCCTACATATAACTTCACAGATGTCACAGAATCCTTTGGCTACTACTTTGAGGACAAAAGTAAAGAGTACTCAATGCAAGAGCAAAAGGTTTTAAAGTAAATTTAAAACCATTAAGTCTTTCTGTAATGCCTTTATTTTAAAATCATTTTTAGGCCTTGAAAGCAATACATTTTGAAATGCAAAAAACAAAAGCACTAAACTATCATTTGTAAGATTCTTTTTTAGAAACTAAGTATTCCATGAAAGCACACTATGTATTTTTTGAGAATATTAAAACATAGGTTTGTTATTTAAATTTGATAGTATTACAATATTATTGCTTTGATACCCAATTAATTTTTTCTATATTTTACAATATCTCCCCATCTGTGAGATCTAACTTTTTTTAAAAAAAATACAATTTTTGGAAAGATAGTCACATTAAAATAACATATAGTCTATATTGTTATTTCAAGAATTTTATGCAATTGACCAATTCCATCACAATATGTTCGTGAAGATCTGTGAACCCACATCTTCTTGAACAGACTTGTTATCTGCTTCTTTGATGGGAATATTCATTCGTTTAAGTCAGTGTTTCCAATTTGGCACACATAGAAAGCGATCAGCTCTCTGTGACCCAGGGGGGTGAAGGGAAGGATGACAATGTTGGCAGTTGAGGGATTGCTAGCCTGGAGCTTGGGCTGCCCCAGCTGGCTCCAGTGTATCCCTCAACCTTGTGTGTTTGAGAGGTTCTGATGTAATTGTCACTCACATGCTCACTCAGTCTCAGTTCTAGGTACTGTGGATACCAAGGTCAATGATTCAAGGTCATGACCCTCTCTGTCTCCTATGCCTGCCACAGAGGCATTCCCTTGGTCAAACCTGGCCTGCCTCTGCTCGAAGGCTATGTGCCGTCCTGTGGGGGTAGCCTTTTAGCAAAAAGAAGGTCGGACCTCAGCCAATTTCTAAGAGGCTCCTCCTGAAGAAGCTCATTTATCATGTTAAATTTATCTCGGTATCCCTGAGTCTTTCTCCACTAGGTTAGTTTGTTAGAACTTCTCATTCCAGGAGGCCAAAGATTTCTTGATTTGAAATGAAATTTTAATCTAAGATTATAATGTCAATGTTCATTTAAAAAAATCACATTGAATAATTGTCTTTCTTGTGATTATGACTCCAAATTTTTAAAACTATAAAGCATTGACATTCTCATTTTGTTTCAGAGTTGGAGTCCTAATAGCAGGAAAATTAAACCTCCCTGGTCACCTGCCTTCTGCTTCTACGCTGTGCTTGGCCAGGGGTGAAAGCATGCGGCACACCTTCTTTGCAGAAACATATTTTTCTTGATTAGAAGCAGGAACTGTCAGTTCACATGTAATGAAAATTATCCAAGCATGATTTCTAGCCCAATTTCTAGCAGACGCCAAGGGTCTTTGGAAAGGCAGGTGACATTTCTGATGATTACCTAAATTGAATTGAACCTTTGAATGTTGTCATTTTAAAGCATGTGAAACAGTCCAAAGAGGAAAAAGAGTAATAGCCATACATTCAAATTTCTGTTGATGTGGAAAAAACCATTTAGTTTCCCGTTTAGAAGGCACAAATACATGTGCTGTGCATCTTAAGAAAATCCATTGTAGTGTACTTTTGCTGTAGTACCATTCTCATTCATTGTTAGTACATTCACAGTAAAGTATTAAAAGGCATAGAGAGGCTGGACACTGTTTTAGAGGGCACAGCTTATTTGGACACACCAGTGATGATTCTTCCGAATATTGAATCTTTCCTATGCCAAAAAGAAACTTTATAGGACATTTCAGATTAATTTCAGCTGTATTGGACCATCCTTGGTGGTCAATGAGCAAGTCCTAAAATATGTAGGCTCATGGTAGGGAGTCCTTGATGCGTGCCCCATATTCTTGTACTATAGGTGGTTTTCTGCTTTGGACTGTAGAAATTGCATACCACTTGCTCTTGTCCTCAGCCTCCAGTGCACAATTTTCATACACCGGGCCTCTCATCTTTATATATGGACAAATGCTCCAAAGAGAAAAAGCATTTCTAGAGTTACCATTTTTTTTTAGACCCTGGAGCTAGTATAGAACATTCTGATGGGATTAATATGGGGAATAAGTATTACTCCTCAATTGGAAGTTTGCTTTTCTTGACTAGATCCTAAAATAAATTTATTATATTAGTAATGTAACACCAGTTTAAAAACAAATTTGTAGCAATATGAATTCTTAACACTGACAGGAAATGTTGCAAATGAACTGGAATAAATTTTTTTTTTGTAGTTTGGATTTTATTTTTAATATAGTAAGAATGACAGCACATTTTAACATGTTGATTCATTTCATATAGATAGGATATTTACAACCCCATCCTGGAGAAATTAGCTTTCAATCTTTGAACAGTAGGGAGTTATCTCCATGTAGAGAGTCTTCAATTTTCACTGTGTAATTCCTTCATTTTCTTTGGAAGGACACTTGAAAGTATCTGACATCAACTTTTGTGTCCTTAGAAGCCTGAAGAGAAGTAGAAGGACATTGCTGACAAGTTAATTTCTTTACTTTGATGAAAAGTCATTTGTCTTTTTTATTTTGGTTTTACAACAAATTTACTCCTTGTAATGAAGTTTATTTTATGTAGGTAGTCATTTTATGATGAGAGTTAGAGGTGACATATTTTTAACAGTAGTATCTGTGTGCCCAGTGTGTGTGGCGTTACCTTAGACCAGCGTTTTTCAACCGCTGTTCCGCGGCACACTAGTGTGCCGCGAGATGTTGCCTGGTGTGCCGTAGGTGCAGACAAGACAAGAATTTTATAATTTTTCACTATTTTGTTTACTTAATATTTCATAATAAAGTAATTATAAAATACTTTCTTTGTGTTTATTTGATTCCTATTCAAGAGAATTACTTTATATATAGTCAATATAGGCACAGAGTTAAATTTTTTAACATTTTCTAATGGTGGTGTGCCTCGTGATTTTTTTCATGAAACAAGTGTGCCTTTGCCCAAAAAAGGTTGAAAAACACTGCCTTAGACATATAACAGGATGATACCTAGGTTGAATCAGGTCCCGGACACAGGGCAAAGGGACTCCAACATATATAGGGACCGAGGGTCATCCTGAGGAGCACTGGCACTATTGAATATGATTGTTTTAATAAAAAAAAAAAAGGTAGTCTGCTCAATTAGAATGTGTTATAGACTTTGCCTTTTAGCAAGACTTCTCGGCTTCTTCAATTACACTAATAATTAAAGATAAGATGAAAATTGACTGCACCTTCATGACACCCACCAGCCAATCAGGAGTGAGTATGCAAATTAACACAACAAAGATGGTAGGTTAATTTGCATACACAGGTACTGAGGGCTGGGTCGCTTACATTGTCACCATGGCAATGATACAGGCATTCCGCACTATCCCAGCCTCTCCAGGCCTCTGGGCAGCATGGGAAGGTGCAAAGATGGCCCCAGGATGAATGAAAAGGACGCTCTGGCTAGAACAAAGGCAGTGCTAGCAGCTAGTGGAAGGAAGGCTCATTTTTGCATGATTCTTCATGCATACGGCCTCTAGTATACCAATATGTATAGTAAATCTCTAAGAGAAGGTAAAATATAAGGTGTATGGCATTTCCCAAAATTTCTTGATTATGTTACCCCCTCTTTTGTGACATGTAGTATTTTTATTACTGGGAACCCACTTAGGTGAGGTGTTCATGAATAGGATTAGCAAAGGAACACATGTGAAACAGAGCGTCGGTATGGGCTTGGAAACTGGCAACAATAATAGCAAGCAGAAAACAGAATATCAGGAAGAGAGGGTATCCTACACAAGGTCAAGTCAGCCTAAAGAGGGAGTCAATGTCCTTAGTGATGATAACATTCAGCAAATGAAGTACACAGGTGCCTAAAGTGAGGTGAGGAGAATGTGCTTAATGAAGCAACTTACTATTTCAGATCTCAGACATTTTTGGTGGTTACTCGGTGGCTGGAGCCAGACTCAGTGGAACAGTTACAAACTTTGCCTGCGGATAAAATCAACTGCATTCAAAATTTTTACTATACCTCCTTATAAAAACACTTCGTAGTGGATCCTCCAAGGTAGAACAATATAGGCCTTTTAGTAGCAGAAATGGAATATGTGGGGGTATTAGATAAGAAGTTCTTTGTTAGGCCAATCTTGATAACAGAACTCTTAAATTCTTCCTCTACCATTTCACCATCTATACACTTTAATAGGTACGTATTATAGCCTAGGAGATGACATCTAAGAGCAGTAGATCTTGACTTCACCTTGGAGAACCTAATATGAAAGCACACTCTCAGACCCCAGATTCAGTGTCTGACTCAGGATGTCTGCAGTGGGGTGCAGAGTTTCCAGTGTTTTTGTTTGTTTGTTTGTTTTGTTTTATTTTGTTTTAAAATATATTTTATTGATTTCCTACAGAGAAGAAGAGAGAGGGACAGAGAGTCAGAAATATCGATGAGAGAGAATTATCTATCAGCTGCCTCCTGCACACCCCCTACTGGGATGTGCCTGCAACCAAAGTACATGCCCTTGACTGGAATCGAACCCAGGACCCTTCAATCCGCAGGCTGATGCTCTATCCACTGAGCCAAACCGGTTTCGGCCACGGTTTCCAGTTTTGCTGAGCTGCCCATGACTGTAAGGAAGGAGGTTTAGGGACCATTCTGAGGAAACTTTCCTGAAACCTTTGTGGTAGCAAATATATTGCTCCTGTCTAGCTGAGGAATATCAAGCAGGATACTTGTGTTACTTAAATCAAATGAATTCACATTTTTAAGATTCCAGTCAGGTCAAGTATTTAGCAGCATTTCTCAGAAAGAAAATTATCCTCAATTTGCAGAATAAGATTAGATTAATTCAAGTCTGATGGAGGTTGAGTGCTGTTTTGACTAGAGGGAGGCAATATCTAAAAGCATGAGGTAAGATTGTCTTTCCAAATGAGCTCAAAAACAAGAACAACAATAAATCAAAGACAGGTTTATTTAAATCTTGGCCTCCAGTCAATGCTGTTGTCATTGATACTCTAAGCTGTTATGGCTCAAGCTTATTCAGTTGTTTCCAAAATATTTTTTTCTGTCATTGCCAGTGTTCTTAATTTGTTAAATTATGTCTTTCTGGGTCAGGGTTTCATCATCTTGAAACTCTTCAAACTTCATTGATTCATTGAAATGAACCTGACTTATTTAATTAATTCTATGTACCTCAGAAAAGCACAGTTGTAGCTTTTGAATATATAGGATTTGATTTAAAAAATTCATTTAATATGCTTTTATTTTATTAATTTAATTTTTGTATGTAAATTAAATTTTCCAATATTCAACTTGTGCCATTTTTTATAGCTTGTTGAATATTATCATGTTGCCATTGTTACTAGTATTTCAATGAGTTGAGCCCTAAAATTGCCCAAAACTCAATAGAAAGCTTTCTGGGTTACAGCTTGTAGCATTCATTTACTTCACAATCAGGAGTCCATGGCTCTGTGAATAACATTATTTTGAGCTAGTGAAAACATATTTGCTGGATACTTTGAAATATTAATATTTTAAAATTGAGAGCTATCTCACTATTTCACTTTATCATGACACATTTTTCATCTTTCATGCATCTATTTTCTAAGACATAATTTGATTTTTCAACCTTTATGGAGAGCAAAGAAGACACCAGCTGTTTCAGGCAACTGTGGAAACTTTGGGGTACTGTGACTGTACCCCAAAGAGTAATTGTGCTTCCAGCAGGTTTAGCGGAAAACCCTTGCAGATGATGAAGGTGGAAATATGGAAGTGGTTGCTGTTCACTATTTGCTTTGACCTAGAAATTAGAAACTTTCTTGACTTATTCTGTTGTGAATGTTGGATAGAATGTAAAGGTGTTCAATTATTGCTTTCAAGTAAAAACTTATACCATAATATTCTTGATTGTGAGGTTTGATCTAAAGCACCTGCTAATATACACAAGTAATAACTGTGCGAGGTGACGTAAGAAAATGAAAAGCTTATTCATTCATTTCTGAGTTAGTAAGTTGCTCATCATAATACACATTTTATACCCTTTCCCTGCAACAGAAATATGCTTTTACAGTATAATTTAAGCCATTTTTATTGTAAAGTTTTAAACAATTTGGAAATTTGTTGAAATTGAATTGTTTCTGGACCAGGGAAAACACTACATGAATGGGAATACATATAAATAATTGAAAAGTATATAAGAGAAAAAGCCAAGAATTCATTTGCGCTTTTGAATAAAACCAGGCTTTCACTTAATTATACAGTAGTGGGCTTTAAAAATATATTTTTAGTCAAATCTGTAAAACTGCCAGATGCTAAAGTAACATAGATAGGCCAGTTATGGATTGTGTTTCATTAACATAACCAGAGATTTTATAAAAGATAAAAAGCTTTCAAGGTTTGGATCAGCGACAAGGGTTTTAGTGCCTCTATATAGCCTGGTAAAAACGCATAATGATTCCGATGGAGTAGAACGAGATAGAGTTTTTCATCTCTATAGTTACTAATTGAAAACAGTAGGGCTCTAGCTCCCGTTACGATTACCTAGTATTGTTCTTACCTGGCATAGTGGGAGAAGGGAATAGTTTCTGGCACGAGACTAGTAGAGAAACACCTTATTCTGAGGGATAACGTTTTAAAATGCCTATCTACTCTATCTTCTTGTATCATTTAATTTCAGCAACATAGTAAAATACTAACATATAAATTTCATGCTATACTTTAGCTTACACATATGGAACCTCCTGTAGTAAAAAGCAACCTTGATTATTATTTCATATGTAGGCATGCAGTATATACTGCTCCCATTATCCTTTTTTTTTGGGGGGGGGGGACGGAGGGTAAAAGTCAGTATTTAATAGTAAGTGATACAGTTAACTGGGAAGATATAACAATTTACTTCTTTTTTTAATATTTAAATTCTTTATTATTTAAAGTATTACATGGGCCTCCTTTTGACCTCTCCCAGGCCACTCTTACCCCCAGCACAGGCCCTCACCCCGCAAGCCCCATCTGTGTCCATTGGTTATGCTCTTATGCATGCATACAAGTCCTTTGGTTGATCTCTTATCCCCTTTACCCCCTGCCTTCCCTCATAGTTTGGACAGTCTGCTCAATGCTTCTATGTTCTTCCTTCTATTTTTGTTCATCAATTTATGTTGTTCATTATATTCCACAAATGAGTGAGATCATGTGATATTTATCTTTCTCTGACTGGCTTATTTCGCTTAGCATAATTCTCTCCAGTCCCATCCATGCTGTTGCAAATGCTGAGAATTCTTTTTTTTTTTTTTTTACAGCAGCATAGTATTCCATTGTGTAGATGTACCACAGTCTTCTAATCTACTTATCTGCTGATGGGCACTTAGGCTGTTTCCAACTCTTAGCTGTTTAAATTGTGCTGCTATGAACATAGGGGTGCATATATCCTTTCTGATTGGTGTTTCTCTGTTTTGTTTTGTTGTTTTTTTTTTGGATATACTAGAATTCCTAGAAATGAGATTACTGGGTCAAATGGAAGTTCCATTTGTAATTTTTTGAGAAAACTCCACAGTGGCTGCACCAGTCTGCATTCCTACCAGCAGTGCACAAAGGTTCCTTTTTCTCCACATCCTCTCCAGCACTTGTGGTTTGTTGATTTGTTGATGATAGCCATTCTGACAGGTGTCAAATGCTATCTCATTGTCATTTTGATTTGCATCTCTAGGATGATTAGTAACTTTGAGCATGTAAAATCTTGAGATTTTCTTGAATCATAGTAATTCAATAAACCACAGGATTAGGTAATATTGTCTTCTAAGTCTGACTAAGAGAATCTGATTAACTTCATATCTTATAGGGTGCCACTTTATTATTACCTCCTAATTTCTCACCTACTCTTTCCCTCTACCCCAACAGAAATCACTAACATTTGTTTTGTTGAAAAACGTGGAATGCAGGTGATAGTCGCCCAGAGGACTACTCCCGTTGCAGGGAAGCCATCAGGTACAGCAATTCCTGGAAATACTTAGGCTTTGAAATGGCATCTCTCCGTAACATTGAAGGGAAGACCTCAACATGGGTGGGAGGTTCACTGTGTTCTCTAATTATCCACCAGCTAGAACATGCTGACATTGTAACCCCATACTAGAGAAGACAGTGATTGTATTCAATACTGTTGGAGCCTATGATTTTGGATGTCTTGGTAAATGACCTACACTATTTTAACACATGGGATACTACTTACCATTTTTATTAGATTGAAGCAACGTGCAAATGAAAAACAGGAAAACTGTTACTGCCATGCAAGCCAAGACAACTTATTTTCCCCACACTCCTTAATGCAAAGCCCAAACCAGTCAAACAAATTATTTGAAATATACAATATCTTCATCTCCTCTTTCTTCTAGACTCTATGACATATACTACCCTTTACGTCTTTGCACACAATATGCCACAATTGCCTAATTCTCACAGCTTCCAACTGCACGATAACATTTAGTCTAGCAGTGGTTGGCAAACTCATTAGTCAACAGATCGGCAAACTGTGGTTTTCGAGCCACAGTTTGCCGACCACTGTTCTAAAGGATGTTAATTGGTGGGGCCTATTTAGGGTAATAGATGGTCCGAATAGAATTTCTGTTATTACTGAAGGAGAATCAATGTCATTGTTAAGTAAACACTCCTGAGTTTACACATTTGTAAATGGTAGGTTCACTGAACTCTATGCATTCAGTAGATGGTGGGATATAAAACCTTCAGTGGCTTTGTTTTTCTCCACTCAGTACTTTACCATGCTGTAATAGTATCTTGATTAGATTCTGTGACTTTCCAGTCACTTTAATTCCTAAAAGCCAGTTCACTTTAATGCTTCACTTTCATTTCATCTGGTGCTGTCTTCTTACTGCACATCTGAGTGGGAGAAGCATGGTTTCCTGGAATAGAACTGGCACCAGGGGCAACATTTGCTTCTAGAACACCACCTCTTTACGTCTCCTCAGGCCCTGGCTCCTCCAGGACGCAGGAGCAAAGGCCGAAGGAGAATCAGTCACTTAAGGCACTTCTGAAGTAGTTCTTTCTGTTGGAGGTCAGTGAGTCTGGCTAACTCCCCCGGGGTGTTGATGCCTTCTGTGTAGCTGGTGTGGGCACATGCGAGTTCTCAGGCACGTGGCTTGACTTCTGCTCTCCCACTTCAGCTCTGTGTCATGCAGGTTGGCAGCTGGTTTCTGGGTCTCCGCCCTGATAGTGTGCCAGCACGATTACTTGAATATGGCTTTTCTCTCCTGACCTGAAGGACTCTCTTGCATTCTTGCAAGGCAGTCAGTGTAGTGGGAGCTACTTCATGCTAGCCCCTTTCTCTCCCCTCTGCTATCTCTTTCCACTTCTCTTCTTTGCTTCCTTATGTATGGAAGCACTCAGGAAGCTGCTTGTCCTCTAAGGGAAGAACACAAGGTCAGTGGTCTCTCCTTCTTGGAGGAACTTTTAATTTTAAGGTGACATAATCTTTTAAACCGTGGTCACACATACATGAGCACTTGGCTTTGGTGGGAGGGGAATTCTCCTCCCTCCCCTCAGAGGTCCTCTCACTGTGCTGATTCAGAAATATCTCTCTCTTCTTCCCAAGTGCTCTCCTTTTATAACCTGGAAGGGTAGGGGAGTGATCTGTCTTAAGACCTTCAGGAGGGTTATTATCTTTAGACTAGTGAGTCTTTGTCCTCGGTGTGCGAGCTTAGTCACCAATTCTGAGTAGCAGAAAAGTCTCTATTCACTGTCCTCCCACACACTGATATTAGACTACAAGGAAAATAAGAGGAAAACAACCTAACAAATTCTTAGCTAACTTTTTAGTGTAGTAGCCAATATTTAACATCTTTTGCTCATCAGATATTTTGCATACATGAAAGCATATGGAGGACTGCATAATATGCCGTACAACTATGATGCGATAGACACCAGGATATATTTGGGGAGAAATTATTAAGGTGACTACAATAACTTAAATATGAACTGTACCTTTTTCTGTATTGTTGTGTCCTTATGCAGAGTGATAGTTATGGTTGCATCAGTCCTGTGTTTTCACTTTCATCTCTTAATGTACGATCAGCATTTGCTATATGTATGTCCATCAGAAAGAGCCCTAAACTTGACGTTAGAAAACCTGAGTTCAAATCTAGCCTCTTCTGGGTGACTGCCTTGCTCTGTAACTGTGGGTAATTCCCTTACCACTGTTAGACTTTAATATTTAATAGCTTTATATATAACACTTGATAGATTAATCTCTCATATTATGACTAGTTCTAATCCTGATTATTAGGAAGTGCTATTGAGTCAATAATTTAATATTTGAATAGTTACCTGATGTCACCTGATTTAACTATGTCCCTAGTAGTCTGATATTCCAGAATGATTTGATATCTATAGCTCTTATACAGTCCTGCTAAAGCAGACCTTCAGATGATCTGAGATAGTTGTTTTGATCACTGTCATATACTAATTTAGAGACAGAGTGGTAAACGTACTTTACAGCTAAACACCAGAGTTATAAGAATGACTTTAAACATTATGAATAGCAGTTTATGGAAAACTAAGGTACTGGGATTTTTGTGCAAAACCTAGCTCTTTTGAAAATTAAGGTTCACATTTATGTTAGTCTTGCCATTCTTTTTTTATTTTATACATAAATGTGATATATTTCTTTAAAATATGCAGCTTTCTAATTAATCAACTGAATGGCTTACAGGTCATTAAATATTTAAGTATGCATAGGTAACCAAAGCATAAATATATCTGCAAGTAGCTATTCATTTGGGAGAAATTCTTTGTGCTTAGTATGCTTCTTTTTCATTAAGAACATAAATTTAGTTTATCATGTGTATACATGAATAGAAAAAGAAACCATTGTTTTAAGCATGTAAGATGAGCTATATCTTCCATATAAGTCATAGTGTCCATAAAGAAATGTTCTTTAATAAAGAATGTTTTTCTATAGTCACACATTTGGAATATAGTTTTTCTATCAAGATGCATGGATATTAGATGTATATTGTTAAGCATTTTTAGTGTTATCTAGCCCAGATTATTTAGTCATAGAAGTCATAGCATTTGTTTGCCATAGACCAATAACCTTCCTAAAAAGTGTGTCTTTATAACTTTTTTAATAGTATGTTTGTGATTGACGGTATCTAGATTTCTCTTGCGGCTTCTCTTTGGAGATAGCTTCCCTTTTGGAGATATCAGCACTAAAAAGATTGCCTTTTCAAAGGCATCCTTTCCTTTGTGCCTTATTTTTTTGTTTGAATTTTTCTCTATAGAGATATAATAGTTTAGAAACAGTGATACTGAAGATTACCTTTTGTTCTGCTATTTTTCAAAATATCCAGGGTTATTTATTTTGACTTCAATATTCAATATAGAGTCCTAAGAGACAAATCATAGACTTCCCATACTGAATATATGCATTTAAAATAAATGCATCCACAACATGTTTATAGAAATATAAAGGAACTGTGTGTATGTGTGTGAGCGTTTAAATCTGGAAAGCCTCCCATAGCTTGACAGATGAAATGTACAGCCTAAAGACTATTCAAAATTCATGAAGTTGGTACAGACCAACATTCATTTTAAGTGTATGAGTAAGAAAAAATTTCCATTTCAGGTTCTTTTTGAGCAGGCACAATACATAATTATGATTAGCTGATTGGCAGCTATTCCTTCTAGTGATTTAAAATCATTATGCAGTTTGTTGTACTGTCCGCTTTCAAAGATTTTTTTTTATTGCTAATTTCAAAGAATGATACTCATTTCTGAATGAGAAATGTTATATATTCAGAATTGGAAAGCAACAAATCTTATTCATTTTCAATTTTTTTTACTTGAAAGAACCTTCAGAATTGATGTGAGGAGGGGAAAAAAAGAGATTTAATGACTAAAATTGAGATTGTTTCTAGTTTGCTATATCTTATATTTATTCAGCCCATTTCAACAAAATTCTCTTGTTGCTATATGGTTTTTTACAACCCATATTTTTTCTTTTGTTTGAGATTTCAGCCCTCCAGTAAGATAATGTTTTTTCTTTCACCTTTTTTTGAGTTGCAACCAGAAAAAAATACTGTCAGTTATTTAAAAAAAAATTTTTTTGCCCTCTCTCATCGATGTTTCTAACTCTCTATCTCTCTCCCTTCCTCACTGTACAAAATCAATAAAATATATTAAAAAAATAAAATATTTAAAATTTTTTTTGCCTAAATCATAATCTGATATACTGCTTCAGAAAAACATATCATCATAAATATCAAAATAAATTATTTCCGCTTTCAGGTTTCATTCACTCATTGCTTCTATTAGGAACTTTAAGGATTTTAGGAGAAATGGCACCCCAGTACTTTGTCTGTGATTCTCTATGCACCACATGGATTTTGTAAACAATTAGAATGCCCTTCTTTGTTATTGAATAACATAGAGAGCAGTCATGTAAAAATTTTAGTACAGATTAATTAACAATACTAGCAGTTTGCACTTTATTTGGTATGACCCCATTTATTAGAAAACAAATATTTTCTTCCAGCAAACCAAATGGGAATTGGACCTTAACTAAAAATTTTCAATGACTATCTCTGGTAGATGGCACCCCCCACCTTTAAATAGCTTTTATTTTGTTCCAGAACCAAGTAACAACTAAACCAATTGGTTCTATTACTAGCTATGAGTCTGTTTTTGCCCAGATTTTCAACATGCTGGCTGCCCTCAGGTTTGTAGTGCATTTTATTTGTCTGCTGTCATAAAGTAAAACACTTCCATTCATAGCTTTGAGAAATGGATGTGGTGATCGATCACTAAATGGAAAGCACTAACAACGAGCAGCAGATGTTGCTTCCTTATTTTGCCTTGTTTTAACATATCACAAATTAAACTCATTTAAAAATGTGTAGTATTATTGTACAGTCCATTCTCTCACTGTTAGATGGCTGAAGCAAACAAAATAAGATAAACAAACAAACAAACAATCAAAAAAGCCCTACTGCCCAGATCTTTTTAACTTATTGGAGACAGGGCTAATTACCTTGTTCTTTTAATGCCTACTCTCCCTGACATTGTCCTACTAATGAATCCTGAATGGGGTGTTTTGAGAAAAGGGGGGTGTAGAGTGGGTTTGGGGTGAGGGGAGAGTGAAGAAGAAGCAAAACTCTTCTTTGCTGGGCCAGTGCTACCAGCAAACATGCTTTGATCATTTGGGACTAAATCAAATATTACATTTAAGATAATCTAATTGAATACATAATATTAAAAAAGATTGAGATAAGTGCCTTTAATATTGCTCGCCATTAGAAAGAAAATATCTTAATCATTTGGAATTATGGATTAGAAATCACAGGCCTGTATTTCTCAAGACACACGGAGTATTAAGTTCTATGCCTGTTTGTGGAGGGCCATGATGGCCAGAATATGGAGAAAATTTTTTGCACATAATTCTTACCTAGTGTCAGTTTTACTTATTTTTAATATAACAAATGTCCTAAAAGTGTATCTGGTCAATTAAAATATTTGGATTATTATAAAAGACTTTGAATACTGTATTTTGCATTTTTGCTGTGGATTTTTCTAACAATATACTATAAAGTCACTACGGTTTTAAATATCTTATTTCTATGATAATTGTATTCCAAGAACCTTACCCTCTATTTTATATTCCTAAATAAAGCTGTTATGTGTATCACTGTTATATCTAACTCTCAGGGAAATATATTAATACTCCACAGGCAAAAAAAAAAAAAAAAAAAAAAGGAAGAATGACATGTTTCTTCAGTCTATCTGTACTTCTGTTACCCAAATCATATTGTGCAAATCGGATATTAGGTAACTTTTTTGGGCAATGTAATTGTTTGCTTATATGTTATAGACATTATAAAAGAAAGCTCACATAATATTATTTATCACAATATCTACATTTTTTGTTATACATTTTTAGGAAAGCTAAATGTAAATCTTTACATCAGTGATGTCTTTTTCACTCATGCAGCTCGCAGATTTTTCTTTCCATTGTCCCATGCAAGCAAACATTTGAGTGCTTCATTATATGGATCATTTGTGCTTTCTAGATAACCAGAAGGTGTGACTCTTGTGTTGATCAATTATAGAAGACTTCCCTTGAGGCCTAAAAAAAAAAATTCTTTAAAGAAATTCTTATCTGCTCTGCCTGACTCTCTTTGATGAGTGATAACACATCTGAAGGCTAATATGTATTAGAAGCTGACACTCATTTAGGGAGAGTATATTGTGCCCTAGAGGTTTGCTTTCCTTCACTGACTAAAAGTCTATCATTCTCTTGTGTTCAGTGAATGTACAAAAATAAACTTGGTGAGCAAACACATAATTGAGTTTCTTATCTTTTTTTTGCATCAAAATATTTAAGTCCATCAAAATATTTAAAATTTGTATGAGAATTGTGTTTTAGAGAATGTAGTTGAAAGGAATTATTTTGGCTAAGAAAAAGTTGCATCGCCCGGACCGGTTTGGCTCAATGGATAGAGCGTCGGCTTGGGGACTGAAGGTATCCGGGTTCGATTCCGGTCAAGAGCATGTACCTTGGTTGCGGGCATATCCCCAGTAGGGGGTGTGCAAGAGGCAGCTGATCGATGACTCTCTCTCATCGATGTTTCTAACTCTCTGTCTCTCTCCCTTCCTCTCTGTACAAAAATCAATAAAATATATTAATAAAAAAAGTTGCATAGTAGACTCTGAACTTTAATCAGTTTAGAAGTTGGATCAGATTTAAAGATGTCTAAATGATAAGCGATTTTGTCACTTTTATGTCTTTTTGATGAGAACATTTTATCCTGTTTTTTATTTATTTGGCTTATTTTGTTTCATGTTTCACTTTTGGAAGAGTTCAGGGCATACTAAAATTATTCTCTCCATAAAAAAAGGAAAGAAAGAGTTATATATAGTACTTGGTAGTCTTCTATTGATGGATGGTATTCTTTGGAAGATAGAAAATGTCTTAATGACATGAAATTTATACAGCCTTGGAATTCAGTTCTAAAAACAGCAGTATTTACATGGGTGAGTGGAATGAAAGAAGAAGACACATGGGAATTAAAATCAGTAATACCTACACACTAGACTACAATTTTATAATCTACACAGATTAAAAGTAGAATATTAGAGTAGCATAGAAAGTATTAACATTTTTATTTGCAAAGTGAAATATATACTAGGTGTACCAGTTAATAATGCAGATTTTGTAATAAAAGAAAATAAGATAATTTCAAGAGAAACGTCGAACATGCTTTATTCATTGCTATCAACACATTTTCCCCATCTTTCAGGCAATTTGTGCATGCCATCCCAATAGAACGTTTCTTGTTTTGAGGTAAGCCATTCAGAGACCCAATTTTCCACTTCTTCATATGTTTTGATGTGCTGCTCAGAAAGTGTGTGTACCATCCATCAGAACAAGCGGTAATCTGAAGGAGCAAGGTCTGGCGAATACAGCAGGTGAGTTAATACTTCCTGGACCATTGGCTCCTAATCTCTCACCTGTCTTCCTGCCAGGTTGCTCCTAACTTTCCCCCTTCCCCCCAAGGCCAGGCTTGATCACCCCTCATACAGCCTGCTGTTCAGTCATTTGGTCATCCCTCACCAACCCTGCTGCCTGCCTGGTTGTAGGCAGCCATCTTATGAGGGTATGAGGGTTAATTTGTATATTACATCTTTATTATATAGAATTCTCAGGTGAGGTAGTCTTTAAGGACAGTTAACCGGTAGTTGCCTTTCAATTGGACAAGTTGCTGAGAACATATTGGTAGATGGTGTACTTAGTAATTAAGGGAAAAGGCTCTGGAGTCCATGAATACTTGGTTTGCCTTCTAATTGTTTGTTTATAAAATGTGAATGATTGTAGTATCTACCTTGTAGAACTGTTGGGAGGATCTCCAGAGATAAGACATAGAAAAATCTTGGACTTGGAAAGACTACACTGACTCTTACTTATGGTAATTATGGTAGGGGAAAGAAGAGGTGAATATTAGAATGATAGTTACTAAAATACTCCTGGTGTTCTCATGATCATTTTTAATTTGTTTAATGTTCATCTTGATGATCTATAAAAAAAATTATTCTGTTTCACTTGGTTAACCACTGACACGACCAGATGCTGAGCATGTATTATCAGATTTATAGCATATTGAAACCAAATGAAGTGAAGTCGAGGCTCTATGAGTGAAGTTTTTACAGTGGTTCCAGGAAGACAAAGCACTGTGATCTGAGATCATCACCAAAGAACTGTAGTGTAACCAAACTAGAAAAAGCTGTACCATATCCAAATCCAAAGCAATTCATCACAGCGAAGCAGCAAACTGTGGTTAATTCAAATTTATTAATCACAGAGATTTTTAAATGTTAGCTTGTAAGTTTTTATAGCTCCCTATGGACTAAAATGTATATGATTCTACCTAGTTTATATTGTATATATTTAAGAAAACTTGTAAAGTAAGTTAAGATTATGGATTTGTAAAAATATATGTTTTTTAAAGAGATGGATACAGTCTTTAAGTTTGAGACACACTTTGAGAATGTGTAACACATACTTAAGGGGACAGTGTAGGGTGGTCTGACCAGAACAATGATTAAGTGTCACTTAGCAATGGGTTCAGTGCTGATAGAAGGGGGATAGTAGGTCAGTATTTGGAAGAAAAGTGGCAAGAATGGTTAGGGCAACTGAAAGGTCAACGTTTCAAATTTCAGAATTTACCCACAATTGACCTTTCTTCAGAGCTTAGCCACTAAACAATTAACCAAATTATGTTTCTCATTCATTATGATCTATCTCCCTTCCTCTGTGGCTGTTCTTTGAGTGGATGGCTAATGATGAAGTATGGGACTCACGTCAGGATTCAAGCATGTTGGCTACTTTTCAGTTCATTCTATTGGCAGAATGTGGACCTTGACCACATGGCGAGGCTGGACACTTCCATTCATTCTAGTGGTTTATTCATATCTGCCTGCTGCAAGAAATTAACTCTGTTCACACTTGTTTAGCCTTAATAAAAATCTTTTTAGCTGAAGCACAGGGATAAGGTCACCATCTGCCACATGGAAATGCCAATATTAAATGAGTAACAGGAGGAAGGTGTCTTTTATTCGTAGGGGCTTTTAAAAAGAACTTCAAACCGATGAAGCAATAATTGGTTCTCCTCTTTACCAGTTTAGACCATAATTTATATTTTATATTGTCAGTCACATTGTAATAGCTGTGGAATCCATGAGTGTATTGTGCTTGCCATTACTAGAAATAGCACTACAGGTAGCTTTTAAAGATACGAATGCCTCAAAAATCAAACATATACTGTCTGTGCCAGGCACTGCTTTAAAATTAAACTGAAATGGTTGAGTGAGCATCTTTGATTTTTTATGACAGGGTGTAGGTAGATTATGGACAATAAACTATCTTTACTAAAATGTACATTTTTTAAATGAGAGTGTGTAATGTGAATGTGATTTTTATGATTTATAAATTCATTGAAAGTTGGGAAAAGTTAATGAGTATGTCTTTAAATCCAGATTTTCACACGTGTGGATTTTTGAGTCCTTGAGAATTATTGGATACTTCTATCAGACTTTAATTGTGAGAGGACAACTAAAATATTTTGTTGTTATAGTTTATATTTCATGTATTATAGTGAATGCTTACTTTTCTTTGTTCACTATGCTCTGTAAACAGATTACAATTAATGATGACTGGGTGGATGAATGGTTAAACATGGTTTTAAATAAAATCACAAAACTAAGATATTTAAAAATTGCATTATATGTAAAGGAATGAACTCATTCGTTAGTTGTGTTTATAACAACTGCTTTAAAAGGGAATATTAAAAATTGAAGCCTGGGTCTAATATCAATGAATTTAACATCCATTTAGCCTCATTCTTCCAGCTTTACCTTTTTGGTCATATTAAGCCTTTTGTATGTTATTTGTAGCAGTATACACTAATTTTCAAACATAACAGTGTGGGGGAAATATAAGTTTATAGTTGTTCTTATTAAAATAATATAATAAGAAATAAATAATAATACAAGAAAAAACTCTGTTTTGTGTACTTACAACTATAAACCTACTTTTGCCTCATCCTGTATTGATATTTTTATTGAAATAGATTATGTTGTTCAAAGCTACAAAATCAGCAGACTTTTGAGGGGAAAAGCTGAGACACAACAGACATGAGAGTAACAAACAAGTGAAGAAAAAGAATGTGCAGTCATGAACCAGAAAGGTGATAGTACCTTGTCCTCATTTTATTTTGGGTTTAAAAATTTGATCTTACACAATAATACAAATTAGAGAAAAAATGTCTAGACAGATTAAAGCTCTAATTCCTATTGCTATGGTCACTAATCTCATTTCTTTGACCCTATTTTTCACTGTAACCTTTACTTCTCAGCAGTCTTACCACTTATTCTAATTTTATTAGGAATGACCATGAAGCTGTCTTTTTCAAAGGCACCATAAACAGTATTTGTTGGACGCATGATTATATCATGTAAGTTCCCTTCTTCAGGAGAGAAAATTTTTCCTTTTTAAAAAGATTTTCTGACTTGGCATAGTTGAAAACCAGCCCATTCATTGATCACCATGGCTGTTTATAATGTGTGTTGGAACAGGGGCCTGCATGCAGCATAGGAGACAAAGAATTTGATCAGAAGTCTAGAAAACAGTGGTTTGATTTTAAAAAAATCAGTTGAAGAAAATTAATTCTAGTATTTTGAGTTTTCTAAAACCTTTTACTGATAGAGTTCTTATTATGTGTAATTTCAACATATGTTAGCTTTGGCTGACTTTAATTCTCTCTTGCCTGTTAGAATAATGAATAGGCTATTAACATGGATTCGTAAGTTTACCTGTTTAATGAAATAGGTTTTGGTTGGGTGATTTGTACACACCAATGACTGATGTTAGAACTTAGATTTCTTGATATTTTAGGTTATTTTATTAGGGCAGTATCTTTAATTGTGTATTTTGAAGCTTTTGATTTCAAAATATTTCAGTTTTGAGAGGTGGCATCATACTTTTTCAATAGAGAGAAAGGGGGGGGGCTTACTGTCAAGTCTCATAAACTCATAAAGCTACACAGGTATCAGCAGAAAATTCGAGTAACATTGGTTTCATCCTCCACTACCATCCCCACCCCACAACTTCTGCAAATTTACAAGGTTGGCAGAAAGTTCAAGGGTGGGAAAGTTTACCAAGGTAGTATGTGCTCAAGGCCATCCCATGGGAGGGAGGATTTCTGCTTATTCTGGAGAAGTTTCTGTTCTGCAAAGTATTAACTCACAGGAGAAATCAAACCTCTTTGTCAGTGTTCACAAAACAACCATTTAAACCAATTATTCTCAAGAACAATAAACTTTGCTGATGATTTTAGGAAAACAAGGGAGCTGGGGGTGGTTTATGTCACATCCATGAAAATGACTTTCAATTGGAACTTAAGTCAACCTTGCTATTAATGTATCTCTCAGGAATTTTATTTGGCCTCAACTTCATAACATTCCACTCACTGCCCTTCCTTCTTCCTTTCTTATCATCCTAATTTTCTCTTTTTCCAAGAAGAAAATAACTCTCATTTTTATACTATTCGATACAAAGGAAATCTCATTTTCCTACCTCCTGCAAAGCCTCACTGTTGTTTTGCTGCTTCCCTAAGTATTGCTTTCTTCTTCCTAAGGCATTTTCCTATACAAAGAAAGTTTCCTCCCTAATGGAATTTCTTGTACCAGCTGTTAAGATAGCATGCTGTTTATTTATTTATTTATTTTTTTTTTTTTTTACATTGTTACTAAGAATTTTCTTTGCAGACTGCCAACTCAAGAGCATACTATTATAGATGGTTAAGAAATTCTGGAAAAGTACCCTGTTCAATGGTCTCTTCTTTGCTTTTCCCTTAGTCACTTTGTTAGTCTTTGAAATATTAGCTAATTCAAAAAGGAAAAAGTGTTCTACAATTTTATATATTGGTAAAGAAATATGGAATCAATTATTGAAAACTGGAAAGCAGGAAATAACCTAAGCATAAAGCAATTATGTAATACTAGAGGCCCTGTGCATGAAATTCACACTCTCACATTCCAGGAGCCCTCAGAAGATGTCTGATTGATGGCTTAGGACCGCTCCACACAGTCAGACATCCATAGAGCTGCAGTGGATGAGGGAGAGGCTCCCACCATAGTCTTTGTGCTCTCCAGTTGTGAGCCCAGCTCACTGCTCCTGGCTGAGCAGTGCTCCCCCTGGGGGTCAGTGCGTGTTGAGCATCTGCCCCTGGTGGTCAGTGCGCATCATAGTGACCAGCCATTCTGCCTGTTTGGTGGATTTGCATATTAGCCTTTTATTATATATGATAAGGAAAATGGACTATGAATAGGAGGTGGACAAACAGGAATGACATAACTAAACATAGCATGATTCATTTTGAAAATATATTTTGGAAATCACAAGATGAGCGAGCCTATTTTTAAACCCAAGAATAATTTTGATGTCAAAATAACTCTGTGCTTGATTCATTTTCCTCTAAAGTCCATGTAATTAAAACTATCAACTTATTGACACATTAATTTTCTTTAATGTAACTGAGGAAATATACTGTTCTTGTATTTTTTCAGAGCTCCCCTTAGTTGGGATTAGAAGCTAGTAGCATAGATTGTGAAACCTTGTTGTTTTCTGGAAAGGGAGTATATAAGCTATTTTTGGTTTGGAATCAAAGCAGAAAGCTCTTTTAGCTATTTTAGCCAGCATACTCTGAACAAATCTCAGAGGGATTTTTATATTTTGTCATCATTAGATTCATAATTGCTAAACAATAATTAATTAGTTCTCATCCCACTTGTGGAAGGTTGGAATATATCATTGGAAATATAGAGATAAGTCTCTAGCTACACTTTAGAAGGCATTACTTAAAGAAAGACAGAGTTCATGAAACAGTGTTTTTTTGCCCCAGCTTGGGTTCCCACAATGGGGCACATGCCCCACAGAGAGACAGTTTGATTTTTTAAGGGGCCAATTTGATAATGAGTTATTAACAGTGAATTTTTTTGCATTTCTTACGGTTGAAGGAGCCACTTATACAGTATATAAAATATATTGTGACATATTTATACATTTCAGTTCTCTGTTATATGTTTTGAAGTTTTATTTGTTATTTTTTCACTTCATATTATTACTTTTCACTTCATATTATAATATCACTTCATATTATTATTTTTTAAACAACTTCTTAGTGATTTCTTCCTCAGTACTTTAACTCTCTTTTTGTTGTTTTATTTCTCTCTGTATGGATACCATGTTCTTTGGAAGCTTGTTTAGACCAAGTTAATGGCCTTTTAGGCTTCCTCCACGTGAGTAAGAGTTCACTTTTTGAATAATGAGAATTATATGTCATTGGGGGCATCAAGATTTTAGAGATGCTTAGGTGGTTCAAGGCCAAAAAAAGGTTGGGAACCACTTCCGTAGCTGGTTTGGCTCAGTGAATAGAGTGACGGCCTGTGGAGTGAGGGGTCCTGGGTTTGATTCTGGTCAAGGGCACATACCTGGGTTGCAGGCTCCTCCCTGGCCTTGGCCCTGGTCAGGAGATGTGCAGGAGGCAACCAATTTATGTCTTTCTCTCACTAGATATTTCTCTCTGTCTTTCCCGCTCTCCTTCACTCTCTCTAAAAATAAATGGAAAATATCCTCAGGTGAGGATTAAAAAAAATATAAGAAAGCAGTGCTTTGTTATAATTTGTCATTTAATTATTTAATATTCATTTAAAGTTTGTAAAATTTTTGTTGCAATTGCAAAGGATATTACATAATATTTTAAGATAAATACAATTTTATGTTTCTGAATTACAGGTGACCAAGATTAAAGCTAAAATGTTTTTCTAAAACATTTTGTCATGTAGAAGTAGTTGGTTTTGATTTAATCAGTGAGTGAGTGCAGACATATGTCACTGGTTATTGTGTACACCAGTGAAGCCAAAGAGGTACTAATATTTTACCTCTCTCAGTATATTAAACTTTCTCCCTTAGATTCATTCATGTAACACATATTTATTGAACACCTACTAATGTCAGGTCTATTCCCTTTTCTTAATGGATTTCCAAGCCTTATCAATAGGCAAGATAGATATTCTCAGTGATACATCCCTGATTGGAACATGCTGCCCTCAATGAAATGGTGAGCAAAAGATAGGGGTCTACAACAGACCAGGCAGTTAAGGCTTCCCATGGCAGGTAAAGGATGTATTAATCATTTATCATTCAGATAAATCACTGTGAGCAAAGACTAGGAGGGTGTGTGTGTGTGTGTGTGTGTGTGTGTGTGTGTGTGTGTCAGGGTGTGTATGTTTGTGTGTGCAGACCTGCAGTGTTAGGGTACATCAAGTAATTCAGCCTGCATAGAGAAAAAGATATGTGTGTGGCCAGAGCTAGAGATGAGGTTACATAGTTAGGCAGCAATAAGATCAGGAAAGGCCTTATGATATAAACTAAGGAGCATAATTGATAGCATAAAAGTATGGAAAATATTTGAAGGATTATGAACAAAGGAAAGGCATCTGATTTGTATTGTAGGAAGATCACTCTAGAAGCAATGAAGCAATGGAAATGTGAGATGTGTGTATGGGAGTGAGGTTAAGTGAGTTTAAGCAGATTTGACAAACAAAGTGAGATACATGTTATGAGACTGCTACAATAATCCAGATAAGAAATGAGAGGCCTGAATTAAAGTAAGGGGAGTGGAAATGGAGAAGAAGTGAATGGAGCTATTGACACAATATGATTTAGGGACCAAATGGAAGTGAGAAGTGATAAGAAAGAAAGACTTTAAAATCATCTCCTTCACTGTTTACAACTTAAAACACTATTTTTCAATGTCCATAAGAGGATGTCTTTACTTGTAATTTTAACAAAATTTATATTAATAAACCAATAATAATTTGTATTTGGTAAATTTAATGAGAAATTATTTGCATCTAATAAGTAATTTTTTATATATTAGCTGTATTACCTAAAGATGTAAAATTAGGCTTACCAATGCATCATAGTAGTCTTAATGTTATTGTTTGTTAATGCAGCTATCTAAAGGAGTAGTCATGATTCTTAACTTTTATTTTATTATTTTCCTCTATATTCTTAAAATGTTAATGAATTTACAATAGCCTTTCAATTTATTTTTTATGGAATTCTTTTTTCTGAGACCTGTGCTCCTCAGGGATTTCATTGTGACAAAGGCCATGTTAGGAAAACAGCATTGTCATTATTTGCAGTGATTTTTACTATCAAAGTATATTTATTAAGAAACTTATACTTTTTCAGATCTTTTGCAGCATGATTAATAGTGGGTACAGTAATGACCCTTTTTGTAGTTATAACAGTCTAGATGTTTTCCAGAACTACATTCTTGCTTATCAAAGTATATCTTTTAAGAAGAATTTTACTTTTAAATAAACACCTTTAAAAACCCTCTATCTCTGGTATAATTTATATGAATATTTCTTCTATTTTCCTGTATTAATTTTGTTGGTCTACTTCCCCCTCTCCTCAACCAAAGAGTTATTTAAAATAAGAAACCAATATGGACATTTTGCTAACACATTATTTAAATCATAATGAGAGGTACTGGGCAGCTATTTAGAGTGTTTTGTAGACTTTTTCAAGTAGAGAGAAATGTGTCAGCATTGGCTTATAACCTTCGTTTAACTTGTTTATTTTTTATAACTTTGCAGTCAACCTTATTTTCATTTACATCAGATCTTCTTGAGTCTACTGATTGCAAAAGACAACAAAGAATGAAATGAGAGTTTAGCAGAGTAGATATTAGTCCCAGTTGCTTGGCTCTTTTGATAACACATATGAATTATTCAGCATCCATATTTAATAGCGTATGTTATACTCCTTAATGTATATATAACCATCCACATCTAGAGGGGAAACTCTCCTACTGCTTGTGATTTGTTTATTTCGTTTTTCAATGAAAGCTGAAGAGAACATTGACTATTTCCCCAAAGACCCACTACAGACTGAATATTACTGATTTAGCATATTACCCTCCATTGTATTTTGTGAAAAGATTTCCTTGGGAATCCTATCAGATATTTTTTAAAAAAATTTAAATACATTCTACTTTGAAAGTTTGCTGATTCTTATACTGATGCTATGACATTTAAATTTTTATGCATGTATGCATATATATAAATGTGTGGGATGTGATAAATTGATATTTATGTCTTTGATATGAGGAAATGAGACCTGGATAGGTAATGATAAGATGGTACTCAAGAATCTGTCTCAAAGGAACAGTAAAAGCTTCAATAATAATAATAGTAATAATAATAATTACTATTATTTATTGGAACTTTTCTCAGTCATCAGAGAAATCCAAGGTAAAGTATATATTTTTTTTAAAAAAAATATAGTTTACTGATTTTTTACAGAGAGGAAGGGAGAGGGACAGAGAGTTAGAAACATTGATGAGAGAGAAACATCCATCAGCTGCCTCCTGCACACCCCCACTGGGGATGTACCCGCAACCAGAGTACATGCCCTTGACCAGAATTGAACCCGGGACCCTTCAGTCCTTAGGCCTACGCTCTATCCACTGAGCCAAACCGGTTTCAGCTGAAGTACATTTCTTTAACCTCGAAAATGTGATATGGGATTTCTCAACTATTTATATTATATTTCAGTGTTAAGTAGATTATATATTTTTACATAAGTGAGGAATTATAGGTGCAGATTTTATGAGTTCATAATGCTTCTTCAGTTATTGACAGGTAACTTAATCACTGGGAGCATTTATCACATTATTGGCTTAGCTTTCCGATAGCAGACTGCTACTGTCTTGCAGGAGTCAGGCTGCAGAAGTGTGTCATACTTCAACTGAAACACTTTCCCCCCCAGGAAAACCAAATGGTATCAATTACCCTTGACTTTACATAGTATGATGGCACAACCTGGACTAAACACAGATCATTTGCTTCAGCAAAAAGAGTAGGTCTAAATATTCACACACCAAATCCTATATCTTATTGCAAATTGTATATACTAGTTATAGTTGTAGGATCATATGCATTTTTAAAGTACCATAGCAATGAGATAATATAGTTTGTTCATTTTATGAATGAAAACATTCAAGTTCCTTAGAGGTTAAATGATTTTCAACAGCTGGTTAGTGTCTGAGTAGGGATACAATGCAAGATGCATGATGTCAGCCCAGTCCAATTTTTTTTTTATTACTTGATACTGAATTATTTTTAGGTGTAATAAACTAATTTGAATGATCAGTAATTTTTATTTAATCTTTCACATAAGTATTTTCCTTTAATGGAAATTTTATGTCATTTAAAAAAAACCTTCCTAAATCATTTGATGCAAAATAAATCGGTGACATTTTGGGGAAACTTGCTTTGTGATATTTATATGCATTATAGTGATATGATAACCCTGTATGTTAATAATTTTGTTTCAGTAATTAAATCTAACAAGTGATTCTCGTGGAATTTAGAGAAGTATTTGCACCATAAATATTAGCAGATTTGATTATAACATTCGGGGAGGTTTTATAGGAATGGGGCAATTATATTGAAATATGCTTCGAAGATAAAACATGAATATAAAATTAAAGTCTTTAATATGAATGTTTGTTTTAGAAAAATAACATAATTACCGCTATATTTCTGCATAATAGGCAAAGCAAAGCTATAGTTCTTTCAAACTATGTTATGTGATACAGAAGAGCTTTATATCTTCCGTTTATGCTTCCATTTTTCTCTTTGGTAGGAAATATAATTAGAAAATGTGATTTTGTATTTAGTAAAATAGCTTTACATTTTTGTGGGGGTGGTGATATGTGTATAACGCATATGAAATCCACAGATTGCCAGTTATTTTCTTTAGTTATGCTATTTTATACTTATATGAACTTTAATTTCTCACCTTCTTACTAATAAAGTTGATGACTGTTGGTGGGCCTTAATATTGTGTCAAGGTGTTCCCTGGGAGAGATGTTGCCTGGGGGCAAACCATGACATCATGTTTTTATCTTCCTCATAGTGTTTTTAGAGTTTAACAGGTAACATTTAGAAAAAAATCAAAAACCAAAATAAAATTAAAATGACCTTGGAGTGGAAGAAAAGTGTTGTCAGAGAAGGAAATTTGCAGTTTGAGTAGGTTAGAAGAAAAGCAGTCTGTTTATGAGGCTGCCTTTCTTGTGGGCTATCCAGAGGATTACTGTTGGATCAGCATGATGGAAATGGAATTTTGAGAAATAGCATATAAGCAAGCAGATTGTGGAAAGTCTATGAAATTAAATGTTTTTTTTTTGTTGTTGTTGTTTTTTTTTACTCCAAGCTGTAGATAAGTAATCTCCAAGGCATTTAAACAAGGAACTGCCAAGTAGAGCAGTTCCTTGTTTAAAAGTGACTCCAATGGTCAAACACAAATTGCTATGTTTGTGTTTGACCACTGGAGTCACTTTGTCCAACTCTTTGGTGGGCAAAGGAAGACCAGATTGGAAAAGAACCTCAGTGACCTAGTAGCTCTTTGCTTGTACTTTTGCTTATTGAATCTAGAAGTAGGCTTCAAAAATCCATTTCATCAAATCTACTTGCAAATATTGACAGTACTGAATTAGACTGGACTTTTCCCTGGTAGATATGCAGCAATCAGGAAGCGTCCGTGCCAGAGTTTACACTTGGGTAATTGTAATGCTTGCACACATTAGATTCTTTGCAGCAATTGTGGGGTATTTTAAGTTACTGATACCTCTTAAAATGACCAGGTAAATTAAATACCAAGTCCTGAGAAAGGTGTAGTTGTGTGGAATGAGATTAAGTGTCTAAATGTACAGAACAAAGACATTGAACATTCTGGAACTGATTTTGCTTCTGATCAACATTAGAAACAATGCAGAAGCTTTCCTTCTCCCAAGCCTAGTTGTACTAGCACATTATAAACTGCTGGTGATATCAGTTCTACCTTGACCATAGCATTAATGTAAGGATAAAAGGAGATCAGGCATGTGAATAGGAATTGTCACTATTTTTTACTTGTATGGGAACACTTGTTTAATAATTTTTAGACAAAGAGTTTTGACAACCATCGTATATGAAAGTCATCAACATGTAAAAGATAAACTGCAGAAAAATTATCATGTGACTTATACATAGTAACAGACATAATGTAAGCATATAGGAACAAGATCAGGTAACTTACACTTATAGCCCCTCTGTTGTTTTGCATCATTCATTTGTTCACTCAACAAATACTCATTAATACTATGTGATACGTATACGATGTTCTGGGTGCTGGAGATACAGCATTCAATAAAAAAGACACAAATCTTTGCTTTCATGGAGCTTGCCTTTGGTATGGAAATAGGAAAATTAGGGATAATTTTTCCCCCCAGAGTTATGGAAGGAATGACACATCAACACTAACAAATGTTATAATTTCATTTCATTAGTCAGCAGGAAAACCACTATCCACTAAGAGAATTTAAAAAAATTTTTTTATTTTAATCATCAAGAAATGTATAATCACTCTAACCTCCCTAAGGTTAAAAATTGCAAATTATAATATGATTTTTTGACTAAAATGGATGTCAGTTATAAAAGTATATGTTCTTCCTCCTTCCCTTTTTCCATTTAGACTGTATTTGAAAACTTAATATAAGAAAGCTTCAAATAGACATGAGCCTTAAAATATTTTAGGCAACATTACTGCTTCTAATACAATTTTTAAAAATCTGTTTTTATTGATTTCAGAGAGGAAAGCAGAGGGAAAGAGATGGAAACATCAATGATGAGAGAGAATTATTGATTGGCTGCCACACTGGTGATTGAGCCTGCAACGTGGGCATGTATCCTAACCAGGAATTGAACTGTGACCTCCTGGTACAAAGGTTGATGCTCAACCATTGAACAACACTGGCCAGGATCTAATAATATTTTTTTTAGTACCTTCTATTCTCCTTATAAATAACTAGAGGCCCAGTGCATGGAATTTGTGCATGGGTAGAGTCCTTAGGCTGGCCTGCGATCAGCTTACCTGCCTTCCTTCCTCCTCCTTCCCTTGCTGCCTTCACACTGCCATTGTCTGGTTCCCTCTGCTTACCTGCCTCTCTGCCTCCTCCTTCCCTTGCTCCCTCAGCACCCTGCCATTGCAGCTGGTTGCCCGCCATGTTCCACGCTGCCCCCTGGTGGTCAGCGCACATCATAGCAAGCAATCGAACTCCAATTCTCCTGATCGAACTCCCAAGGGGACATTTTGCATGTTAGCCTTTTAAATATATAGACCATCCTACCCTATATTTAATCAAATTATTCTGATTTAGATGTTATCAACAGAAGAAATAGTGATTGTTGTTATATTGCGAACAACTTGTTAATGTTCTCATATAAATGGTACAGGTGAATTTGTTGGGAGATTAATAGGAGAGATTGTTGAGAGAATTATAATTTTCACTTTGGGGTTTGTTCCAGTTAATATATCTCAATATTTGCTGATAGATGATTATCTCTATTAGTTTTTGGGAAACCTGAGTTCTAATTTTGGTTTCACCATATGTGACTTAGAAGCTGCTATTCTTCCCTGAGCTCATCATCCCTTATTTAAAATAAGACATAAATTCAAATTTGATTTAATCAAATGCTATCTAAATTCTTTTATTTAGATCCTTACATTCACACATGCAAACACTTTTAATTTTTTGGTTGATGCTTTTGCTTAAATTTCAAAATGATTTTCTTGATATTGCACTCCTGAGTGTAGATGGGTTTACCTTTTCTCCTCCACAGAGGATGAATTTGTATGTATAGGATACATGTAAATATAATTATGGCACTTTTCTCTATAAACCTGAGAATTAGAGTAAGAACCAGCAAGCTATAGGAAAGAAGTTAAATAGTGTTTGAAGAGATGATTCTTTTTTAGAAAATACATTCAATTTAGCTTAAAGTAGATTTGTCTAAAATAATGATAGAGGCGAACATCCATTTTTTTCATTCAAATTCTAAAACTTTTTACTTTTTGAACACCATGATCATTGGGTTTAATTTTGAACATAAACCTGCTTGAAGAATACCTCCTTTTGAATGCGGTTCCAAATGTAGACTGCCAAAATACCATAAATACTCAGAGGAAAGTGTGCCCTATTTATATAAGGAGGTGATGCGCCATTAGCTTTTATTTCAGGAGTAAAATCACGATGGCAGGCATCCCAGACAGACACTACTCCCCATTAAGTGTCGGTGGCTGGAGAGCCATGAAGTGGAAGTGGGCCGCTTTATGTTCCCTGGGAACTCCCGGTGAAGAGCCAGGACTTGCCTGGAGGCCGGTGGATTCTTCTTCTCTAGAAACCCACTTGTTTAAAATATCGGTAACGCCCAGTGGGCATTTTTGCTTCCCCGGCACTGATCGATTCGCCTTTTCTCCCTTGGGAAGCTGCTGTTTGCGTTTCTGTTTTAATATGGTGGCATTTTTGAAGCACTTCAACAGTAGGCGCGGAATTTGTGACATCACCCTCTTGCCCATTATGGTAGCACAGTGTTTGATTTATTTATATTTTATTTTTTGGGGGGTAAACTTATCCTTTATTTTTACTTTTTTGTAATTAAACTGTTGCATTCAAAGAAATCTTTTTAGAGGCTGTGGAAGAACTAGCTAGGTTTCCCCAGGCTTGTGGTGCTGCTCTTCTATAGAATTCCCGTTTTCTACGTATGTGAGTTTAGGAGGAAAAGGAAGGGGGGGAAAAGAACCTTGTCTGTCCAAATACAGAAATGTGTGTGTTTGTCATTCTATGCCTTGTTTCCAGGTGAGGGGGTAAAAAGAGAAAAATCTCACACTAATTTGGGGCAGGGATTTACAGTGCCAGTGTGGGTGGCCTAGAAAAAAATCAAGTAAAAAGAAAAACCCAGTCAAGTTGTTTTGGGCTGGTCCCAGGCCCATGACAGAAGCAAATGCAAACCTGCTCTGGAGGGATGCATTTTAATTTTTTAAATGTTTCCAAATGTTTTAATTGTGAAAAATTTCAACATATAAATAATGTAAGAGTAGTGTAGTGAAAACCCATATAACCACCTCTTAGATTCAAAAAGCAATTGACAGCATTTTGCTAAATTTGCTTTATATTTGACTCTGTCTGTCTCTATTTTCATTTTCTATCTCATTGTTGAACTATTTGAATGTAAATTGCAGAGATGATAGTTCGTTACCCACAATGATAATTATTTCAACATATATTCAAAAAATACATGCATCCATGTCACACTATTCATTACTCATAAGATAATAAACAATTCCTTAATATTATTTCATGTACTAGAGGCCTGGTGCATGAAATTCGTACTCAGTGGGGGGTGTCCCTCAGCCCAGCCTGCACCCTCTCCAATCTAGGACATCCCTCTCACAATCCAGGACTGCTGGCTCCCAACCACTCACCTGCCTAACTGCTTCTGACTGCCAGCTTAATTACCCCCTGACCACTCCCCTGCCAGCCTGATCAATTCCTAACTGCTCCCCTGCTGGCCCGATTGCCCCTAACTGCCCTTCTCTGCCCACCTGGTCAACCCCAACTGCCCTCCTCTGCTGGCCCGTTCAACCCTCATTGCCCTTCCCTATCAGTCTGTTCACCCCTAACTGCCCTCCTCTGTAGGCCTGGTCTCTCCCAACTGCAGTCCCCTTGAGGCCTGGTCCTCCCCAATTCCTCCCCTCCCCTGTAAGCCTAGTCACCCCCAATTGCCTCCCCTGCAGGCCTGGTCACCCCCAATTGCCCTCCCCTGCAGATTTGGTCCCCTCCAACTGCCCTCCTTTGCTGGCCCAGTCACCCCTAGCTGCCTCCTTTGCAGGCCAGGTCCCTCCCAAATGCCCTCCCCTGCTGGCAATATTGTGGTGACCATCTTTTGTCCACATGGGGGCAACCATCTTTGACCACATGGGAGCAGCCATCTTGTGTGTTGGAATGATGATCCATTTGCATATTACCTCTTTATTATATAGGATAGTCTGTGTTCAGATTTCTATGGGTGATGCTTCACCATCTTTCCTAGTCATTATTTTCCATAGCTAGGGTTCTGTCTTAGTTTTAATAGCTTGCAGACTTACACACACAATTATGTATATTTATACATATATACATGTATTAATTGAAAGTTCTAAATGCTTATTAGGCAAAGTTTAAACTCTTTTTGTCCAGGATTGTTTCTGTTATATACTTCATATTACATCTCATCAATAGGTGCAGGAAGTAAGGATGCTGCACTGTTAATGAGGCTAAATTTGATCACTTGGTTAAGGGGTGACAACCAGATATCCTTGTAAATGTAATTGTTTTCCTTTGCCATAAGCAAAGTATCCTGTGTCCCCAGTTTATTTATTTTTTCAGGTAACTTTTATCCTGTTAGTTACAGCATCCTGTAAGGATACTGGCAGAATCAATTATTTTATTCAGAGTTGATAAACATTAGCAGATATTTAATGTTTATTAGCTAATGTTCTATAACAACGAGTTCTCCTTCATCAATCACAATTCTTTCTAAAAGGTAAATTATATATTTTTTCACTTCAACTGTCAGTTCTCAGTGAAAATTATTAGCACAACAGTCACTTCTAATAAAAGCAAATTAGTCTATCCACCTCCTTTTTCTCTCTCGAGCATCCCTATAAACTCATTAAAAAATTTATCCCATGAATTATAATTAGAGTTATTGTTCTTTTGAAGGCCACATTTCTCAAGCTATCTCCTATGTCTTGTTGACATGCTCTCATTTGTTTCTCAGGGATTCCTTACTATAGAGCACAAGGTTTCCTAGACTGTACTTGTACTTTCCCTGTCCAAGACCTAGATTTAGAGTCTTTTGTAGGGAACCCAGAGTAATGAACTTGAAAGACAAGACAGGCTTGGAGTGGAGTGTGGGGGTAGAATGGAAGAGGAGAAGAAGGGGACATATATAATACTATCAACAATAAAGATTTAAAAAAAAAGATAATTCCTTTGGATAACTTTACCAGTAACATGGATTTACACATACAAAATAACTCCAAAGTATATAATGAGACAAGTAATCTGGAGAAAACAGAAAAAAAAATTCTAGAATCAGATTTTCAAAGATTATATTACAATGATCAAAAAAGCAAATATACTTACTATATTAGTAAAAATAAAAGAGGGGTGATTAGTGATTAGCAAAGGAATGAGACTATTAAAAATAACCTAACAGATTTGAAAAATAATTAAATATAACTACTTGAAATAAAAAATGTATTTCTTTGAAATAAAAATATATTGATATAATTTTATATTATATAATTAATTGAAATTATGAATACAATAGGTTACTTTAATAGTAGATTTGATGCAGCTAAGAGAATTAAGAAACTAATATATCTGCAGAATTACCCAGAATATAGCACAGATGTGAGATAAAATATTTTAAATATAGAAGATAGAATAAAGAGGTATAATATACTTTTGATCAGGGTGCTAGAAGGTGAAATTAGACAGAATAAAGTAAGTAAAGCAATAGTCATAGATGTAATGGACAATATTAAATTCTCAGATTCAGGAAATGCAACAAATCAAAATGAAAATTTATACCTAGACACACATTGCAGTGAAACTTCACAATACCAGTGACAGACAGCAAAATCTAAGCAATAACAAGATAGAAAATTGATTACCTACAAAAGTGGACTGACAGCTAATATCTGAATAGAAACCAGAAGTTAACTCAACAATATTACTATTTTTTTTTAAGTATGGGCAAAATAAAAACATTCTCAGACTACAAAAATCAAAAAATGTATATCCACCAAAAGATTTTCAGTGAATATCATTTAGGAGGAAGGAAAAAGGAGACTTAAAGTAAGGTTAGGGATGCAAAAAGGAATTATCAAAGAAAATGGTCATCATGTATATAAAAATAAATAGCCATGGATTATTCAAAATAATGAATTGATGAAGTTATAAATAAGAACTAAAATACTAGACACATGTGGTATACACATAGATTTGAAGGATAGTGATTGGAATTAAAATATTCTCTTTGCATTATTTTGATTAAATTTAGATTAGGTTAACTAACATTTAGGATAGCCATGAAAAGAACAGAAATCAATATACAAGGGAAATGGAGAGTGTGGTTCTGCAGGGAGGAGTGGAAGTCTGGCCTTGGAGGTGGAGCAGACTGCAGTCCTCTCCCATGGGAGAACATATTCTTTACATATTAAAACCCCTGTTTTTAAAAGGCTTTGCTTTTACTGACTATGCTCTTTATAGAACCAAATTATTTTCCAAATTCTTTATAGAAAATTTGGAGTAACAGATTATGTAGTTCACAGTAAATATTCATCTTAATACAACTTAAAAACAAATGATATTCCCTATTGTGTAATACTGTATAAATGTACATACACATATACATGGCGGGGCAAAAGTTTTACAGTTGATCATGTGGAAAAGAATACAATGATAAATAATAATGCAAAAATAAGCTCTGTTTCATGTACTCATAACTATAAACTACTTTTGCCTTGTCCTGTATGTTCAAGAAAATTATCTGTAATTTTTTCATTTAGAAATTGTCAAAATTTTGATGCACCCTCATCAGACATTTTTCTATTTTATCTATTACTAGAGGCCCCGTGCATGAAATTCATGCACTTTGTGGGGGGATCCCTCAGCCTGGATTGCGAGAGGTTGAAGGCCAGGCCAAGGAATTCCACTTGTGCATGATCATGGCTGGGGAGGGATATGGGAAGTTTGCCAGCCAGGGAGGCACCATGGGAGGGCTCTAGGGCATGTACAGCCTGTCTCACCCAGTCCTAATAAGTTGAACTCCAGCAGCAAGCTAACCTACTGGTCAGATCATCTGTCCCCTAGCGGTCAGTACATATCATAGCAACTGGTCAACCAGTTGACTGTCTGCTCCCTGGTAGTCAGTGCATGTCATAGCTTAGCAAGCAGTTGAGTGGCCTTAGCATATCATTATCATATTATGCTTGATTGGTTGAATGGCCTACCAGATGACTGGACACTTAGCATATTAGGCTTTTATTATATAGGATTTACCTACAATGTATTGTATTTATAAGTAACCTATAATATAAGTTTACCTATTTAAACTTATATTAATGCATTTTATATAATCTATCACCTAAAAATTTACTATCTATATACCTACCTACCTGTCTATTGTGCCATTCAACCTTTAAGATGCAGGTAAGATTGGATTGTTTTCCATGCATCATGGAGAGTCCATTGACTTCCCCAGATGGATTTTGTTATTATTATAAATATCTTAATGTGGAGTTATTGAATAAAAGATTAGGAATTCTTTTAAGGCTTCTGATTCACATTGTAAGATTGCCATAAAGGTCACATTAATTTATACTTCAAACAGAGTATATGGGAATGTACATTTCACTTTACAACACTGGGTTCTGTTATCCAAATATGTCTTTTCTTTTGTACATAAGGTCTTTCGAAGTACATATTTACATTGGTTTTCTTTTTCATCCTAAATTATATATTGACTAAGAGGGGAGATAGATGAGAAAGGAAAGCTGTGTGCTGGTATTTTGTGTATCTAGACTTTTCTAAGGGGAAAAATAAAATAACAAAATGCCTTTATGGTAAAAAATATCTAACCTGAAAATAAAGCCTTTTTGGGAGCATGATGTGACACAATGCCTGTGATTTATTTGGAGGTATGCCCGTAACTTCCATTAGTAATAATGAAAGTTAATGACATGCCTTATGGAATCAGAAAATGGTCTTCAATATCTCTAAGTACTTGCTTGGTTAGAAGCTATTCTGTGTTGTCAGTGGGTGTCAGTTTGTAATTACAAATTGTACAAACATTATGCATAGTATGTATTTTGCCAACAAGGATTAACTTGGCATCGAGAAAAATGTCACATTTTTAGAACCAAAGAAAAACAAAATCTGTGCCTTTTAAAGTAGCAAGGTTTGGAGAGTAACTAAATACCCGTGATATGTAATTTAATGTTTCCAAATTTAATGGGAAAGTGCATATTTTTGGATTTTTAAAAATGCAAGTGGTCATTTACCAAAATTTATTCCCAAATAAAGGAGTTTGAGTAAGCTTTCAATTTGTTTAAAAATTATAGTTATTCTCAGCTTGAATTGAAGGTCACATATTTTAGGTCCTTATGTTGTTCACTCAGTTTAGCTGATAACATAAGGATTAAAGAGAAACTGATCAAATAAACTTTGGGCATAGCTTTGGCCATGGTTTGAGAAATAGCCTTGATACCTGATGGTCCCTGGTATCATGTTTGCCAAAAGATAATAAGTAGGCTAAAGAGTAATTAAAGTAACTCATACACATTTTACATGAGATTAAATAGATCTAGTTTACTCTTACTTTCTTCTCCTTACTCTGCTTCAGCCTCTTTGGTCTTTGCAAACACTCTACCTAAATTCCTTTCCACCCTGAAACTTTCATATGTGCTGCTCTTTCTTAGTTGATTCTCTTTTAATCTTTCTCTGTTTTATTTTTTAATAATCTGCTTCCTTGAGTAAGTCAATTTAAGGAAGCTATTCCTTCTTTCTCCTCACATTCTTCTCCTGCCCTCTGTTTTATTGGCCTTATCACAAGCTGAAATTCTACATTCATCTTTCCAGTGGCTTATTCATTCTGTACTGCCTACGTTAGATGGTAGGTTCCACATGCCAAAGATCATGCCTAACTTTTTAACCATCTGTTTCAATGCTTGCCACAGTTCCGGGATGTTCAATAAGTATTTGTTAACTTAATGTAAAATGAATGAATCAGAAATATGTACATTTAGGGTTGATTCTGTTCACTTTTTATTTTTTTTTATTTTTTAGCTTATTGAAATGCAATAGTTTGCATCTTTGATTTTTCCATTTTAAAATCAGTTGGTAACATTTTTGTTCCACCAGATGGACAAATGAAGCTGAAAAGAATGCTGAAACGACTATTGCTTATTCTTTTTTAAGTACCTAATATCATAAAATTTCATACTTAGTGCTAAAGATTTATTCCTTATGTAAAAGGTCCATATGTTCACATTCATAGTTAATTTAAAGTTAACCTTATATTCTGCATTTTAAAAGTGTTATGACATTTTACTTTAAAATAAGAAATAGAAAATTATGGCTAAAAAGTTCTAAATTATGTTTATTGAATATTCATATTTAAATTTTAAACATTGATTATATTTACAACCTCATTTTAAATAATAAAAACTATTATAAACACTGTAAAGATGGGATGTGTTTACCAAAGATTTTGATATGCAATGATAAAGTTTGTTTTAGAAAAGTTGATAATATTTGAAATAGCAATGCTATTTATTTATTTCTCTTACCAAATTCAAGTGTCTTAGTTGATTTGAAATATTTTGTTTTCTTTAGTAAACTTTATACTTTTTATTGGTATGTTAGTATATTTCATAGCTGTTATAACATAAAGTCTCTATTTGTTTTAGAGCATTAAATTAATTCTGCAACAAATAAAGCTTACAATTGTATTGATTTATAAAAGTGGCAAATATATTTAGTTCATATTAATGTAGGTTGATTTTGTGACATCATAACTGTAATTTTGCTACTGCTATGAATCATAATATAAATATCTGTGTTTTCCGATGGGCTTTGGCTCTACAGTCACAACCCACAGGTTGAGAACTGCTAAGAAGGGTCACCTTATATAGGGGTGTCGAACTCAATCAGAGAAGGGGCCAAAATCTAAAATCCAGCCTAAATCGCGGGCCGAATGGTTTACTGAACAGTCATAAACTGTCATTGTGATGGAAACGCAGCGGAGTGCAGTGATGACAGCGTGGTGCGGGCCTCATTGCAAGGCCTGGAGGAACGGATTTGGCCCGCGGGCCTTGTGTTTGACACATGTGCAAGACCATCAGAAAACACAGATATTTATATTACGATTCCTTAACAGCAACAAAATTACAGCTATGAAGTCGCAATGGAAATAATTTTATGGTTGAGGGTCACCACAACATGTGGAATTGTATAAAAGGGTCTTGGAATTAGAAAGGTTGAGAACCTCTGCTTTAGAGTATAAATAAATTCTATGTAGGACACGAGGGATTTTTTAAGCTACATTTGCCATCTCCTTTCCACATTGACTGCCTTCCCTACCTCCAGCTGGGATTGACTGCTCTAGTGAGGCATGATTGATGGGAAGGCCTTGTGAGCTACAGGTGATGCTGTTCACAGAGAAGAAATGACCTAAGAAAATTAAAACCCAACATCCAAATGAAGGGAAGAGGTGAGAGGACCCACAAAGAAGACTAGGAAGGAGTAAACAAAGGAACAAAGAAAAGCTGGGAGGATGGGGCATTCCTGGTTCCTGGGGAAAAACAGAGTTTTAAGAAGGAAATGAATGGTTAACCATGTCAAAACCTGTAGAGAAGTTAAATACATTAAATATTATAGGATTTTTTTTTCTTTAGAGCAGTGATAATTGGTGAGACTAGTTTCAGTGGAGATTAGGGAAGGGGAGTTAGGATTCAGCCCAAAATAAATGAATGAGTAGGAAATGAAAACATAGATATTGACTATTCTTTTTCAAGACATTTGGCTATGAATATGAGATAAGAAGAAGGAAAAAATGAGGAAAGACTCTTGGATATCCTAAATCTCATCATTTTTTAAGACAATTTAATTTATCACTTGTCCAAAGTTACCATTTTGGTAGAGATCCCAACTTCAAATGATTAACTGAAAAATGATCATTTTCATTCCTTAGTCATATATTTGTGACTAGTTTTTCTTAGAAATTGCCCAAAGAAGTTATATTGTTCACTTTTGACATTTTTCTTGACACTTCACTGAAATTTTTGATGGTCAATAGGGATGTTTAGTGGCTTGTACATTTCCCATTTTAGATGTATCTCATTCATGTGTTGTGGAGTAAGTTTTGAATTGTTTTCCTTTTTTTTTCATGGCTTGAACTAAATTCCTCCTGTGCTTTGATACTCTCAGTTTTTAATTAGGGACAATTTTGGCCTTGCTCATGTTTTTCTTTAAGTCAAATACTATGTCTCCTTCCATTCTAGTATACTAGGCAAGATGTAGAAGCAGGCAGGATGGTAGAGCTGGAATGTGTTGGTGAGGAAGGTAGGAGAAGATAGACTTACATGAAAATGCTGTATGGAGAATATGTGAAGGTGCAAGCCATGGATAAAGCAACTTTGTAGCATCATCTTTTAACCAAGGACCTTCCTGTTAATTATACATAATTAAGAACCAGTTATATCTAAATACTACTCCCTTAATTTATAGATGAACAAACTAAGGCTATAATTATATCATATGTCTAAATCGGAAATTATATATTTATCTTTGGTTCCACTCAAGTTTTTGCATTGATCCATGAAACAATCCAAATATTACATACACTTTCCTGAGAAATAGTTAAAATATATTTAAAATCTTGTACTTACCAATGGTGTCATTTTTCTGGTATAAATTTTATACTCAATTTTAAGGATATGAATCAAATTACCAGGTCAGTGCACTTTTGACTTTTTATTTTTCACTTAAGATATGATTGGAGAAAAATTTTAAACAATAGAAAAGTAAGAAAAATTCATCATAGCATAATTCTGATTTTACTATAAAAATGTTTAGCAATTTTTTCAGACTTTTATTTTCATTTGAATTACCTTTAAAGGAAAAAAGAAAAATTATGTTAATGCTGGTCATATTGAAGGACAAGAATGACAATATAAATTATACCAGGTTGATTATTGTTCCTGAGGTCAGTAGTTGACAGCCTGGATTTAGCATTAGAACCTTTAAATAGATATTACATTAAATACACTGTTTTATTGTATGTTACATTCATTGTAAATTATTTTACGTTATATAGAGAGTTTATGAGATTATGCATAAAGGATTAAGGTTGCAATTTTATTCAAGCAAGAAGTAGCCTATTAGTTTTATAACTCAAAATACCCCTGTGTGAGTTTTGTATTTCCTATATGCCTTCAGGAATTTGTATGGAAAAAAAAATGTGGCCCTGGACACAATCATAGTGAGTGCAGAGAAGAATGAGAAATGATAGTTTTTGCAATTCATTTCAAATGTCATACTTGTTAATTCAGTATTTTTAAGATAAGCACAGTGAACATAAAAATGTTTAATTTGCTTTAGGGAACAACCTTATTTGATGAAGTTCAGCTTTGGCATTAAATCTAACAATTACTATGTTTATTTAATCTTTGGTGGGTTTGGTGTCCTAGATTATTTTTTTAAGATATACTTATTGATTTCAGAGATGAAGGGAGAGGGAGAAAGAGACAGAAACATTAATGATGAGAGAGAATCATTGATCTCCTGCCTACTATTAGGGATCAAGCTGCCAACTTTGACCCCCTGGTTCATAGGTCCACGCTCAGCCATTTAGCCACACTGGCCTGGTGTTGTCATAGAAATTCAGTGTTTCCCAAACTTTTGACATATGTGTACCCCTTCTGTAATTTTCATAACGCTGAGTACCCCTCATACTCATGAGGACGTATAATAGAATTATTAGGCGCAGCTAAGCACGGTGCAGTGCATAACCTCACCAAACTCAGGTGCAGCGTGTACCCCCACCAAACTCTTCCCATACCCCTGGGGGTACGCGTACCACACTATGGGAAACACTGGATTATTGAGGATTGCATTGCTTTTGTTACATTGTTCACTTCCTTCAGGAGTTTTCAGTTCTGCTTTCATGTCTTCTAGTACCTGGGATGCTTTGTGCCACGAGAAGTTCATGTGTTGCTGCTTGTGAAAATGTTGCTCAAGCTAATATCTTTTGCCAATGACTTGTGGAAGTTTTCCTACATGAATCAGCTGGCTTGAATCTGGTCCTTCCTTAGAGAAAAGTGAAGAGGATTCTTTCCTTCAATGAGGCAGTTTTCTGTGACTTCTTTAGTCATTAAGAATAACACTGAACTAAAAATGTGTTTGGTCCCTAGATAATAGAGTTCAAAAACTAAAATAATGATACTGGATCAATACCATTTATACTACATAGACATTTCTGTGTGAATGCATACAAGTCCCCTCAGTTTATTGAACTAGTTTCACAAAGTCCCAAATGTATTAGTGCCAACTGCACTACTTTAAAGTGAAGAAAAAAACAATTAGAGGAGGAAAGAAGGATGGTCAACTTTCAGTTCTCTCTGAGACCCTAAAGGAGATTAGACTAATCTCTTATGCAGACACAACAATACTTTAAAAAATTCAAACACAAACCCTTTTTTGAGCATTGTTACAATGCTTTTCATAAATCAAATAATTTTATACTCCCTATCAGTCAATGAAATATGTATTATAATTATTCAGATTTTTTAGATGATGAAGATAATACACAGTGGGATCCACTGTCCTACTGCCAAGCTGGGGTCCACGCCCGGGCAGTGGGCCCTGGTGCCCACAGGGTGAGCTCCACTACTGGGCTGCTCTCTGCTTAGAAACATTGTCCCTGGGAATTGGGACTACATTCAAAAGTGATTCCCCGCCCCCCCCGCCCCTTTTCCTAATTGAAAGAAGTTGAACTAAATATTTACTTTACAAAATTCTTATTCTCATTTGAAAATTCAAAATCCATATCCTTCCCATTGCCTTAACCCTTCAACATAACATAGGAGTATCAAGAATACTAGTATTTGTTCATGCCTGTATGATGCCCAGTATATTTATTTAAAATCATTTTAAGAATAGTAGCGATAAACCAAATAACTTATATATTTATATTCATAGCCCATGGACTAGCAATAGGGTGATGAAGAAGTTGTGGGAAGGTAAGGTCTAGGAGGGGGAAAATAGGGGGGAATGGGAGATATCTATAATATTAACAATAAAATTATATTTTAAAATATTTAAAAAATAATAGAAATTTGGATATTTTAAAATATGTTTTTTTAGGACTGCAATTTTAAACTCCCACTTATGTATTTTGTTTTATGTATGCTGGATAAATACAGACTTTTTAAAGAGATCCAAGTTTCATGTAAATGTGATTAAAACCATCATTTAAACTAGGGTAGGTAGATCAATAGAGCCCTTCTTTCTACTTTTGAAAGCAGTCGCTGAGAGTTAACCCCCAATGTATTTTAAATGGCTATTGGTTTTATATATCAAAAGGTCTTACATTGTACACGTATGTGCATGAGGGAAGTTTGCAGAACTGAATTTGATACAAAGTGAATTTTAGGTTTCATATTAAATAAATCATTGCACAAATTCGAGATTTATCCAAATCAGGTTGAAATGAGTCACTGATGAAAACCTTCTGTTCTTAGTATCACTAAAGCGATGTTCACTTGAATTATTCAGACTACTCACTGTAGGAAGTAGGAAAAACAGCCAGGTGGCTTTCCACAAAGATTAGTTAGGAGGACTGTGTTCACTCTTTTGTATATTTAATTAAACATGACTATTAAGGTCAGATGTTTCATTTTTCATGGACTTTGAGAATTTATTGCCAATTTGTCTATTTTAAAAATCTTGAAATCACAAAGCGACTCCTAGCAACTCACTCAGTAATTCACTTTCTTTATGTATGTAATTGCCATTAGTTTAAAAGGTCTGTTCTTTAAAAATGTGTGTATAATGCCGTGGCCAGTGTGGCTCAATTGGTTGTGCATTGTCCTGTGCACCAAAAGATTGCCAGTTCAATTCCTGGTCAGGGCTGTGGGCTCAATCCCTGGTATGAGCGTCCAGGAGGCAGCCAATCAATGTTATGCTCTCACATTGATGTTTCTCTCTTTCCCTCTCCCTTCCTCTTCAGGAATCAATAAATGATTCTTTTAAAAAATGTGTATATTAACCATGCATAATAGGTGCTTTAATTTAGAGCACTTTGCTTTATTTTAAAAAAATATTTTAAAATTAATTTTATTGGGGTGACATTGTTAATAAGATTATATAAATTTCAAATGTACATTTATGTGACCCCTGGTATGTATATTACATTGTGTGCCCAACACCCAAAGTCAAATCTTCACCCTTACCATATATTTGATCCCCTTTACTTTTTACTAACCCCTAAACCCTCTTCCCTCTGATAACCACCATACTATTGTCTGTGTCAATAAGTTTTATTATTTTATTTATTTATTTATGTGTTACTCTTAGTTGTATACCCCACATATGAGTGAAATCATATGATTCTTAGCTTTTTCTATGTGACTCGTTTCACTTAGAATGATGTCCTCATGGTCCATCCATGTTGTTGCAAATGTCAGTATTTCGTCTTTTCTTTCGGCTGAGTAGTATTCCATTGTATATATGTACCATTCATTTTTAACAAATTGTGCTACTGCAAAGAGCAGAAGAAATTCAGTAACTTTAGAAAGATAATTAGTTATTGCCTCTGAGCAGTTATTGTTGTGTGGCAAGAATTTTTTAAACCTGCAATTATTTAGTCAGGGGCCACTGACCTCTTTTCCCTTAGGTTGCCAAATAAAAAAATGACAACAACCAACACAACAATACCTGTCTGGTGTGAATGAATCAAAATTATACCTACTTTTTTTTTTGTCAGATTGGCAAAAAATATACTTTTTGATGTGCCATAGATTTTAGTAATTATTTTACATATGCCACGAGATGAAAAAGGTTGAAAATCACTGCCTTAGAGATGTATCTAATTACTACTTGCATGTTTTAACACACTGATGATATTATTCTATTTCAATATTAGAAATAGTTCATACTATAGGTTTGCATCAGAATTTTCTTATATGGGTTAAGGCTAAGTTTCTTTTGAAATATCAAAGATTGAAAACTTAACTTAAAAAAAATCCCAAAACTTTAAAGTTAAAACAATGAATATATAGTATATTTACACAATGGAATATTATTTACTCAGCATAAATATGAATAAATTGCAGCTAAAATAAAAATGAATTATAGAATAAAAATGTGGAATTAAAAATCACTAGTTTTATAAAGTGCAAATAGAAAAAAGCTAAGCTATTTAGCAACAAAACTTTTCTAAAAGGAGGCCAAAATAATAATAAATATAAAAATCAGGATAATGCTCCCATTGGGGAGGTAGTGGGCTAAGTTTGGGAAGAAGGTAATGGCATATTCTAGAGTTTAACTTAATGTTGAGATTATAAGAGTTAATTTTAGCATCATGCTTCATAACTTAAACAAACATACATTGCTTTGGATTCATTAAATAACACATCATAGAAAAAGCTGAAAGTCAATAGTTAATTTTCTGCCTGTTTGTCATGTATATACTTTAGAAGAAACCAGTGAAGTGAGAAATTTTGGCAATTAAATAGTTGTTATATCCACATGAGATCAAATAATAGGCTTACTGATTTTATTTTTAGCTAGGACTAAATTATCTTCTCTTAAAGCTCTTCTATTTAATCTTTATTTTAATTCACTTTAGATCAAATTAAAACATATGTGATAAAATTAAATCTAGCACGTGTTTTTTGCCTTCTGACACTACTTGTCAGATAGGTACTACTGAAGTTTCAGAGTGAGTAAGAAGAATTTCTGTTCTTCAGGATCTTGAAGTTCAAGAAGGACAAGAAATTAAAATTAATAATAAATAATTTTAATAATAATTTAAAAATAATTAATAATAATTCCAATTAGTACAAATTTTGAAAACATGAAGAGGTTAATTTAAATGAAGGGAGTACTTGGAACAAATCCATCCCTTAATATTATAAGAAAATGTGAATAAAGAAAAGCCTTGTATGGCAGCTTAAATAGAAAAATATGAAAAAAAAAACTTTGTCAACTATCTCTTTGCTTTGATCATTACATGTTTTCCCATCCTTAGGGTTTTCTTTTTTAATATATTAAGATATAAATTTATATGTATAATTTTAATGAAATAAGTATGATATAGCTTTTGCCAAAAGATATGTTTATGCCAGAGACCTTGGCCTGGATGACACTATAACTTACTTTTACTTACTAACTTCTCTGGGAATCAGTTTGGTATGTTGTAAAGAGCCTTAAGTTTTAGACATACCTATTTTGAACTCGATCTCTGACATTTTCTGTCTATATCACTTTAGGAAATTATTTATCCTTTTTCCAAGCCTCAGTTTCTTCACCTCTACAATGGAGTTGCTAATATTTCCCATACAGCGCTGTAAGGATTAAATTTTACGATGTATAAAAGGTGCCTGACCAACCTGACCCCAGTTATTTGTTTATATCCCCCATAATTCCAGATAGGATTTAAAGCCACTTAAAGATAAGTCCTTCAGTGTATGCAAAGTGGATTTTTAAAAACACCACACTTATTCATTCCTTGTCCTGGGTGGTTTCATGTACTGAGTGACTGGATTTATAAACAAATTACTTATTAAAAGCTGATAGTGAAGAGTATTTGAATACTACTCTCTAATTCAGCTAACAGAAAATATATCTTTTTTAAAAACGTATTTTATTGATTTTTTACAGAGAGGAAGGGAGATAGATAGAGAGCTAGAAACGTCGATGAGAGAGAAACATGGACCAGCTGCCTCCTGCACACACACACACACACACACACACACACACACACACACACACCCGCCGGGGATGTGCCCGCAACCCAGGCACATGCCCTTGACCGGAATCGAACCCGGGATCTTTCAGTCTGCAGACCAACGCTCTACCACTGAGCCAAACCGGTTTCGGCAAAATATATCTTTTTGAACAAAAATGCATGTTTATTGTCCTGCCTTGAACTGAAAACTTCTGAAGAAGTTTCAGAGAAGCTCCAACTTCCTTGTGACCGCCTCCTGGGGATGGAATAGGAACAGAGAGGAAATGATCCAGGTAGCAGGGGAAGAATCTGGGAAACTTTCCATCTGCTTCTGAATTAGGTATTAACCTTGGCTTTGTTCTTTCATTTGAAGGCCTGCCTGTAATCTCCAAAATATCCATGGTATTTATAATCAAATAGAAAGCAACACATGCTTCCCAAATGATATTTGGATTATTTGCAATTTGGTATTTTCTCCTCGACTGCTTTGCCTTTTGAGTATGAATCACTGGAGTTGACTGTAGAGATGTCACTACTGTGTGCACAGCACAGTGCAAAGAATATAGTTTACATTTCAGTCTCTTTCTCCCATCTATCCTGTTAAATCCTCTTTCTAAATAAAACCCACAGAAAACCTCACAACCTTCATGAAGTACCTTATATTTGTAAGGTTTCAGTGCTTGTTTAGAAGTGCATGTGAATCTCATTCAAATAATATATGTTTTTAATTATAATTAACTGGCTAAAATTTTTGGTCAGATTTTTTTTTATTAATTTGGAAGTATAAATTTAATTTTCTTTAATAAATGAACACCTCAGTTTTTAAATAGATATAGGTAAGCTTATTTCAATTACATCAAAGTAGGTTCTTTTGGTTTAAATTTCTTAAGTAAAATCAATACCCATTACCTGGTAATTAGAAGCAAATAAGATTATTTTGAGACTTTGTAAACAAAGAATTAGAAGGTTTTGATTCTTTCAATCAAATATCTTTATAAGCAGTTTGGCTTTTTTACAGAGTGGGAGAGGTAAAAAAATGAAAAAAAAAAGAATTTAGCATTTAAAAAACATCTCTTTTTTTTTTTTTTACAAGTCATCATAGTTTATAATTCTAATTTGATATGGTGCACCTTAGTTTGTAACACGGGTTTACTTCTTTAGCAGCAAATTAATTTCAGAGGTGCTGAAAAGATCCGAGAATCTTAATCCTAGGTCATTTAAAAAGCAAGCATCCAAACATTTTCAAGGAACATTAATGGAAGGCAAACTATGATTTTAGTGAAAGGAAGTGTTCCTGCAATCATGCCACATGTCCACCAGCCACATATCCTGAGGAGCAGCTTCAATCTTGGCTCTCTGAACCTGTTTTCTAGGAGCAAGGAGAGACTCAGCTCACCACTGAGTGTTAGAACATATGAGATTGGGGCTAGTTTCCTATTCTCAGGCCAAAATTTAACATGATCCCCAGGCAATTCATATGTGCACTAAAGCTTAAGAAGCTCTGGTCTAATTGATACTTACAGGTCTTGTGGCATGAAATTGTTACTACCTAAACATGTAAAGACTAAGTGATGAAAGCATAATTAATACTTACATCAAATTATCTACATTTGTAAGTTTTATTGTTTCTAACCTGGAAAATTAAGCTAACCTGTGTGTATAAACTTTTTAAAAAAATAGTGGGTAATAAATATGTATTAGTGTATTCAAAACTGAATACTAATTAAATTTTAAAAAGACAGATTATAGACTATATGAAAATTAATAGTGATTAATTTAGTAGCACTTAATAATAATTCCAGATATGATAACTCACACTATAGCATGGTATATATTTTATTAGTATATTTTAGACAAAATTAGAAGGTAAAATTATACTTAACCTTTTGATGAAGTAATGCATGTGAGGAGAGAGGGAAATGCTTGTTGAAGCAATATCTTGCTTAATCTAATTATATCAATAAGAAAGTGAGAATACAGGGTTCATTGGGTATGGAACTAGCAGAAATTATGCACATAAATAAAGAAGTGAACCCGACTAACTCTCATGACACATGATTTATATAATTCCTGGCATGAGAGAGGGCTTTTTCAGGTTTAACAGAAAGAGTTCTGTCAAGAATTCTCACATGGGGGTGGGCGTGGGGGGGCAGGAAGGTTTGCCAAAGGTTACATGAAGGTGGGTGTGAAGCTCAGGCTTCAGGTGGTAGGAATGTTGCCTCACAATCTTTATTGTTTGGCTAGGTAAGGTCATTCATTATCTGAGAATTGGGGAGAGGTCAATCTTTAAACAAACAAGCAAAAAATAGGGCTTCTATTACCAAAACTAGGTATCATAGATTCCAGGCAGGCAATTAACAAAAACATTCAGTAGAGTGGGATTCATAAAAATAGCACAAAATTATCTACCAAAAGATGAGATGTTTTGCCTTTTATTATGCAAGTCACAGAGACCTTATCAAATCAGCCATTACATTCAGTGAGAACATTATAGGAAACTTGCAAGACTTTTTATAAATATCCACTTACCTTGCTCTAGGGAAGTTGTTCTGGCACCAGGTCAACATCTTAGGGGACTAAAACAGTAAAAATACTGTTTACAACTATCTTACAACAAAGAGAGTACTTTAAGAATGTACTTGTCATTGGAAACTCTCTGCCCCTATAACTGATCATTACAATTGAATTTGCCACTGGGTCTCGTCCATTTATACAATTTAATGGGGAAAATATTAGATAAGATTTACACAACCTGGCTTCTTGACCTTTAACTAGAAAGTTTTTTGGTCCTTGCTCTTGTACATGTTAAGTGAAGCTGTTGGGTGAAGATCTTTGAGATACCTTCCAATTCTCTAAAACATTATGGTCAGATTGTTGCTGGTGGCACAAATAATATTAATACTATACATAGCAAAATCCTCTGTATAAAGAAAAATGTTAATCTGAAGATTATTTAATATTTACTTAAATTTTATATGCTCAGTATATAGCTCAACACGCTAAGCATTTTGGACCATTAAGAATGTTATAAAATATATAAATTTCTAATAATTTAAATTTATTATTAGACAAATATAAGACTCTAGATTATTATTTCAAGAATTCTGTGTTAGGAAAATAGCAATATGAAAGTACAAATTTCTAAGACTATTTTAATTATAGTTATATGGTGAAAAAACCTTGAGATAATTTAAAGTAATTGTATGATTTATATATACATTAGTTAAAAATGATTACTTTAGACAATGTACTGAGTTTTTTACTACAATAAAATACCTCTGACCAGTAGTTGGATTAGTAGTGTTAGTCTTGATATTTTGAGCACATAGAACACAGAATATGATACTCACTAATTATTGGTTGAACAGTAAAGTGGGACTGGATAACTACCCAAAGAAAGTGGACTATAAAAAGTTGGACTCTAAAAGCAACATTTGCTACAGCCATAGTTTCTAAAAATATTTTTGATGTCTATTTGTAAAAATTATATACATACATATATACATAAAATATCTTTAAGGCTATACCTCCATTATGTTTATTTATGAGTTAAATATACATGGCCCATATTATATACCTTATAAAATATACAAGGTAGAACTTTAAAATGATAAGACAATAAAATAACTGATATTTTTAAAAGAAACTTATTTACTTTCATTTATGGTATAAACATTATGTTCTGGATAAAACATAAAAATGGTCTAATGCTAACATTTTTGTGAAGAAATACAATATAATGTAAATCATAATTTTTAAATTGGCTACTTTGAAGTGTAGGATTTGAAAGTCTGGTTCTAAACTTTGGTTTATTTGTTTAATGATTAGTATAACTGAAAAATGATTACTGACAAAGCTATAGAGTCTAAATGGAGGAGGAAAAATTTTTGCCAAAAATTATGCCACATTTTTTAATTGAAATCCAGTTGGTGAATTTCATCTCAGTTGAAGTCAATCAGTTATTCTTCTAAACTAATCACAAGGTATTGGACTAATCACAAGGTATTGGACATTCTTAAATAATGGGTTTTAAATAATGTGAAACATTACACTTAATGAAACTATTTCTAAACATCCACTTTTACCACATTCTTTTTATACTTCCCCGAAAATAAGACATCCTCCGAAAATAAGAACTAGCGCAACTCTGGGAGAAAAAATTAATATAAGACACTGTCTTATTTTCGGGGAAACAGGGTAGTATTCACTTTCCCCCCTCCCATTTGCCAGTTTGTGACAGAAATGACATTTATTGTCACCCCCATTTCAATACAAAGTATTTTAAAGATCACCATGTTTTAATGACTTGTTTTCAAATGATTGACTGCTTTGACAACATCCTATCACACTTGGAAAACTGGCTTCAAATTCTGTGTCATAATATTTTGCCTATACTTAATGTAAACAGTGACTATCATGTGTGGTGCTATTACTGTAGCCTAGTTTTGATATTTATTTTTTATTTCAGTCTAATTTATGCTCTATCATTTTTATATAGTCTTTCCATAAATTATTATTTTTTAAGGAATTCTGTTAAGGCTATAAATTCTCTAATGCAAGTTGGTCTTTAATGGTTACTAATTATTAGAACATATTGTACATATATTGAAACAATCTAATGCCTGAGACATGTTAGAGATACTATGTCTGAGTCAGCTGTATAGCAATTCTATTGCATATGAAAGAATGAAAGTAGTGATGATGGACTGGATATTTTCAATAAACAAGATCATGATAAGTAAATTATAGCTCTAACCATGATATGTTTGTTTGTTTATGTGGTGGTGTTTTTTTGTTTGTTTGTTTTGTTTTGAGAGTACAGTAAGCCAGTTCTTTTGTGTAATTTTATGGAAATATTGAAATTCTGAAATGATAATTTTTAAAGACATCTTGAAATCCTTAGTTTCTAAAAAAGTTGGAATAGAGAATGTTTTCTTAATGGTACACTCATCCCTTATGGTTTAAGTAATGTGAAAAGAGAGTGCCTATATTTTATACACTGTTCATTTACATGTAATAGCCATAATAAAATATAGACTTTCTTAGATTCAGTTAGAAATTTGGCTGCCTTCCCAGCAAAAGGTTAGTATATAAAAACTGAATTTCCTCATCTGTTAAGCCATTTGACCCCTTCAACCCTTAATATATATAATTTTTTTCAGTGATAAAACAGTTTTTTTTACTCAATTCAGTAAATTCAAATACAGAAAACTTATATAGTCTGGTAATTAGCGATATGTAGTCTTGTTTTCCAAAGTAGACTTTTTTAATGGAACAAATTGGCCAGATCCTAGGTCACTATATAAGCTCTTTTCTGGAATACATTTTCTGTATTTTTATTGGATAAGTTAGGCTAAGGTACATATCTTCCTAATTTTTACTTTTCATTTAATGAACATGCACATTTTATAGGATATATTATAATATGAAATGTGGAGACTTTGTGGGAAGCTCTGTGTTATGGAGGAGAGCCAGCATGTTGCAGAGGAAGGACAGGCTAAAAATCAGATTGACTTGAGCTTGAAACTGGAATGTATCTCTTGGTAGCTGTGAAAACTTTAGGGAAGTTGCTTATTTTGTATCTTAGTTTGCATATGTATGAGAAGAATTAAATTATAATGTATGAAAGGGACCCTTATAGTAAATGATTAATTGATTATATGCACATCTTATATAAGATTCAATGAAAACGTGAGGCAATTAATTACTTTTTTACTTTTACTACAGCATTAAGTATGCCACTTATCTTGTGTAGGAAGTCCAAGCATTCCAAAAAGGATCTCCAACTGTAAATATATTGTTCTTTAAAATAGGCAGCATGATGTGCCTTACTCAGGCAAAGTCAAGTGGGCAAACATACTTTTGACTTAACCCTCTGCTTTAAATACTGAAAATGTGTTGCCTTCTAAGCGGATATCGAGTAATATCTACTAGCTTCCTCTGAAGTATTGCATGTGGACACTTGTGATTTTACTCAGTGCCTCTCTCTTTCTCTAGCAATATTTGGCTACTTAATAAAGAATATTAATAGGCTAAAGACATTTTAAAAGCTATTTGTAGGGAGAGAGTGTTATGCCCAGATTTCGAGATCCCCAAAGACCACCAGGGAGCCGAGTCCAAAGCAATAGTAAATGTTGGCTCTAATCATCTTAGCCATATAATAACCATTTTCCTTTCATAGTTCTCACAGTTAGGAATTGACTCCCTGGTGTCTGTTAGCCACCATACAATTATGTGATTATTTTAAGCTGCAGCCTTTTCAACCTAAAGTTAATCTTCTTTAGACACACACACACACACACACACACACACACACACACACAATTTTTTTTTCATTTTCACCAAAAGAACCATTATTAATGTTTTGAGACCCCAAGTGTTTTGAATTATTAAGATTGCCAGAATAAGTATTTATTGTAGTGTGTCTTGTTGCTAAGATGACATATTGGCAACAAAGTTTTAAAAAAGCGGTGTAGCAAGTTTTTGTTTAATTGTAGTTAGAGAGAAAACAGGCACTGTTAATGTAGGACAGCATTTAATGACACGCCTGTGTGTGATAAAAGCAAAAAGTACTTTCATTAGTTAAAAAGATGGATATGACTCTGGGCCCTACTTAGGACCACTACTTTCTTATGTATTCTGTTTGAACTGCTGGCATACATAATTTTCTTTTGTTAAAGATGCAATTGGTCAGCTAATCAGCAAAGATACATTGCAGCTCTTTCCCACAATGTATGTTGTGGTAGTTATGCAGAATATATAGATTGTAAAACAAGGTAAGTAGCTTCCCATCACATTGGAAATAATGCATTCTTCTACATGAAACAGAGAGCAATATTAGCTGATATGTAAGTGATGAACATTTCCCAAAGTATTCTGTGAAGCAGTATTTCCTTGAAATGCTCTGAGTAAAATATTCTATAGCCAAATGTGTTTGGGAAATGTGGCCCAATATCTGTTTTAGAGATTTATAGTATATTTTAGCATATTAAAATGTCTGAGAAGGCCTGCAGTAAAGAAGCCAATAAAATTATTTGGACAAGCAATTTTCCAAACTTAGTTTGACCAGGTCCTGAGTATCCCCTGAAGGAACCCACTTCATGGAAATGCTTCTCGATTTTGAAACTAATTAATCCAGCAGAGCATCCCCTTAACGAATGGTAATGCTTACTTTCTGTGATGAAATACTGATTTTAAAAACAGTGTCCATTAAAAAGTACTTTATTGAGGGCAGTCGAGATTGTTGCAATTTTTCAGGAGGAAAATGTGGTTAAATATGCAAAATATAAAGTGCAAAGGCCATTTGGTTTAGGAATCAAGCTTCTAGGAATTTACCCATGTTCCCAAGCTCTAACTGGGTAGGCCTTGCTTCTGAACTCAGGATTACCTTGTCAGCACACCAATGAGCATCCTCTGCAACATTTCCCAATGCACTTGGGGATATACTGCCATGCACAGCATGTGCTGTGGAGGTGAAGAATAGAGACAGGTTGAAGGAGGCTAAAAAGTTTGAAAAAGATTCATAGAGCAGGTGGGACTTAAGTCAGCTTCAGTGGATGGGCAATATTTTGATGGGAAAAGAAAGATCATTCTACATTTGATAGCCTAAATTCCAAGTCCCACATGAGCAGTTGGCACATTGTAGAGTGTAGATACATTTTTTGGCTAGTGGGGCTATGACATGTCAGGCAGTGTTTTCAGCACTGTATTATATCTCTTTCCACACACCATTCCATTATATGAACTTATTACTGTTCTTTGTTATGCACATCAAGTGACTGAGATTTCAGGTAAAATTCCTTGGGCTACACTTCCAGGGAATATTGGAGATTGGTAACCCCCTTACAGAGCTTGTATTTTAGCCACTTTGTTACGTGGATATAAAATTCTTGTCTAATTAAGTCCCAGCATACAAAATATCATTTCTCTTATTCTTAGAGAATGTGTGATTTATCTCCTATCATACTGAAACCCAGATTTTTTGTTTGGGTAATGTTGGTACATAAAAATAGAAAAGATTCTGAATTTACACTATTACTTGAGTTGCAGTTGTGTATGTGCATAAAAGGTATCAAACTCAAAACTATTTATATAAATTCTGAACTTCTCTTGGTCCAGAATGGAACCAGTCAAGTTGTTTATCTGGGCCTTTATATTTGACTCTCTTTTAAGGAATTTTATAAATTTCAGGTTCTGTAGAGAATATTTAAAGCAGTTCCAATAGTTACCTGATTTTTTTCTTTTAGTATAATCTGCCAGAATTAAGAGTGAGTTTGATTACTGAAATAAACTAGTCTAGATAATCAACACAGCAGAATATATGAGTATCAGCCGTTAAAGTGTTTATACATTATTTTTTGGCATACACTGTATAACTGTATGTAAACATTGACTAGAATACATAGATTGCCTCAAAAATCTATAGAGGAAGCCCATAGGGATTCCAAAGATTTTCCGACTTTTTTTTAATCCAATGTTATTGGTAAAAATGTTCATAATAAGGATTCTGTTTAGAATACCGACATAATGAAAATTCTTAAAATTTTTATTTTCTGCATTATTTTACATGGAAGACAATAGTTTTCACACAAAATTGTAAATAAGTATCAATATTTTACACACTTTTTCTGAATTTTTATAATTAACTGCTATTATGCAAGAGAATTTTTTCTCTCTAACATTTAGCACTTTTTTAGTGGTTGTATATTTTTCATATATCTAACTAAATATATGTGGTGTTTGATAGTGCTCAATAAGCAGAAGACATGATATGTATAGAGGATGGAATATCTATTAGTAAATAACTTATATATTTAACATTATAAATATTGAGTAGTCAAGTAAAATAGGAAGAAAAAGGTATTTGAAGTAAAGAATACAATTAAAACTGGTTACTTTAGGTCTGATGTTCTCAAATCTCATTGAATGTAGTAAAAGGACCAGGGAATTCTTGTTTATCTGGTTTTATTGGCATTTTATCTGCAACTTCCTTTTGAGAAAATGCATAAGATAGTAAACAGTCTGAATAAGAATTTAAAACTGCAAACAACCAAGTGATCCATAGAATTAGTAAAGTAAAACACGACCTCCTAAACATTTGTATATCTTTTTATTTGTTTGTTTTTAAAATGTTTTTATTGATTTCAGAGTGGAAGAGAGAAGGAGAGAGAGATAGAAGCATTAATGATGAGAGAGAAACATTGATCGGCTACTGTCTGCAAGCCCCATTGGGAATTAAGTCCTCAATCCAGGCATATTTCCTGACTGGGAATCAAACTGTGACCTCTTTGTTCATAGGTCATCACTCAACCACTAAGCCATGCCAGGTGAAATGTATATATTTTCTTGATCCTCTGCTCCAACCCTAATCTTTTCCAGAAACTATCTTAACATTCTTTTCCTTTTGTTTTTGTAGCCATTATAATGAATTGTTTGTTTTTTAAGACTGTAAGCTTCATGATTTCTGGAACTACATCTATTTTTGCTCACAATTTTATTCACATAGCTGGCATACAGTAAGCAGCTAAATACATATTTGTTGAATTAATGAGCTAATGATTTCCACTGGCAATATAATTCCTGTTTAGATAGAATGCTAAGTAATTAAATTGACCTGAGTGTATGTCTTTTGACTCTCGGGTAGTTTCATGTACAGTGTTGTGCACATAATGTGAAACCAGCAACTTCTTTCTTAATGGATGAGTCAGGTATTTATTTAGTATGTATTATGTGCTTAGCACTATTTGAGTAAATCTGTTTTAGTGAATGATTATATTTCACTGCAAGTAGAAGGAAACTTACTCTTGTAGCCAGAAGTAATTTCCCCACAAGATATTTCTGGCAACATCCTCTCCCATCCAATTAACAAAACACTTATTATAGATCTAATGTAATAAGGACTATACTAGGAACTTGCTGGTGGAAAGATGGGGAAAGAGGATTTAAAGGTGAATGAGCATGACCTCTGTCCTGAAAGACCTGATCATCTACTGGGTATAAAATATACATACCATCATGACCCTTGAAGAAAGCGGAACATAAGGGGTAAGAGCTGGGGCTATGACTTCTAGACCATCTCTCAACATCTTCAAGGTATGACTATCAGGGAAGGCTTTATGGATGAAATAGCATTAAGTCTTGGGCCCTGACTGCTTTAGTACGTTGGGAGGGGCAAAAGGCCACTCCAAGCTGAGAGGAAAACACAAAGACCTTCTACTGTATGCCAGCTGATCAAATAGCTGAGATATGCATGGGTGGTGCTCATCAATAGTCTCAGTTCTTTTCTCTTTTCTGTAGAAATAAAAGAAAATAATGTTTCCTAGCTCTTTTAATATTAGATGGGGCCACAGGCTAATTTGGATCTATGGAGCTATAATTGGAAGTGATATTTGTTATTTCTGGGCCAAATTTCTAAAGAGGCAGGGCATGCTTTCCTGTACTTACTTTCTTCTCTATTCAATAGATTTGAAACCATTGGTGTCATAAATTGATAGAGCCTAATCAGAGTAGATCCTTGTCAAAGTGATCAGAACCCTCTCCATCAACACCTAGTGGAGATGTAGCCTGTAAAAGAAAGAAATAGTTGTTCTTTAAAATCACTGATATTTGGATTTGATTGTTACTAAAGCATAATCTAATTTATTCTGACCAACCATAGAAAGGAAGTCAATGCTCCATTGTATAATACTTAATTTGCTAAGGGGGTTGATATTCAGAAATTTAGGTAGCACTCAGTTTTATTCACTAGAGGTGTGTTCTCTCTGTATACTTTAAATTAAAGACTGGGATTTAATAAATGAGATACTTAGAAAAAGCCCAAGGACTACATAGTGTAATGCCCAGGCACAGACAGTAGTAAACAGGAATTAGACTGCCAGTTTTTTATCTTAACATTTAACCACTTCACACCATACTATTTTACAAATTGATCATTCCACAAATTTATAAGAAACTTAAGAGTTGCAGGCTCTTGAGGGCAATAGAAAAAATTAGCTCACCAGAGTTTTTTGACGTTCACAATCTGATGGTTTTAAAAGTGAAGTGATAGAGCTTGACATACATAACACAGATGAGAAGTTAAGCGATTTAAAGAAGACTATGCATACATGCTCATTTTAATCCAAGAAGTACACAATTTAATTGTTTTAGATAATGTCATTTACTTCCTGTTTCTCACATGTTCAATTACACAGAGATGACTGTTTATGTTGCAGTGGATTTAAAGTGTCAGCAGCACAAATATTCTTTTGGAGGCAAAGCTAGTGTTGGTAGTTTGCTCTGAGAGTGAAGGCAGCCTCATGGTGGGGCTTTAGTATTCTACCAATCATGGTGTGTACATTTTGGTTAATGACAAAGAATTTGAACCTCTTCACCTTTTGGAAGATTGAGTCCTACTACCAAATAGGAAAATACAAATAGGGAAATACACAAATATGAAAAATGCAAATAGGTGAAAACACATCTAATGGAAACCTATAGAAACTACTGCTAAGTTAATAATTCTTCCATTTTTTTAAAACATCTGATACCTGTAAAAAGCTAATTCCTGGCTTTCTGAGAAGAGCAAGCTATTGAAATCATTCATATTCTTTCATCCTCTGGTTTTAATTTCCTGTGCTTTAGGATGAGTCAAACTTCCCTGCTTTTTAGCTCCACTTTATAAAAAATAAGACGTGTACTGTGAATTTCAAACATGACCTGAGTGAGCAACTTTATGAAAATAATGTGCATGTGTAATTACACGCTGTCAATCCTCTTATATGAGGGAGGATTATAAAGTTTGCATATTAATCAGTCACACAGTTTCTGACTGTCCTCCTCTGAGCATTAGGGATGTTTTAAGGACCATGAAATAAGGTAAATAAAAGGAGAGGGAAGCAAACACCAGTAGTGCTGTAGAAAGTGTGATATAGTTGAAGAATAAAAAGGGATTGTTGAGGTTAGGATGCATAAATCAGAAGAAGCTTGGGTGGTGTCTGAAAAGCAGCAGAATAGAAGCAATTCCCTAGATGTGAACACAGATCAGCTTTTCCATCCTGTACCCTCTGGGCCTGGTCTATGCAGGTGGCTGACTCCAAGTGATCCTCCACGTTTACCATTAACTTTAATTTGAAAAGAGACCTTTATCACTGTGATTTTTAATTAATATTCTTAATAGGGTAAAGATTTGCTTCAGTTTTCACTCTTCCAGTGCAATTCATGATTTAGTCACTGTATATGAGATTTTAAAAACTGATTCTTAATGACAGGATTAAAAAAAATAGAAAATTGAGAGAGTTAAGCTGGAATTTCTAATAATAACCTGGATATATATATTAAAATTGCTTATTTTTAAATATTAAACTAGAAGAAAATAAGCATAAATCAGTGTTTTTGAACTCTTTGCTGGAAACTAATTGGGTAGTTGAAGAACATGAGGATGGCACTGCATTACATCCTCTCACCTCACATATGGTGGATTGAAGGACAGCTGATGTGTTTACTGGTAAGCACCTATTTTCTCATATCAGGTGTGCAGTGGGAGACATCACTTTTCTCCAGATGGTGGGGCTTTATAAAGATAACATGGCCTCAGAGCTAATGCTTCCTGCCGCTCCCAGGACACCTAGAGAGGATAAGGGCTGGTCAAAGAGGAAAGTAAGGATTGCAATTTCATATCCCTAAGCAGGGATTTTTGCACAATTTGATGGCACAGACAGGGAAAATGGAGAGAATTTTTACAGTCTTGGGTCCTGTAAAAGCTGAGTTCTTCTCAGGGTTTATGGAAGCCTGAAGTTCTCTCTCAGCAGATTCTAGTGGGTTCACACCAGAGTCACAGACCTGACCTGTGACTCGCCTCAGGCTGTCCCAGAGTGAAGGCTTTCATGTCTCTTCCTTTTGAGTCCAGCAAAGTGTGGCCTGCACTCTTTGCGAGTGGGCAGATCAAAGACAGCAGGTATCCAGTTACATCAAGTATAGTGGGGTCTCTAAGTCTTCCTTGCCCACAAACAAAACCAATCTGCTCATCCTTTTAGAAAAGGTAACTATAAACCAGTCATACACTTAAACCTACTTTTGTATCCAAATTAAAATTGCTGAATTATGATCAAACTACATCAGCTAATTTTAGACTAGAGGCCCATAGGCATATTCTCTTTCAGGAACCAAAGAAAGAAAGTCTTGTTACAAAAATGACATCAGTTTAAGAATCCCCAAAAGCTTGGCCAAAGAGGATAGTCTCAGGGGCCTCTTATCAAAAAAAAAAAAAAAAAATATATATATATATATATATATATATATATATATATATATATATATATATAATTATTATTATTACACAGTTGGACTAAAATTTGGAATGAAAATTTCTGACTAGAAAGTGAATTTTCAATTAAAAAATTCATTTCCAGTTATCAGAAGGGATGTTTTCTCAGAACAGGTGAACTACCCTTTGATTTTGTGATTTTGGTGAAGGTAGTCTTGCCTGTTTGTTTCCATGGCTTTGTGGGTGATGCCCAGAGGAATTTCTGGTGCTCTTCAGATCTCATTAGGTGTAGATGCCAGCAAAGGCCATCTTATTCATTCATTTCAGGGCATGATACCTCACACTCGAGAGGCACAATCCAGAAAGCATAGATCAGGAACATTCTGCAGAAAACAGGAAAATAGGTGCTCTTTCCTTCTCTACCTACTCTCCTCTAGGGAAATTTTGGCAGGTGATGACTGGTGGATAATTACATGTTTAATCCTTCCCTATAGAGCAATGCTTTATTACAGAGTCCTTCAAATAGTTAACTCTTTCAAAAGGTTAATTCACCATGTCTTCCAACAGAGCAGAGGGTGGCATGGAATTGGTGTGTGCGTGCTTTGGCATCAGGCTGCTGGGTTCCTATCCCAGCTCTATGAGTTAGTCTGATGGATAACCGTGTAAGTTGCTGAATCTACCTTTACTCCAGTTTCAACTATAAAATGTACATAATCATAGAATTCTTCCAATGAGAATTAAATGATCCCATTCATCTAGAGTGCTTAGAAAGGTACTTGGCACTCAGCTAGCACCTAGTAGTATATATAATTAACCATGATAGTATTCACTAATTCTATTTGAAACCTGTGGGGCCATACATTTTGAAAGTAAGAATATTTTAGATTTATAAGTTACCTATAAACACCCACTTTAGGGTCTGAGGTAGAAATTCTAAGTTAAACATTGTGATATTTCTACAGACAAATGTGTAGAATATTCACATTATATAGAATGAAGAAAAATTATCATCTCAGGTCACTTCAGGTTTGCTACTAACCAAGTTACCAAAAACGATTTTTAAAGAGAACTTTAGATTTTTATATTTCAGATAAGGAATTGTGAACCTCTATATTTTTCCTCTATCTCTAAGCCAAACCAGACCCTAAAGGAAGATTGCTAAGACACAGTACAACCATTCTCTGTGGTTCTAAGGTATTGCTGAATCAGATCCTCACTGTAGGGCAGTCTGGCTTATAAGGGGTCCTAAGATTCAGTTGGGACTAAACAGATAACACATATAAGTTGAAATTATTCCTTACTGAAATCTCCTACTTGAATTTCAGAAAACGTTCTCACAGTCTTGTCTGGGTTCACTACTTCAGAGATTTTCCTCTATAGGGATATGCTGGTACAGGGTTGCCTCCAGCTAGAGCTCATGCCCACAGAATCTCGCTTTGGCTCATCCCATTTGCCACCTTCTTCACCCCCACGAAGTTCCAGGGCTCTCTTGGTGCTCAGAGGCAGAGAGGATCTCCTCCAAGTCTCCAGTGCCTGTATTCAAGTCCCACATTGCTCTGCTTTGCTGTCAGTGGCAAAAGTAATGCTAATGTGGACAATGGGGCTTAGTAGAAAGGCTGATTTGAAGTTCTAGATTAGAAAATACTAAACCATTTACTCAATTATGGTATTCCCGAAACTGTAACTCTTTTTTTTTCTTTTTGTTTCCCTATTCTGTATGCTCACTACAGGGTAGTGTTATTATTTTGGTTATGAAATTTAAGATAAGAAAAGGACTTTCAATACTTCTTGACTGACACTGAGAAAAGTTAATTAGCTAAAGCATGAGATTGGATGATGCTATGGCTTAGTCTCTGAATATTGTCTCTTAAGGGCAGACTCCATGTCTTCTCTTCTGTTGGATTAGTGGTCCAGATGGAGAGTTAAGCTGGATTAATGTTCTCATCAACAAGAAGTTGGAGTGCCTAGAATCCCCATGGTGGTTGAAATTAGACTTGCATTATTATTTGTTTACTTTGTTTCTCCATAGATTTCAAGATTCTTTTGGGATATATTGATGCTGAAAAAACTGAAAATATAGTTCACACAATTCTATTTATGTCTCCTTCTGTTTTTTAGCTTTCTTACAGCGGAACACCATCAGAAAATTGACCTTGTGGAATTTTGCTTGACATTTAGAAAAATGATGGCTAAACAAATGCATTCCCACCCAATAATCTCATTACGGTCTTCAAGACTAACCATTCATTAATTGCTTTTCTAATTACTTTATGAGAAATTGCTCTTTGATAGGTTTTTCTGCTTTTTTCTTTTCTAAAATCATTGACAGTTTCTAATTTGCTTACTAGATAATTTAGGATAAGTTACATAATTTATTTGAGTATTTACAAATAATTTCAACATGGTGAATTCTGAATTGCCCTTGTGATACACTGTTCTCTGTAAATCTATTTTTGATATTCATTAATTCAAGCATTTATTACAAAACAGGTTTTGAATGTTTGTGATGAGCAATGCATTGATCCAACTACTGTAGAATCTATAAAGAGGGTTGTTGTCCTAAAGGAGCTTATATTTGTTAGGGGAAGAAGACTAAGATACTTAAAATTCAAAGTTAACAGTGATAAAAACAGAGGACTGAGCAAAGTACAAAAATTCAGAAGAAGAATAGAGAGAGTTTTTGGCTAGAGATTTTAAAGATTGTTTAATGAAGAAAATTGCAGTAAGTGGAATATTAAAAATAAATGCAATTTATTTTTATTAAAATAGATTAAAATATTATGTTATTTTATCATCAAGAGTAGACTGCCTAGGTAAATAATGGCACACCTCTAAAATTAGGATAATATTAAAAATATCTAACAGCCAGTATACAATGTATATACAGAGAATTCAAAATAAATATCTTACTTTTCAGAATGGACAGGTGCCAACCTATGCACTATACTTGTATAATATGTACCGGCTGGATATGAACCTTACCTAAAATGGACTATATAATAATTAAAATAATGAATGAAATCTACATTTCTTTACATAGAAGGAGGCCTACAACATGCTGTTGTTTGAAAGAAGCAAGTTAGCCCTGGCTGGTTGGCTCAGTTTGTTAGAGCTTCAGAGGTTACAGGTTCCATTCCTGATCAGAGCACATGCAGCTCGACCCCCAGTTGGGGCATTTATGAGAGGCAATTTTGATCAATCTGGCTCTCACATTTCTCTCTCTCCCTCTCTCTCTCTCTCTCTCTCTCTCTCTCTCTCTCTCTCTCTCAAAGCAATAGACATATTGTTGGGTGAGGATAAAAAATTAAAAAAGAATAAAGAGAGCAAATTAAACTACATCATGTGAAGTATGATATATTTATATAAAATTATACAAGTATAAAACAATATATATTAAATAGGTTATATAGATAGATATACTAGTAAATATCTAGAGAACTGGCTGGAAGGGTGTTCAACAAAAGTTCAGTAAAATTTCAGATGCTTTTTATCTTTGTCTTTGTTTGTTCTATTTTCTTTGAATAATTACAGTGAGTATGAAATTTTACAAAAGAAATTAAGTAATTTAAAAATCATTATGTCAAAAGTCATTGTGAACAATATTATAACTGTTAGTGATAAATTAGTGAAGAACATGACAATTAGAAAGAAATTATAGCTGTGTATGTGTATTCATGAAAGCAATCCGGTTTAATGAGAGCTGAAAATGGATGAAAAGAAGATGAAGAAAAGAAGAATTAAATAAAGTTGGGAAACTAATTGTTAGAAAATCTTGCAAAGCTTTAAAAAAAACAAATGTAACTTATTGTCAAGTCAGAAAAGGACAACTATGGTTATGAGCTGAGTAATGATGATTTAGAAGTTGTTCTAGAAACACTACTTTGGATACTGAGACTAGAATTAGGGGAGGGAGGATATATAAGAGATTAATTTAGTAATCTACAAGGGAGGATATGAAATACCTCAGTAGATATGCAAGAGAAGTAAAGATACCAAATGTTTTTAGAGGGATAATGGACAGAATTTACACATTGTCAGAGTAAGGAAGGCAAGAGCAGTGACTAATACTGGCGGTCGTTGCCTTAATGAAGTTATAAAAGAGCTTCATGTTTGTGAAAGAAGTTCAGAGAAATCAGAGAATGTTAGATCTGGAAGTGATCTTTTATTTCTTTCATTATATGTAGGAAAATGAAAGGGAGGTTAACTGACTTATCAAAAGTTTTACTGTCAAAGGTTGAGTTTAGATATATTGAATTTGAAGTGGCATAGGGTATCCCATTGGGATATCTCATAAGCCCTTTATAATTTTGAGTTGAGAGCTCAGTCAAGCCCCATGTTTCCTTTAGTCAAAATTAGTGACTCCTCTGGTGTCCCATAGAATTATACATTATTTCTAATATAGCATTTACTAAATTGTATTTCCTGTTTACTAGTGGCCTGTGCATGGATTTATGCACATTGAAAGGAAATTAAGTAGAAGAAATACTTTAATATTGCTATTCACCCTTTCTCTATAACAGAAGTATCAACCAAATTCATAATTGACAATGACAGATCAAAACAGACGCATGCAATTGGCACCAGCAAGAGCTTTGTATGTATTGCGCATGTATGAGCCAACTTAGCCTTTTATAAATATAGAATAAACTTGCTTAATTAGACTTGCTTACTGATTTAGTTAAACTTTTTCCAGCCTAGTGAAGCGCCCCAACTTCTCTTTCAAGTAATTGTTAGCAACACAGCAGTAAATATCAACACAAAGCAGATTATTATTGTAGATTATACAGGGAGAACAAAGGATAAAATATTTAACTGTAGCAGTGTTTGACTATATTCTGCATAATGAGAAGTCATTTTCAAGGTCCACCATTTCTTATTTCTTTTCATTTGGGTCAAGTTTCTAAACTTTCTAAATCTCCGTTTTCTGACTAATGAAAAGAAAATAGGATTCCACTGAATCTCCTATCTACCTACTCCAGGACTTCTGTGAGGATCAAATGAGAGGAGGCATGGGAAAATGCTTCACAAACATTGTATGCACCTGGCTATAAAGCAAGTCATGTTCCTGGGCTGAAGAAACTGCAAGAAGGAAGTTGGGCATTGCTACATGATGTCATTACCCAGTGCCCACAGTGACCATTTCTGGGCTGTGGGCTGCATTTTGCACTATGGGGTCTTAACAGCATTAGCTGCAACTTGGTGGGGTGTCGTTCTGGGGTGGTGGTGGGGTCTGGGTTCCACTTGGGGGAAGACCAGTTTTGCTTTGTGGGCACCAGGTCTGTGGTGCAGCTCCTGCGTTGAGTGTTTTCCCCCTGGTGGTCAGTGCATCATAATACTGGTTGGATGGTCAGACCCTTAGCTTATTAGCCATATATATATATATATATATATATATATATATATATATATATATATATATATATAATTTTATACCTGGGAAAGAAATGACTATGCCTGTTCATTTAAAAAATGTATATATAAGTCCAGTATCACTACTGTAGGTACTCAAAATTGTTTAGGTGAATAAGTAAGAAAGGTGACAAGGAATATATAGATTTAAGAATCTTCCTAGAATTTGTAATAGAATCAATGGAAAGGAAAGTCCTCGGAGGTGACTACATAATTACAAAAGAGCTCCTCCTAGTTGAGCTCGTCCACCCACATAGGTATAGGTATAGTTATATAGGTACATTACCTGTTTCCTGAAAAGTTCTAAATATATCTTTACAGCTCTGATCTCTTTTGCATTCCAGTAAGACATCCTAAATAGTCCCTTAAAAGCAATCAGGTATTACAACATTGACTGAGACATGCCTCTTCCCATTCAGTCTGTTTCCCCCCTAACTCTTATTTGGCTAATTGTACCACCATTGAATGTATCAGAAATCTGAGAGCTGAGATCTCCTCATGCTTCAAATCTGATTCTTGTTCTATTAAATTTATTTTCTGACTGTCTTCAAAGTATATACTTCCCTCTGCTGCTGCTTCCAGTTCTCATAATTGCTCAACAGAAACATTGCAGTAACCTAACCAACTTGTCTTCCTTGGTTTCAGCTGTCCTCAAGCTGCCGCTATCGGATAATAGAATTATTTTTATAAATCAGAAATATAATTTTGTTTATTAAATGCTGAAAGAGCTTTCAATTGCTTGGGTTACAAATTGCATGCCTTGGTGTGGTGGGGTGCCATGGTCTGTCTCTTTAATTTCACAACTATCTTTTACTCACTGCTCCAACCATACTGACCTAGACACAAATAATATCAAACAATCTATGCCATTTTGTACCATGTTAATTCTTTTTGAAGTACTCTTTATTCTGAAGAATTTCTATTCATTTTTAAGAACAAGGTAAATTACTATCCCATTTGAGAAGCATTCTCTGATCTCTCCTGCTAGAGCTGACCATTCCTTCTCTTAGGCCCTGAATGTACCTTATACCATCTATAGTTTTTGTCAAACCTTATTGCATTTACATAACAATAAGGAGGAGCTTTTACTGTTCATTTCAAGATAGTAGAGACTATCTTCATCAGCTTTTAGTCTGGCATTATATGCAGTGCCTGACAGTAAATATGCCATAAATATTATCAACTTTTGCCTAGAAGAATGCTAAAGATTGAGAAGCATTTTTAAAAATTGGGTTTCTATTTGTGACTTTAATATGACACTTTTAACAGAGAGGTAGGATAGTGACAGATTTTATAAGTTTAAAGAATTAAAAAGTGAAGAATCAGAGTCAGTGAATATGGTTAAAAAAGGTGGTGGGGTGTGGAATCTCACTGGAGTATCAGAGTCCATAGATTCATATGTGAGTTTTAAGAAAATGGTTCTATATAAGAAGAAGGATGTATATGAGAAAGAGAGGATAAAGACAAAGAGGAAGAGAACTTTGTCTATACATGTTGTATATTAAATGTATTTACATAGAATTGTAGGAAAGGAGTGTGGGTTATGCAGGTTAAAAGGAGGTAAAGAAGAAAGCATGGAAAAGAAATATGGAAGAGATGTTAAAGGTGGATAAGTTGAATAAATTAATAGTTAAGACAGAATGATGAATTAGGTCTAGCTTACCTCAAACTTTTCCATGAAATTGTCAACATAGGTCTTTCCTCATCCCTGTCTTCTAGCACACTTACTCTTTTACAATCACATCGAGAAATTAATCTGGGACCAGATTATAGAAGGTTTGAAATGCCACGGTAGGCACTTCAATTTTGGATTGCTATGCAGAGGGGAGCTCTTCTCTGAAGTGGTGCTTTAGCTGGACTAAAGTTTCCCTTCCTACAAGAAGTAAGAAAGTCTCCAAGAACAGCAATTAAGAAACTGATAGAAATATTCAAGCAGAAATAACAATTTAGGACTTAGGCCCTAATTATAAATGAGCACAAAAAGAAGACAGCCTGAGTAGTCCCATAAATGAGCACAAAAAGAACATTGCCATGAATTATATCAGAGGAAAAATAGATAGAAATTGAATATCATTTAGTTTGGGAGTAAAGAGGCAAGAGTCAAGTGTGGAAGGAGATAATGGGACCTTTTTTACCTGGTTATTTCCTCTCCTTGGAATGTCCTCTATACCACCTTGAAAGGTCTCATAGTGCATGTGAGAGGATTTTTAATCTGCAGGACTGTTTAGGGAAGGCAAGCCTGTTTGAAGATATTTAATGGTATTTTTTAAATAGCTGAGATGCCACGTGAGGCTCACACCTTACCTGCTGACAGTGCTGGTAAGCCAGTTATGCTGATAGGGCACTGGGAAGACAATGCGAACTGTGCTCTGGTTTTGAGTATGAGGGCCTGGCTGTAAGAGTTCAGTGATTTTACTACATGACAGCTGTTGAGCCACTTACTTTCGTTATGAAGGAAATTAAACATCTGCCCTCACAGTTAATTGCAATCGATGACTGTCCATTTATTGCTGCCACTGGAACTTATTTATCATAATTTTATAGCATGTCTATATATGTTTTGCATTTATCCTTTCCTAGCTATGAAATTCTAATTTTTAATGTCATAGATCCTCATTCATTGAGTCACTTTTTTGACTCATTGATATTAAGATAAAATAATTTAGATTCAAGGAGCAATTCTTACGAAAACATTTTTCCAAGTTATCTAAAATAGTGATGGTGGTCAGCTATCAGAAGCAGTGCTATTATATAAATTGTTTTAACATTCTTCCCCCAAATATAATTTGTACAGGTTAATAATATTTCTAGTCTTAGGCAAATAATATGAGTTGAAATCTAGATCCTTACGTTATGTCTCCTACTATTAATGATTGACAGGATTGGCCTGATATTGGTTGATGAAACACTCACATTAAAGGGCTCTGCTGGGTGCTTTCCACATCTGTCTTTAATACAGAAAAGCTTTAGCAAGTTTGTGGTGTTCACATATTTGAGAAAGAAATCAATTCTTAAGATACGCTGTTACTGGAAAGAATATTTTGTTTTCTTACCCACCAAATATTAAATCTATATGTTAATACTGTGATGAGTGATTTTGAAATCAATGTTTTAAACTGTATGTAAAAGGCACCTGTATTTTATGCTGGTCTTAAGATCTCTCAATACAATTTGTGGAGTTCCTTGAGAACACTGACACAAGTAAATGACTTTATGTACAAAACTTCATTTAATTGTTTAGTGATAAGGGCTATTTTTAATAATGTTTGAAGAAGACAATCCTCTGTATATACTTCCTTCAAAGCATATAATCCTACAAACTCTGCAAACATGGTGAGATATCTTCCAGCTACTAAATCAGCCATAAAGCAGCTCTGAAAAAACACACACACAAAACTTGCTAATTGAAGCATCATCAAAATTTTAGCATTTTTCTCTGAGGAAGAATAAAAGCGCGCATCCTTGTGATTTTTTTTCAAGGCTTTTGATTTTTCTTCCCCTTCCCCACCCCCCTTACTCTAAACCAGCAAATTTATAAGCCATGTACTTGAACAGCAAACCCATTTGCCATTTGGCAGAATTGGCTGACATTTCATTTTTTCCTGGGCAGATTGCAGATTAGTTTGACATTATTTTGCTAGGTTCTGAACCACATCATTAACATACTGTTTATGACTAAAAGCAAAGTAGTTTCATTTTGTCGCATAATACACCACATTTTCTACAAGTAGTAAAACGTATGATTTCTCTGAAAATAACTGGGTATTGCTCCAGTCTTGTAAAAAAAAAATACCAACAGAAAACCAGAATTCTATTAATGTAACAAAATGTATCACTAAAATGGTGTGTCAGAGGGGAACGAAAACCTCCATAAAGGCATGATGTGTTTACTGTTGATATCTCTAAATCTTGGCTGGAAATGAGAAGCATTCATGAAATATTGGGCTTAAACTGAGATTACATCAGTATGGTAGCAATATCGTGCTTGTCAACTAACTGCCTGGTTGTACCACATGAAAATGAAAATTTGCTTTTTGATCTAAGGCATAATTCTTTTCCTGACCATGTTGGATAACTTTTTTGCTTTAAATGTAAAATAATAATAATAATAATAATAATAAGAGCCAGGCAACAGTACACAAAATGGCTTCATTTGTGAAATCAAAGGAATAACAAACTGGCTAATCGTTTTTTAATTCAAGTGGTGGTCAAATAATTACCATGTTCTTATTTCAGTTCTTAGTGTATTTGCTTACCTCCCGTCTTCCCTTAACTGAGTGAACTCTAACATAGAACATTAGTAGGGTCACATTTTACAATTCTTAGGTACTTCTATTTAAAAAATCCATTGTAGTATTACACTTATGATATAGATGAGCTATGTTGAATAATTCCCTTGCTATGATTTTTTTTCCTTTTTTTTTTCTTTTCGTAATGCAGCCATATTTTATGAAGACAGAGCATCTTGTTGCTGTAAAATGCTGCTTTTAAGGACAGTAAGCACCTAAATGAAGTAATGTGCAAATGTTTTGGTTACACACACTTTAGTGTTTCAGCAAAACATCATACCAATTAGCAAGCTATACTTCAAAGATGAAGTATATAGCCTGCTAGCAGATTGTAATGCATTTTCCCTCTAGTTACATCCATGGATTTAATTCTTCCTAGTTGCATGGCAGCAGATAGAAAATCTTGAGGGACAAACTATAATTTCATGGTCATCTGAGATAATTAGAATACTAATTACCTATTATTAATTCCATTTCCCATTTGTCTCATTGACATTTTGAAAGGGTAAAGGAGACTGCTTTCATGAACTTGCTGTGAAACCCCTTGCTATTTTTGGAATTAAAGGGTGTTCAGGAATGATGTACATTGTGCCAACATACGCTATTCATGTTGTACATCAGAGATGACCTGGTTTTTGCAATACCTTAGATAGAATGCTATTATGCCAGGGGAAAAAAGATATTCAGTTTTCAAGAATGATTTTCGGCATATCAGGTGCATCTTTTCATTCTGGCATGCCCATCTTCTTCTAACTTTCCCTCTCTGTCAGGTTTTATTTGAAAGACATCTGTACATTCAATTTTTTCTAGGTATGGAATCCAGCAGGGTGGGAGTGGGGATGAGCAGCAAAAATGAAAAAAAAAATTCCTTTGATTCTGATTGTTGTTTTATTGTTATGCTTATTCACAAATATATAATGCTTTAAATCATAGCATGATTTTTCTCTGGCTCTAGAACTGCCTTTAATATTTTAGGTAAGTATTTATCAACCTATTTGAGTTATAATCAGATTATTATTATGATTATGAATATTTAGGTTTTTCAGTAGTGAAAAGTTGTTCTTATATAGCTATTTAAATTCCTCCAATGTGCAATCATTCTTAGTTGAAAGGCCAAATTTATTGTGGGTTTAGTAAATTCCACATTATTACAATTCAAATGGGTTTAATATGATCAATTATAATATTAATGAAGAGTAAAAAGATAAAAAATTACAAACATGTGGCTTTTGGAATGAATATGTATGCTATAGGTCTGGTCAAAAAAGGAATTTATAATATGTTTTATTTTCATTTTATCAATCCACAGATATAATAGTATTTTGCTTAATTAATATAGCTTCCAGGCAGAGTAAGCAAGTCCATGCTCCAAAGCCATGGACTTAAGAACTAGTTAGCATTTTGTTTGGGGTCATAAAATGAGAGTTACTGTGTTTTTTGTCCTATTTTATTTTTGTTTTAAGCAAATCAGTGAGACAATATTCCAGGGAGTCACAAAGGCTGGAACAATGACTTTTTGCTGATTTTTTTTTTATTTTTATCGGTGCCTCAGCATTTGCATCCAGATGGGCCTCAGTGCCACAGAGAGAGGGTGATAGTCCTGGCAATGTGGAATGGCTTGAGAGAGTTTCAAATTGCCTATAAACCTAGAACTATTAGGAGTTTTCCTAGTTTGCTGTTTCATTGAAAAAACATGCCTATAGTCATTAGTTGACCTTCACAAACCATCAATGACACAACTGAGGAAGGAAAAAAGACTCCTATTTTCATGTTCACTGTTCTGCTTGTGCCTCTGCCATTAAATAAAACCATGCAGCAATGCTGGCGGGACTGCCAGACTGAGCAGTCATCTCTTAGCAAATGCCTGTCATACTAGGGTTTTCCTAAAACCATCTGCATAGTATTGTTTGCTTAAAGAATTGTGAAATATAATAGCGATGAAATATTCAGGTTTAGACTGATTGCAAGGGAAACTGCAATAAAGAGAACTGCTATTACCATAGAAACAAGAAACTGCACAGCGTCAACAACATTTGAAACCACCAAGACTCTTGATAACAACACATTATATATAATCCAGCATCATTTGCTTACAGAATAATTTTTGGCTTTGTGTTTTTACTACTAGCTCTGTCTCAAGATACAATGATACGTAATTGGATTATTCAGAATATATAGGGTATGACAAAAGTAGGTTTACAGATGTTCTTATGGAGAATAATACAATAAATAATAAGAGAAGAATAATTCTGTTTCACATACTCACAACTGTAAACCTACTTTTGCCCTATCCTGTATTCTATATTCAGCATATAGAATCAATTAATCTAAGCTTAGTGATGGCATCTGGATTGCCAGGTATAAAATAGATTGGGGAGTAATAATTGTACTGATGTGTGTATTACTGTGGCATTGTGTATTATTTCCACAAGATGCTATATCCCTAACATAATTTTTCATATAATTAAAATTACTATTTTAAGCATTAACAGTTTATTTTTAATCCTCACTCAAGGATATGTTTTTATCTTTTTTTTTTTTTTTTTTTTTTGAGAGAGAGACATTATTGTGAAGGAGAAACTGATGGGGTGACTTCCATAGGCCCTGGGATTGAGATTAAAAGCCCTACCCTGTTTCCCCGAAAATAAGACAGTGTCTTATATAATTTTTGCTCCCAAAGATGCACTAGGTCTTATTTTCAGGGGATGTCTTATTTTTCTATGGAGAAGTATACGGTACACATTTATTGTTAAATGAAAATAAAGAAAATTTATTACCTGGATATGGTACGGTAGTACGGTAGTTGTCAACACAAACCAGAAAAACTGTGAATCCTACAGTGTTAAGAATTTACTCATTTATTCAATGACAATCATGTCATCATCTTCTGGAACATCATCATAACAATCCAATTCCTGAATTTCCTGGTGAATTTCTTGTGACTCCATTTCTTTCAGAATCAGTGGACCAAATCTCTCATGTTTAGCCTAGGGGGGGCCTTATTTTTGGGGGATGCCTTATATTTCACTCAGAAGGAAACCTGTAAGTAGGTCTTATTTTTGGAGGATGTCTTATTTTCGGGGAAACACGGTACCTAGGTATGTGTCCTGACTGGGACTCAAACCTGAAACCTTTTGGTGTATGGGTCAATGTTCCAAAGAACTGAGTCATCCAGCCAAGTCTAAGCATTAGTAATTTAAAATTTTTTTGTGATTCATGATAGAAATTTTTTGATAGGTAGTATATTCTTAACTTTGTTTTACTTAGTACATTTAGCAGATTAAAGTTTTTTCTTGATTTCCCGGGCTTATAAGTAAGGCTATTGATTATAGTATTTTGCTGTGACTCATAGATAACTTCGGTAACTTTTGTTTACCTAGCCCTATTTGTATTTACCAGTCTGGTATGGTGCATCCTTCCTATAAACTGTTCCTTCACTGTCAGCACTCCTTCTTCATGTTATTCACTTACTTACTATTTTTTATATATGTGAATAGGTTAGAAATGCCTGCAGAACAAAAATAAATAGGCTCTGAGTAAGCATATGAGACTTTTCTATCATTAAACTATGGGTTTAGCTTGGCCAGAGGGGCTCAGTTGGTTGGAGAGTGATCCAGTGCCCCGAAGGGTTGCTGGTTTGATTTTGGTCAGGGCAGAATCCTGGGTTGTGAGTTTGATCCCTAGTATGGAAACATATGGAATCAATTGATGTTTCTCTCTCTCTCTCTCTCTCTCTCTCTCTCTCTCTCTCTCTCTCTCTCTCTCCTTCTCTCTCTTTCTCTCTAAGTATGTCATATATATATAATTTCTGCTGCCCACATATCTCTTTTATCAACCTCTAATTCAAGTCAAATTTTCTGTGATTGAGAATGCTGGAAGGCTAAATTAATAGCAAATGGAATTATTATTATATTTTGAAAGTGTTTTATATAATACTGAAGAAATGAAAAACCCATTTAATCCCCAAATTTAGAACATTAATGAAGCTATCATAGAAATGGGAGAAAGAAAATAATTTGAATACTTGAATACTTTTATTTTAAAAATTTTACATTTCTAAATCAGGAAATTAAAATTTTGAAATGAGTATCATCTCAGATTTATAACCATAATTTTAAAGTTAGTTTTTAGGTCTTTGCAACAAAGTCATCTACGTAGGAAGGGTAAGCAATGAGTGACAATTTTCATTTCTTTGTGGGTTTATTTAATAGGTAGCCTCTTATTTTCTCTGCTAAAATGACATCTGTCAAGTACATTAAAGTTTTTCCCTTCTAGATGTGTGAGTCATAAACAGACCCAATTCTCAATGTCCTAAATCATGTTTGCACAAGAAAAATAATAATTTTTAGCTGCAGTTTTTTTTCCTCTCACATCTTGAAACACCAAAGATTCTATCTTAGAGGAATGCTTTTTCATAAAGTAATAGAAACATAGAGCATTGACATTAATTTTCCATACCTCAGTTTATATTTAGTAAAATAACAAGATTTTAGCTACATGGTCTCTAAAATTCTGGCCAATGCTAAGATTAATTAAATCCTATTAAAGATTGAGGATAAGTACATTCTTTGATGTTTGGCCTTTGGATCCGGCCTACCTGCCAGGAAATATTTATTTTCTTGGCAACTAGTTATGAAAGGTCAGTTTCTTGGCATTTTTTTACCTGATCTTTTAATATTCATTCAAGCATGGTGATTTTTTGTTTTTGTTTTTTGTGGTCAGTGTTGTGGTCAGTGAAGATGTACGTTCTTTTGCAACTCCATTTTTAAAACTTGAGTTTGTTTTGACAACTTATATTAGAACATATGAGAAGACTGATTGATAGTAAAAGTTTCAAATTAAGTTTAAATTTTTGTAGGATATGAAAAAGAATATAAGGATCATTGAAAAGGTATTATGAAAATTTATGAAGGAGCAAACTTGATTTTCTGACAACTAGAATTGTCCCAAAAGAAAACTAACTGCTTTGTGTGGTCTGAATTCCCCCATCAATGGGTTTATTCAATGGTTGTATCATAAAGTTTTTCAAAACCAGTGTGAGTGGGAGACTAAATGAGCTTGTTTCAAAGTTCTTTCTAGTTTTAGGTTTCTATGAGTCATAAGTAACATATAATTATTTTGATCTGGAAATTTTGCAAGGATTCCATGAAGAATTAGAAAATTAGAATAGGTGACTTTCTCATCTAATGCATGGGGGTTTTCAGTGACATATTAGAGTCATTAATAAGCCATGATTTCAACACTGATCTGATTAGTGTAAGCAATGTGAGAGAGAGAGAGAGAGAGAGAGAGAGAGAGAGAGAGAGAGAGAGAGAGAGATTATTTGAGAGGCTACCTACAGTCAAAATTGAGGGGACAGCTGGAGTGAAGCCTTGTTCAAAGATGAGGACTATAGCAGCTCTGGACTGCAACAGAATTTGTGGACTATGAGTTGATGACTCAGTTTAAAATTCTATTCTTGTGTGTATGTGTTTAGTATTCAAATTACCAAAAATAATTGATGGACCTAACTTAAGAAAGAATACTTCAGCTATCAAAGCAGGGAGTGGGAAAGGAGAGGAGATTCTGGGTACCATAATTTCTATCCCCACCAAAATCAGTCTAGTCAGAATATTGGTGGAGAAGGTATCATGAGATGGGTTAGGAACTGCACAAAGGAAAGATAAGATCTTTCCAAAGCAATGAGGTGGAGGTTGATGAGGAGTGCTGGAAAGTTAGAATATTATGTAATTTTACATCATTATTTTGTCTCGTCAGTGGTCTCAAAGCTCTTTAAAGTTAAGGATTATGTCTTTTTCACTGTTAAATTCCCAGGATCTGGGGCAGTGAATATTTGTGAAGCAAATTAATAAATCATATGAATTTAAGTGATATAGTTTAGAAGTTTACTGGTCCACCTTCAATAGATGTAAAGAGAACAATTTAACAAACTTTTGACCCAGTGACCCTCAGGGGCTATTAAAATACAAATTGGTCAGTGGATAGAAAGAAGGTGTAAACTTCATCTTTTTCTTATTTCAGTTTTCCATATTTTTCTTTGATTCTCTCCCCATCCTTTTCTTCTTTCCTCCTCCTTTTCCTTTTCTTCTAATATGTATTAATTAAATACTTATCCTATATAATAAAAGCCTAATATGCTAAGTGTCCAGTGACTGGTCGACTGTTCAAACATTCAAAAGCATAATATGCTAATGATATGTTAAGACCGCTCAACCGCTCACTATGACATGCACTGTTCACCAGGGGGAAGACAGTTGACTGGCCAACCAGTAGCTATGACATACACTGACCACAAGGGGGTAGATGCTCTATCTGGTAGGTTAGCTTGCTGCTGGGGTTAGGACAAAGGGATTAGGTGAGATGGGGCCAGACACATCCTGGACGCAAAGTATGGTCTCTCCCCGACCCTGATTGTGCATAGTGGCGTCCCTCAGCTTGGCCTGTGCTGTCTTTCAATCCAGGACCCCTCAGGGGATGTTGGAGAGCCAGTTTCTGCTTGATCTCACAGGCCACTCCCCTTGGGAGGGTGCCAGTGACACAAGGCTCATGGCTGGTGAGCACTGCTGTGGAGGTGTGAGCCTCTCCCTATCAGGAATGATTGGCCATGAGCCCACAGCAGGCGCAGTAGGTCTGGGATGGACTGGAGCAGCAGGTAGGAACTGCAGGCTGCGTTGGACTGCGGGTTTCAGTCAGATCCCCACAGGTCACTCTGAGGGACCTCACCCATGCATAAATTCATGTACCAGGCCTCAAGTAGATCATGAAAAATGTACATAATTTATTTCCCTTTATTAAGAAAATATAATTATACATCATGATTTCTGAATGATCACTATTCTGTTTGTATTCTCTTAATAATTGAATACAATAAAGGGACTGTAAGACTCTTTGCCAAAAAGACATGGATTCTAAGGTGGTTTTATTTTTTCTTGTGTTTCTCTTGCAGAGCTGTAATAATCAAGTCTCTCATCTGTTTTTTTTTTTTTTAAGTTTTGATGAAATCTAGTTCAAAAGTAGACCTAATCATAGTTTATAATGAGCTTTGAGAGACTTTTCTTATAAATTTGGAGATAAAAATGACTGAATCATAATAGAATTTTAAATGTGGTTAACAAGGCTGAAATTGTTATTGAAATCAGAAAATAACTCTCTTAAAATAAATTGTCTAAATATATTCATTGTATCCATTTTTGAATAAATATCATCAAGACTCAGGGCTCTTTGCATTTAAAGGCACTTAATTTTTTAAATGCTTCCATATCAATAACAGAGATACCTAAAGAATGGTCACCATAGTGAAAAGATTATGTTTGATTTATAGAATCTATAAGTACAAGTGGTAGCATCTTCCTTTAAAAGGCATTTCTTTCTGTCAGCAAATGTACATAAAAGATAATAGCTTGTACTATTTCAAGTATTATGCATAAATTCAATGCATTTACAAGTCAGCAATTTTTAGACCCCACTTACAAATCGCTGTGGGGAAGAACATGAGGCATTTGGAGCTTTTATACAGTTATATTATTATACTGTAGCTATGAGAGTATAAATGACCTCATAGTTCAAGCAGAAAATTAACTAAGCTAGGAACATTGTTGTCTTTACATAAAATGAAAATTTGGTGATATCAAGTATGCTATATCAATATCTATGTCCCTATTTTCTTATAGAAAGTCATCAATGTGTATTTTATATCATATGTTTAGATTACTACTGATTTATTCTAAAACCATTATTATCAGTGATGGTAAGAAATTACAAATAATCACTGAGATGATTTAATGGGGAACAACTGATGTGTTAAGCTACATAAGAATAAAAATCATATTTGTATTTTATGGAAAATTAGAATCTTTTCTATCCATAGTTTTGGAATATATGCTTAATAATAGGTAAGCTTGAAGCAATTTAAAAAACAAGAAAAGAAAAAAAGGGCAAACTCCAGAACTAATAGATTTTCTGCTCTCCCAGAATTGATCAACTTTGTAAGCACATAGAAGAACATCTAATGCAGGCAAAAATCAATGTGACTCCATGAGAAACACTTCTTGTTGGATTAATCCAATTTCCTTCAGTGCTAGAATGCAGACTATTAGATCCATCTGAAGTCAAAATCTCAATGTGACTTGACTTAGTGAGGCTTTCCTTTTATTCCCAGTTAACAGCACAGGAAAGATAAACTTTTCTACCAATATGCAAAAGGTTGGCAATAGTTTTGGCCAATGGGGACGTTTCAAATAAACCTTACCAGAATGATCACCCAATACCTTTAAACATGATCTCAACACCATCACAAAAACAATGAAGAAGAACATTTAGTGAGCCTTTATTATGTGCCAGGCATTATTCTGTGGTATTTATATGTATTCACCATTTATCCTATTTAAGAAGCAGCATGAGGTACTATTTAATGGCATTGATTTCTAAGCCCGGGTTTAAACTCTGGCTCTACTACTTAGCTGTGTGACCCTTTGGGCAAGGTATTCAACCTCTCTGCCTAGGATTGCACATGTGTAGTTGGTAATAACAATTCTTAACCCTTAGAGTTGCTGTGAGTATTAAACAAGTTATTGTTTATAAAATGTTTAAACAGTGCTGTTCCTCAACCAATGCTACAAGCATGTTTGTTAGATAAATAAAAATGTAAACCAAACAATAAATTGTTCATTTCAGAATAATGCTTAGTGAGGAGTTGATCAAAGTATTGCTTTTAGTGATGAGTTGCAAACCATGCCCAGTGGTAGGAGATGATTGAGTAAGCAGAGTATAATATAGCAGAAGAAGTGCTGTGATCTCAGTAGGACACAGGTTGAACATATGTCAAGTACACAGGGCTGTAATTACTGAAAGTACACAGGCACTAAGGTTGCATTGATGGAAGACTGTCACAAAGGCATTGACAATGGTTTGATTGCTTTGCCTCTTTTCAGTATATTGTAACCAATTTAGTTTTCTCTTCCTTTGCCCCCTTCTTCTTCTTCCTTTCTCATTTTATTTTAAAAACTAGAGGCCTAGTGCATGAAATTCATGCACATGGGGAGGGGGTTGTCCCTCAGCCTAGCTGACACCCTCTCCAATCTGGGACATCCCTCTCATAATGCAGGACTGCTGGCTCCCAACTGCTCTCCCCTGCAGGCCTGGGTCCCCCCAACTACCCTCCCCTGGTGGCCTGGTGTCCCCCAACTTCCCTCCTCTGCCAGCCTGGTCACCCCCAACTGCCTGCCTCTGCTGGCCTGGTTACCCCTAACTTTTCCCACAACTGTCCTCTCCTGCAGGCCATCTTGTGGTGGCCATCTTGTGGTGGCCATCTTGTGTCCACATGGGACCACGTGGAGATGACCATCTTGTATCTTGGTGTGATGGTCAATTTGCATATTACTCTTTTATTAGATAGGATAACTTGGAATAAAAGAAGATTACCTAGAGAAAAACAATAGCATTTTTTTATTTTTGAAAAATTATATGCTGGAAAAAATTCACAGAATTTGGATTGATAGATTGTCTTTATAGGATATTTTGCATTCTGAACAGAATTTTAAGGCATTCTAGTTTCATGTCATCATTTAGGAAAACAGGATCTGCTTTTTGACTCACTGACCCTCTTGGCAATTATGTACTCCTATTGGACAGGGCTTTGGTCATGAAACCTGGGTTTCGGTCCTGCCTTGGAATTAGGGAATATGTGACTCAATCTCTTGTGCCATTCAACACCTGTTCCAATTTTTGTAGATCCTGCATAAATCACCACTATAGTGCTTCTCGTTATTGTCACTCCTTACAATTAGTATTTTATTTTGGATTCCATACCTGTAATATGTTTTCCTCTTTTTATATCGACTGTTTTCAAGTCAGCTAACCTTTGAATGTCTCCTCTTTAACCATGATCTGTGCTCTTACACATTTTAAGTAATTTAATTCTTAAAAGAACTCTCCTATAGTTATCATTCTGCTGATTATTCAGTAAGGCAAACTGAGATTGAGAAAAGTTCATTTGTTCCAGGCCATCCGACCAGGTAACGGTGGAGCTGAAATGCAGACCCTGGTCTTCTCACTGACTTATTTTTTCAGATTGAGTTCAGCTGAAGAGATAAATATAGAAAAGTGCTTCCAAAAACAGAGGGTTAGTCTGCTCTTTCGTAGAATACTAAAGAGTGGATCTCACATATGTTTTCTGTTTCTCCAAGTAATATATTCAATGCTAACCAAATTTATTTTCTCATTTTTGCCATTTTTTCTTTCTTCCCCGTGAAGTTCTTCCTCTCTTAAACATTCTAAGACACCCTCTCAAATAGTTTCTTAATTTTGATTACATTCATAATTCCTTAATATTTCTCTGGAAATGCTTAGTTATGTTACTGCGAAGATGCTCCCAGTAGGTGGGTTGGTCTTTTTTCCTGACTTCTCAAGCACATTAGGACTTTGCTGATCTCCCACCTCCCAGGTGTACAGAGAATTCAGAGCATCACCTGTCTATGTTCTCTCTCTCAAAACAAAGCCAAACAGTGCTTCTTTCACTGTGCCTCTTATGAGCCCTATGGGCCTGGAAGGCCATGCTCATATTCCAGATAGAGGAGCCAACACTGGCTTATTTTAAGAGCAAGTTTCTTGGGAGTCTATTGTTTCCTCTTTTAAACTTTATTTACATTTTGCATTTTATTCTGTAATACAGAGGTTTTTGTTGAAATATAACAATAATATGTCCCTCATATCTTCAAGGAAATGTGCTTAACCAGATTGGTGTATCGCATTTATCTTGTGGATTTATGTGTCCATTATAAGGCTGAATGCTCTGAGCACTAAAAGTGCCCTCTTTCAGAAACGCAGACCTCCAGAAGAGCCACGTTTCATCACAGAACCCGAACAGTGACACTATGGGAATCCTTCTGAGAACACATGACCCTGTGTAATTATAAAATATGTACATGTGTGCATTTTTCTTTCAAAGAAACTTGGCTTGCTTTTAGAGCACATGTGTCAAACACAAGGCCCGCGGGCCAAATCCGTCCCGCCAGGCCTTGCAATGTGGCCCGCACCGCGCTGTCATCACTGCACTCCGCTGTGTTTCCATCACAATGACAGTTTATGACTGTTCAGTAAACCATTCGGCCCTCGATTTAGGCTGGATTTTAGATTTTGGCCCCTTCTCTGATTGAGTTCGACACCCCTATTTTAGAGGATATAAAATATAGGCAGTACATTTGTTAAATAAGTATAGCACTGATATGCATAGTATTTTTTTTAATGGAAGCTATATTTTGCTTGGTTAATATTTTAAATTTAAGTTAATTTGAGATATTAGAACCATAATTATATCATTCAATTCTTAAGCCAGTTGAAGTCTTTCCCAGAGAGATCTCCTAAAGATGTATTTGTTTTATAATTAGTTATTAGTTTTCCTTTTTTTTTTTTTTTTAGTTTGTTTGTTAATACTCACTAAGAATATTTTTCTCATGAGAGAGAGAGAAAAAAAGAGGGATAAAGGGAGGGAGAGAGAAACATTTGATGTGAGAAAGACACTTGTCCAACTCTGGACCAGGGATTGAACTTGCAACCCTGGTATATGCCCTTGTCCTGATTGAACCTACTACCCTTTGGTGCACTGGATGACACTCAAACCACTGAACAACATTGGCCAGGGCTAATTATTTCACCTTTTTATACTATTGCTAGTGACCTGGTGCACAGATTTGTGCACATTGAAAGGAAATTAGTTAGAAGGTAGCCAGCCGGGCGGGACTGGACGAAAAGGGACAGACATGTCCTGGAGCCAACCTCCTGAGGTCCTTTTCTGGCTGGCCACACCTGGGGTGGTGCCTTGGCAGAGTCCCTCCAGTAGGTGAGGTTCCTTGGCCTAGCCTGTGGAGATTGGGCTGAAAACGGCTCTCCAACATCTCTTGAGGGGTCCTGGAGTATCAGAGAGCACTCTGCAAAGTTGCTGTCATACAGGGTGTGGAATGCAAATGCAAGTGTGCAGTAAACCAGATTGGCGTTGACAGTGCCCCAGGAACAACATAATCCAAGGCCTAAGGTGGAATTGTGCTGCTCCATGAGGAATCGGGCTCCCGCCTCTCTGTTTATAGGGCATGTCACCCAAGAACCACTGCTGCCAAGTCACTGCAGCTCCGCAGCTCCTGCATTGAGTGTCTGCCCCCTCGTGGTCAGTGCGCATCATAGTGACCAGTCAGATGGTTGGACGCTTAGCATATTGACAATATATATATATATATATATATATATATATATATATATATATATATAATAGAAATAATGTATCTGAATTTTCACCTTCTTTACTTTTTCTTTCCTATTTCTGAGATGACAATTCTTGCTTTTCTGTGCTGCCATTTAGTTCTCAATCCCCCCCCCCCAGCCCCTGAACAGATTCCTCTAGTTTCTCATTTCCCTGCATCCAGCGCTTCATCCACCTCTTTAACGCAGCTGAATGGGGTAGAATATCTGCCTTACTGAAGTGTATTACATGGTTACTCACTTTTGGATTGCAGACTCCTAAAGAGCATGAGTTATTTCTGTTCTCTTACATAATAAATAAGAGTGATACTGAGTTATGATGGCAAATAATAAACACACAGAAAATCAAGCATATTTGTTATTAAAATGAGAATATAAAATAGTGTAATTCCCTGAAAAATTATTTCAGAAAAAGATTGATAAATGTTTCCATCTTGGAACAGAGTCTATTTACTTTAAACGTTGTACGATAATTACCTCTAATGATTAACCTGATACCCTTGGAAATGTTGAAATTCTACATTGGTACTTTGATTAAAAATTTTTCATATCTCCCCCAATAATTCACCTTAGCTTAACTGTTAAGGCTCTTTAAATATATTTTCCTTCATATATTGAGGGGCATTAAAGTAGAACAGATAAGAGCAAAGATTGGGGACAAACTGAAGATAAGTCCTGGTTTTATCGCTTTTACCTATGAGACCTTGGGCAAATTAATCTTTCTGTGTCCCAATTTTATAGGACAACAATAGTTCCTACCACATAGGCTTGTGGTTTGGATTAAATTAGTGATACATGTTAAAGAATACAGAATGGTGCTTGACACATTGCAAGTGACATGTTTGTATTAATTAATACTGTTCTGTGATATTATTTTATTATCTCCTGAATTAAACTATTGATAATTCTGTAGTTCTAGTATATCTATCATACCTCGTGGCTTTTCTTTCTTCCTGTAGATCTTACCTATTTTTTGCTTCTCTAGCTCATGCCTCATCATTATGAAATAAATACTTGCCATCTATAATACTGCATATCTCATTTTCTCCTAAAACATGTAAAATTGGCGAAAACAGAGGATGAACTGAATATTCTAATTGTTTTCTCTGAATTGCATTTATTAGTCTTTGCATTGTGTTTGGTGCATTGCTTATTAGAAATTTTTTCATCATTATCATTGTTATTATCTTCACATGATCGTGATCTCGTTATTTATTGAGTGATTAGGACCTGCCAGTAACTAGTCCAAGCATTAAGTAGTAGAAGCATTTAATCTTCACAAAAAACACATGAAGTAATCGTATTTTCAGTTACAGATGTGGAAATGTTGTAGAAGTGAACATTCTCTGTCTTAACCTTTGCATTGGTGCAGACAGCCATTATATTATAGCTGAAACATCCCTTTTAGATAATCCACTGACCCTTCTCTACTTTAAACCCTCAGAAGATGACAAATGACCATGAATTTCCCTTATGACAATTTCAAAGACTCTTTTAGGGAATGTTAAATGTCCAATTCTTGAACATGGGGATCAGTTTGATTGATTTTGGCAAGTACTACATCAACAGGAGAGGCATATATAGCATAAACTGTGACAAAGACCAAGAACAGGTTCCTGTGTGTAATGCCTCCTGGGATGATCAAATGCAGGAGGCCTAGTAATGATGAATTTAAAAATGTCCTGTAGCATTGCTCTGTGGTAGATGAGGCCAGCTGGGTGGGGCGGGGGAGAGTGTTGGCATTTCCAGGAGACAGATGCTTGAATGGATTTTGCAGGTGGTTTTATGGTAGCTCATGGTGGGCTCTTTGGCAGATCTTCCCCTTGGCTCTCTAGTTCATTCAGGCTCTGAGGTGACACTGTGATCTCTCCTGGCAGTGCACATGCAATGACCTTGCGAAGATTTTACCAGTTCACATTAAAACATGCTGTGATTTACTTTTTACCTGATTTCAATACAGCACATTTTTTAAATGTGTTTTTCATTTAAACTTTTAGAGAGCCAGTTTGTGGTTGCAATTTCCTTGATGGTGGTATGAATTTGACGCTAACATGCTAGGGTAAGGATAGGTACTTAGTAAATTAAGTCAGCAACCCGCTCTTGTTGACTTCATTTGAAATCTCACATCCAACATTTTAGATCAGAATAATAAAAGCTAACATTTCCTGAGTGGCCACTGATTGCCAGTGCTTCAGGTCCTTTACCTACATGGTAGCTTTTAATTGCCACAGCAAGCCAATGAGGCAGGAACTGCCCTTGTCCTGAAGTTCCTGGTGTGGAAAACACTATATGGTGTGAATAACTTGCCCGAGGCTTCTCAGGAGGCAGCCACGGAAGATTTGCATCCAGGCCTCTGTCTCAGGAGCCCAAACTCTTAACAATGACATCACCCCCTTTGACAGCCACTTCTGGGCAGGGTGCTTCATGATACAGACTTTTTCTAAAGCTGTTAAGCACAAAAAGAGCTGGAAGCTCCTTTTCAGAGACGTACAAAATTATAACTTGAAGTTGTGTGTTTTTTCCTCCACGTCCTCTGCTTTTTATCAGCTTGAGAATACGAGACATAAGTTTTTATTTTAATTAGTAACATTGAAACACATTAAATAGAATCTGTGGAGGCAGCTGTGTATTCTCACTTTGACTTGAAAACTACATTCATTGATATCTTTTTCGTCTTTGGAAAGAAATCTATTGTCCATTATAGCTGCTACTGCTCTGAACCCTTTTGATAATTGCCCACGAAAGACTCTGCTCTTTCTTCTTTGGGAAAATGACAATGGCATACTGTACTTCACAGGTGCAAAAATGAAATGATTTGCTCCATCATTTAGTTTGCTTAATTTACAGTTTTTATGTTTAATTAAGCTTATTGTTCGTAGATTGGATATTGAGGATCCAACAAAGCTGATATTTGAATCAGCTTTGTAATGCCATTGAGTAGGCCTCACACTGCAGGATACTTAAATCTTTTCTCCCATTGTGACAGTTTGGATATCCTCAGGGGTTCCGAGTGATCTTCAATTATGCCAGCTGTCTGAATGTGGAATGTAAAATTACTATTACAGTGGGGAATTAAATATTACTTGGCTCAATTTTACCTTTTTAGTCAAAAGTGAGTAGCATGTGCCCACATATGCGGTGAGAGTAGACAGATGCAGCATGTGTAAAAATGCTGTGGATACAGTTTTCCTTCAAAGCATTTACAGTTTGGAGAGAACATCCATCTGCCACTAAAATGTTGAATAACCTTGGGTATGTTTCTTTACTCTCTGGGTTTCTATTTCCTTACTGGTAAAATAAAGGGGTTTGCCCTAGCCAGTTTGGTTCAGTGGATAGAGCACTGGCTTGCAGACTGAAGGGCCCTGGGTTTGATTCTGGTCAAGGGCACATTCCTCAGTTGCAGGTTCAAATCTGAGCCCTGATTGTGCGTGAATCAGTGAATCAATTGTCTCTCTCACATCAATGTTTCTCTCTGTGTGTCTCTCCCCCTCCCTTCTACCCTCTCTAAAAATCAATGGAAAAATATCCTCAGGTGAGGATTAACAACAACAAAAATAAATAAATAAAATAAAATAAAGGGGTTATTCTAAATGTTTTGGTAGCCAGCTGGGATGGAAACAGGAATGTTCTGTGACCTTGGGAATTTTATCATTCTCACCTCTGTGCTGCTTTTGCTCCAACAACCTGATGGACACCTTAGGACTACAGTTTCTCTGAGAATAGACAGCAGTAGCCAAATCACTGTGACCTCACACTTCCCCTTACCCAAGGGGAGAGCTCGTCCAGAAACTTTTAGAATGAAACTTACAGGAAGAAGGGATTTTTCTTTTAGAGACTGCTGTACAGTAAGCTTCCAGCAGATGGTACAAGGTATAGTTCTCCTTTGGCAGACTGACCATAGCATTTGTAAATAGGTGGATTAGATGGTTGTCTTGGCTGTGGAGAACTGGGGGTGATATTCACATTTTTGAGCCCATAAAGACTTCTAGTTTATCTCTGAATGCCATCTTAAATCATCCACATGTTATTACACTATTCATTTTTATCACCATCCACAGGCATAGGAGACCTAGGGCTTAGATCATGGGAATACAATGTTAGGGGAGTAAGAAGACACTGTGGAACATTTAAGATTGAGAAGCCTATGTCTTTTTTTAGTAAACAACATTGTTGTATCTGGATCTGGCTGAATCCCAATTATGCTCATTCATTCATTTAATAAACAAGAACTTGGGCACCCAGAATATGTCTGGTATTTTTCTAGATCCTGGGAACACAGAAATGAGCAAAATGGACAAAATGCTTGTTACCAAGAAGAATTCAGCACTGAGGTATGACCTGACTTTCACCTGAGCATCATTTTTATGCCTAATTATATAATGATTCCCTTCACGTTGGTTTTTGTTTTGGTTGTTGGAATTTTATTTTTGTCACAAAAGGCAAATAGATAGTACTTGGAAACAGAATTATTCATGTATTCTACAAAATGTGATTATGTGCTGGCCTCTCACTTTCTGATACTGTGGCAAGAATCATGAGTTGGGATGATGGGTGCAAAGCTTAAGCACCAAACACAGTACTGACCTCAGGTAACAAGTGAATCATAAATGAATAGTATTGGGTGAATTTTAATTGGGTCTGTCAGCAGATGTCACCATCCTGGCAAGTGATTGAGAGAGGAGAGGGGAGAATTTGCGGAGTTATATAGGAAGTTACTGAGACGTGTATGGAGGGCAGTCTTGAGCTTTCACCCAGTGAAACTCTGTTTTTTTTGCTCCTCCCACCCCTCGCCCTGAAATATATTATAGGTCTTATATCCCATAGTCTCTACTTATGCTTTGGCAGGATGTTTCTGGAGTAAAACTTACGGGTATCCACCCAATCCCCCATTGTGGCCTTACTTCCTAGAGGGCAAATAATAAAAGGGTTAGTGCAGGTGGTCATTAGAGGTTCCTGAAGAGTGGTTCCTCCCCATCCAGTATTTGGTTTTGCTCCTTTGGGGCGTTATACATGGGTGGAAATCTCAGTGTGTGCTTTTAGCTTCATTGGCCTTTGGGATGCCTCATTGAACACGATGTGGCACTTATCACGATGCTCTGCCCAGCACAGATGCATCTAACCTGCTCTCCATACCCCTGAGGACTGGAAAGGTGATGTGCTCAGCATTCTATTATAAGCTTGTGTTTCCAGGCACTTCAAAAGCGACTAATGAAAAAGCACCTCCTGCCACCTGAGGCTTCCTTTTACTCTTTCACTGTTGTTCAGAGATGATCAATAGGGAATACTCTTTGAAGTTGAAATTGCTGGACTCTGATAAGTTTGGAATGTTCTGCATAACAGCATGCACTTTAATTTGTCCTTGCAATCATATTGGAAATGCACATGATTGAATTAATTATCCCTCAAATTATCCCAGTAAATATTATCCCCTTATTCATTCAATAGTTCTCTGGCAGGCATGAGGAGAAATATAAAACATCTTCAAGGAGCTCACTTTTTTGGAAAGGAGAAAAAGAAACACTTGACGTGTACTATCATAAACACTTTATAAAATTATACATGGAATACCATAGGTATTCTATGACACAACAGATGTCCATGCTAATTTTCCTTTGTCATTAGGAGTCAAATGTTTTCAAGATTATCAATGAAAAGATTGGGGTTTTTCAAATATATCATACAAAGACTTACTTCAAAATGTATTTCAGTACCTAGAATTGTCATTACTTCAAATTTTTTATTTTACAAAAATTCCTGATTAATAAAAGAATTATTTTGTTTGTACCTTGCAATTACAACAGTCTCTGGCACATAGTAAAATTTAATTACTTAATGAATGAATGAATGATCTTTACATGAAAAAGCACCACTATCAGAATTTGATTCTAGAATCATAGAGGAAATGATCACTGGGAGTTTAAACTCAGGGGCTTACTCTGTGCAGAGAACTAATAAGGCCAAGGCCAAAGTTTCCTTCCTTATACTAGCAAGTTAAATTTGTACCATGGAAGGCAGCAGGACAAAGATGATTAGAAATTCAGTTATAACAATTAGATTCTGCAGGCCATTGATCAAATTTTAAAGAATTGGAAGGAGCCACAGGATTCTAAAAGTCAAAGTAATAAGAACGAAGGCAAAAACAAGAGCCAGAATGTGCCCTTAACTTTGTCAGGCAATGTCTTGAACTCTGCTCAGTTTCTGCTTGCCTGCCCATACCACCTTCCAGAGAAACTGCCTACGAACTGCCTCAGAGGACTGATGCGGTGTGGACTACTTTCCTGTCCATACCTGGCTAGATTTGGATGAAGTCCTTACCTCTGGACAGTTACCTATCCTTCTGGGCTTGCCCTGGCATCATAATTTGAGGCATGTATAAGCAGAAACTAAAGATACTACAGCAGGAAAGGTGAATCAGAAAAGTCATTGCTGAACATATCTAAGGGAGCGGTACTCGCAATGAAAAGAAGAGTCGAAAGAAGAGCAGATATGCCATGTGAATGAGGGAGACTAAAGAGCCCCAGAGAAACACAGCGGGGAAAAGTTTACTCCATCTCCTGAGAGTTTTTATTCCCAGAGCCTGTGTCTATAGAATATAGAATTGCTTCTTTCACAACTCTCTCTCTCTCTCTCTCTCTCTCTCTCTCTCTCTCTCTCTCTCTCTCTCTCTTTCTCTCTTATATACACAAGGGTATTATTTTTGGTTAGAGATAACTAGATTTTTTTTCTTTATAACTCCTCCAAAAAGATAATTAAATATATTCACAAATGCTAATTTGTTGCTGCTGGGGTATTAGGTGGAATTAAGAGAATTGTGTGGGTCAGAGCATTTCCACCACTATATTTGGAAGAAAATAGTTTACATATCTTCTCCTAACTGCCCTCTGCCCCATATATTCCTACCCTTGTCTGTGTTAGGTGGCCTCCCAGAGATACCCATCAAACTCTATGTATCACCGTTATGTCAATCAAAACAGCTCTGAAATCCTTTCTTACTACAAGTCTGTATATATTCTTCAGTAGACGGTAGGCTCCTAAGGGTCAGATTGTGAATTACTTGTTTGTCTCTTGGTGCTAAACCTAGTGCCACAAAAATGTCTTACCCCAAGTACATTCTTGATGCATGCTTGCTGAAAAGGTTGTACCACTATGTAGAAATGATACCCATTGTTATTAAACATACTGATTTAAAAATTTACTCTCCCCACACTCTACATCAACCATGTTTATATATAACCACTCAAAACTGAATGGATAGTATGATAAGGCTATTGTACAACTGAGTGATCATTTAACTGGATAGAAAAGAAGAATACATCAGTGAGTTGCAATCAGATTTAATTCCCACATCATTTCTGACTATCATTTTGTATTTGCAGTTGAAACATTGCTGAGAAAACTTTCCATATGAAATACTGAAAGTATGCTGTTCAGATTCCTGTCATTTATTAATAGTTCTGCGGTTTCCTTCCACACTAAAGCTTGATATTTGTATTTGGTTTGTACCACTTCTGATGTAGTGACCACTTTCACTTTTATGTCTGTACATTAAAACCCAAGACCAGTGAGTCTTAAAAGAAAACGAGCTTTTCCCACAGTGATTGGACGCTGTGCTGTAAGCAAGAGCTTGCTTCCAGCCGCCCCATTGTTGTAATTACAGGGTCCAGGCAGGTGTGTGGAACATAGCCCCTTATGACGAGCAGCATGCATGTGATGGCTCTCTTGATTTTCAGAAAACAGCTGGCTCTGTAGTTCTTGACTCTTCTGTTCAATCTCAAGGTTGAACTATTTTGTATTATGATACATGTGGATGATTTAAAGTAACTTCTATATCCAGAAGGATTTGGACTTCAAGGTTAGTCAAGAGAGTGGTACATCCAGAATTGAACATTTTCACCCAAAATTTTATGTAATTGTCTTTCTATTGAGTATACACTTTTCCTTATAAAAAGCATTTATAAAATATATTTATTTAATTCAGAATTATAATATGTTGTTGTCTTTTAAATATTTTTTTTCAGTAAGTGTTACTTTTCAATAACATTTTCCTAATTGAAGAGAAAACATTAATAAATACTTGGTCATTTTGACTGAATTACTTCAACTATTTTTGTTAGGTAAATAAAACACTGGAAATTAGTTGAGAGTTTTTTTGAGTATCTTTCAGATGGGATAATGAATATTTGATTTTGCAGGAGGACACTATGTATTAATATTTTAAGAAACAAAAATAAATTAATTAGCAATGAAGGAAGAGGGCAATACTATAAATGGGTTTTTTTTAACACCAAAGTTTTCAGTAATTTATTGTAATCTATATATATATAAAACCCTAATATGCAAAGAAACCAAATGGTAGAACAACTAATCAACTGAACAACCAGTCATTATGATGTGCGCTGACCACCAGGGGCACACTTGGAACATGGCAGGTGTCGGCAGCAGGTGGCAAAGCACAGAACATAGTGGGCTTCCCCTGAGGGCTTTTCCACCTCCCCCTGCTCCTGAGGGGCCCTGATTGCTCCACACTGTCAGTGGGTGCGAGCAGGGCTAATGGTGCCAGCACATGGGAGCAGTGGTGACGGGAGCAGGACTGCTGGCAGACAGGGGACCAGGGGAAGTTGTGGGAGGGTATGGGTGGATATATGGAAAGTGGGCTCAGGCCTGCCCTTGTGGCCCATAGTTCCTTTCAAGGTGCATGAATTCATGCATGCACTGGGCCCCTAGTACCGTATTTTTCGGACCATAAGACACAATTTTTTCCCCCCAGAAGTGGGGGGAAAAAGTCCCTGCATCTTATGGTCCAAATATAGCCTACACATATACTTTAAAAAAAAAAGTTTTTTTACTTGCCCGGCTCTGTGTGGTCTCTGTGTGCTTGCCCGGCTCTAAAATGGTTCTAAATGCTGCTGTTTACTTTACAGGGTTGATTACATGTGTTTATGACTGTGATGTTGGGTTTTAATGCACATAAAATATTTTAGGACACTATTTGCTTCAGAATCTTTTTTTCTTCATTTCCCTTCTCTAAAAACTGGTACGTCTTATGGTCTGGTGCGTCTTATGGTCTGAAAAATACGGTATTTAATGTTATTTCATCGGAAGATGCTTGACATTTTTATATTTAACTAGAGGCCTTGTGCATGAAATTTGTGTATGGGAGTGGGGGTCCCCTGAGCCCAGCCTGCATCCTCTACAATCTGGGACCCCTCAGGAATGTCAGACTGCCAGCTTAGGCATGATCCCGGGGATCAAACCTAAACCGTCAGTCGGACAGCCCTCTCATAATCTAGGACTGCTGGGTACTAACTACTTACCTGCCTGCCTGCCTGATCACTGCTAACCACCTCAGCCTGCCAGCTTGGTCACTCCCAACTACCCCTCTCTGTAGGCCTGGTTGCCCCCAACTGTCCCCTCTGCTGACCTGGTCACCCCTAACTGCCCCCCTGCCAGCCTGTTTGCCACAACTGACCCCCTGCCAGCCTGGTCACCCCATGCAGCCTGCTGTTCAGTCATTTGGTCATCCCTCACTAACTCCCTTGCTGGTCTGGTCACCCCACGCAGTCTGCTGTTCAGTTGTTTGGTCATCCCTCACTAACCCCCCTGCCAGCCTGGTTGTCCCCTCTTGCTCCCCCTACTGTCCCTACACCCCTGCTGGCCTAGTCCTCCAACTGGCCCCCTTGCCTGCCTGGTCGCCCCAGGCAGCCTGCTATTCAGTCATTCTTCCTGTTGTTTTGGTTGTGACATCCCTGACTTTTTATATATTAGGACTAGAGGACAGATGCACAAAATCCACGCATGGTGGGGGTGTGTGAGTGTTCCTCAGCCCAGCCTGCACCCTCTCCAATCTGGGATCCCTGGAAGGATTGCAGTTGAACATCACTCTCACAATCTAGGACTGTTGGCTCCCAACTGCTCGCCTGCTGCCTGCCTGATTGCCCCTAACTGCTTCTGCCTGATAGCCTGATTACCCCCTAAGCCCTCCCCTGCCAGCCTGATTGATGTTAAACAGCTTCCCTGCTGGCCCGATTGCCCCTAACTGCCCTCCCCTGCCAGCCTGGTCACCTTTTAACTGCCCTCCCCTGCCAGCCTGGTCGCCCTTAACTATCCTTCCCTGCAGGCTTGGTCACCCCCAACTACCTTCCCCTGCTGACCCAGTAAACCCTAACTGCCCTCCCTTGCCATCCTGGTCCCCTCCAATTGCCCTCTCCTGCAGGCCTGGTACTTTCCTACTGCCCTCCCCTGCAGACCATCTCATGGCTGTTATCTGTGTCCACATGGGAGTGGCCATCTTGTGTGTTGGAGTGATGATCAATGTACATATTAGTCTTTTATTAGATAGGATGATACACATATTGCAAATGTATCTCCAAATTAAAAATGGCAATATATCTTCATAATTGCTAATTATAAGGGCATGACAGTTTTGAAAGTTATCCAAAAGTTTTTTTTCCCCTAAAACAATGTAATAAATCTTTAATATCCTCCTTCAGTTTTCCTTTCACTAGCAGATTTAGTTAATGAAATATATTTTTAAAAGGTGATTTTTTAGTAAATATGCTATCACTCTTTGTCATATATTAGTAATATTCAATAGTTGGTTTTCAAAATTAACAGCTTTTTTTTCATATGTACCGTATTTTTCGGCGTATAAGACGTCCCCCTAATTTTACAGTTAAAACATAGGTTTAGGCCTATATTTGCTGTATAAGACTACCCCCCACTTCCGAGGCAACACCAGTTCTTTTTTTAATAGACCACCTCTCTGACTCTGGCCAATCTGAGCAGGCTTTTTACTAGAACACAGTGTAGCTTCGAGTACAGAACATGTGTAATTTGCATGCATAAAAAGCCTGCTTGGATTGGCTGAGTTAGAGAGGCAGTCTATTAAAAAAAGAACTGGTGTTGCCTCGGAAGAGGGGGGTAGTCTTGTAGTCTTATACAGCGAATATAGGACTAAACCTATGTTTTAACTTTAAAATTAGGGAGTCGTCTTATACGCCAGAAAATACGGTATTTGATTATTTTAAAAAATAGTTCTAGGAGAAACCTGTCAGAGGGAAATGATTGTGCTGTAAGAAGCCATCAGTGATAACAACAGCCACCACTTATTGAGGGCTGTCTCTGTGCCAGGCAGCTCACTAAATGGTTTACATGGAGCAGGTTGTTTTATCTTCACAACAAACCCCTGAGATTGGTGCTGTTATCTCCATTGTACAAAAGAGGTAACAGGTGTGGACAGTGTAAGCATCTTGCCAAGATCACTTAGCTAGTAAATGGTGGATTGAGTATTTAAACTGGTCTGTTTGATGCCAAACCTCAGGCTCTTAACCACTGTACTATATTTCAGGAGCCTGCTTCATGGTGATATTTTTAGGACGATAAATGACACGATATTTTTGTGGTACTTTACAGTAGATTAAAGTAAGAAAAATTTAAATATCATTAGAGTTTGAAAAATGTCTATAGAATTTCTACATTATATTTTACCTCAAATAAGCATTTCTGTTTTTAAAGTGTTTATTCTCTGTATATTTAAACCACATTTTCTAGAGAAGGTAGTTTTCAAAGCTTGAAAATTAGTTGTTCTCTAAATTATACATTCTTGCAATCTTAGTTAATTCTACATTTATTTTTTATATACTTATTCCTAAGCCCTATAACTCACGGGAGGTGGCAGAATAATCAGCACCTATTCACAGAAGCCTCTCAATAGGAGAAGAAACTACTTTCTTATCTACAACAGAAAAATTCCTTTTACCTTCTAATCTTGAAGGAGAAAAAGTTCCTATTGCTTTCTGCTGCCTGTGTACTTGGTATCTCTCCCTCTTCATCTTTCTCTACATCACACAATTACTCCTATTGTCTGGTTTCTTAAATATCTACTTTCAGCTTATAAATTTACTCAAGATTTTTGTATTGTTACATTTCTTTCCTCAGCATTGTTTCCCAGCTCAAGTTACTCTCACATCTCACAATTGCCCTTTAGCAGTGAATTGCAAATAAAATGACCTGCAGTTTTTCTAATTACCGCCCACTTCTTCCTTAATTTTTTATTATCTGGGTCCTACACTCACCAGTGCAATGAAGTTATTCTTACAAAGGTCATTACTTCCATCTAAATAGCCAAGTCTAACTTCCCATTCTTTGTGCTCATTCTACTTCACTACATACTCAGAAGCCTGGAACAGTACTACCCATCAAGCCTTCTCTTTTCAGTAAGCATTCTGTAGATGCCCATTCTGTGCAAGACCTTAGCTTTAGAAGATGGATATAAGACCTCCAGGTATGCCCACCTGGAGTTCTTGTTTAAAAGAAGGAAACAGAGGCAATAATAACTAATGTACAGGAAGATGAATACCATAATGCAACTTTGTGGGTTGATTTACCAGAGGAAGTGGCATTTGAAAGAATTACTCAGTAGGAATTTTAGGCAGATCAAATAGAGTTGGAAATAGGCATCTGTTTTGGAAATAGTGGGTGTGGTTCAAGTTCCTAATGCCTGGAGGTAGGCTGGAGAGAGGTATAATGGGCAGTTGGAAACAGTTCAGGGCCAGCTGTTCAGATGTAAAATGTTTTCCCATTGTCTCTGTTCTTCCCCTTCATTCTTGTTTTCCTTGGTTGACTCCCGTTTTTTTGAGAGTATTCCTCATCAATAGCTTTTCCATGAAGTGGCATCATTCCTCACCCTGTCCCAGGTGAGGTTATTACTTCATGTCTTTAGCCACTATATTATGGACATGCAGTTTACTACCATCTATAATCCCTGTCCCTGACCACTCTTCTGAACTACTGATGAGCATTTTCATCTTTTGCTGTATATCAATACAGCTCATATCAAAGACAATAAAAATTAAAGAATAATTTTAAAACTCTTTGCTCCTTCTATATTCTTTATCATTCAATAATCATCACTTTTTGTTGTTGTTACAAAAAGTAGGAATTAGATTTTTCTTTCTCCCTCTCAATAACTAATCACTCATTTTTTTCTTGAAACTCATGCTATGTCTATACCTTTATTTTAATATTCAGTTTATACCATCATTATTTTTACCTAAATCAATATTTAAGTATTTGAATGCTTATTACTCTACCTAAAACCTCTTTTTTAATTTGTTTTTTTATACTTTTATACCAGACAACAATATAAAACTATTCTTCCTCAAATGTTCCATATTACTTTGATTTTGTACAAAGTAAAACCTAACTTTGACAGGGTCCATTTCAGAGACTCTTTTTAATCTTGCTACAATTCATGTCTCTGGTCTTAAAATCCCCTGCATGATCACACCTATTCTGTATTCCATCAGGTCACTGAATATGCTTGATTTCCCTAGGGATTCACTCAATTTTTAATATGCCTACCTCCTTGCCTCACTTTATATTTATAAAATGAACTATTTTTTTTTAATGTCCCAGCTCTGTACCTTCCTGTATAATTCCAATGGAAACCAACTTGTCTTTGGTGTTTCTTAGCATGGTTTGGACCTCTAACAATGTCCATGTATTCTGCCTTTCTTCAAAATAGTTAATTTATCTGTTTCTCTAATTAGATTATTAATTTCTTAAATATATACTTCATATATTTTTGTATCTATCTGGGTTATAGAATAATACTTCGTTGTTGTATTATTCGAGCTTTGATTTGAAATGCAATATCCTATTCAAGTTGTAATGTTCTCTGTGTTGACCATAGATATCTCAATTATTTGGAGATTAAAACTGTATGTGATGTATTTATTTGACTGTAAGTATCTCAAGGACAGGGATTTAGCTATAATTACAATCAACTACTCCCAAGGATGTTGGATATATAATACTGTTCAAATATTTACTGACCTTAACTGCCTTATAATTTTAATAACAATGAGGGTGAGACAGCTTCTTTGTAAACCATGCATATTTATGATTCCCTTGAATCTCCTTTTCTCAGTCTAATTTAGCTGACTCTACTAAATGCTCTAAAAAATTTTTAGACTTCCTCTTATCATTACAATCATTTCACCATTTATATTGTCTACTTTAGAGTCTCCTTCATTAGATGTTGACTTAAAAAATCCAACTTATTAAAATATAACATAAAATTATTCAGAGCTATTTTGAAGATAAAATCCACATTGTATTAATAAAGTAAAATAAATATAGAACATTGGAAGAAATATATCCCAGTCTCTGGACTCTCATCTGATAGAAGTAAGCCATGCTCTCCCAAAAAGTGGGTATTGTTGGCATAAAGTCAGTTGTTGTATTCAGCCATGTGTGTTTGTGTGTGTGTATACACATGTATAAATAATGAAAGATAATGTGGTTTATCTATCATTATGAAATTCTGAACTTAACTTTTGTTGCTTAAGTTTAGCAATTTAAAATTACCTATAATGCATAGCTTTTTCCTGAGCAATCACCCCACCCAAGTTTTCATTTTATAGAAGGGAAGGTGTCTTATGTAAGCAACAGAGTCCTAGTTCACTGCTACCTTTAAAACATTTATTAAATATTAAGGGTCTCACTATCATTTAATAACATAAACACAGGATATGTTTTCAGTGCTAAACTTAAATTTCATTGTTTTTCTTGAATTTAGTAGTTCCTTTTTTATTTTAGTACTAGTACACAAAATTCATTCATGGGTAGGGCCCCTAGGCCTGGCCAGCAATCAGGGCCGATTGGGGCCTTCCTTCCTTGGCTGCTGGCTGCTGGCTGGGGCCTTCTTTTGTTCAGTGTTACCCCCTGGTGGTCAGCACACATCATAGCGAGTGGTCGAACTTCTGGTCAGTTGAACTCCCAAGGGGACAATTAGCATATTAGCCTTTTATTATATAGGATAAAACTGATTTAATCGAAACTACCCCTATATTTTTGAAACTACCCCTATATTTTTAAGTGAAAAAAAGTATCAAACTCTCTGAATGAGATACCTATTGATTACCAAATATGCATGTAATCCTTCACATTTCTCATTGTTTTTGGAATAACATGGGCCCACATAAATTGTCTAGGAGTAGGTTGTGAGGGTGACCTTTGTATCTTTGAGCCAGAGCATTTAAAAACATATGAGACTCTTGATTTCTCTTTTTTCAGCTTCCTCATAAAATTGTGGAGCCACAGGCTAGAAGGATTAATCCCTCTGCCTTCTTAGAGAGCTGCTAGACCTGTAGCAGAATTAGAGAAGGCCACTGAGATTTTGCGTCAATCCACAGAGATGTTAAAAGTTTATTATTGCAGCTCAACATAGCTTACCCTGATTAATACATGAGCTTATGGGGTAATCATGGTGCTGTGCAGAAGTTTCCTGGGTACATTTGAGAATAAATATAAAGGAACAAGTGCAATACATAACGAGTTATTGACAAAGGGACCACATTATCACCAGGTTCAAAACACCATATGAGGGAGCAAGGGAGGGAGCAAGAGATTATGAATCAAGGAGGCCCAGGATAGTCTAAGAAATGGAGTGCAAAGTAAGTATGAAATGGGTAAATGCTGTGAGGAAAGTAAAGTTCACAAACTTGAGGCTACTTCACAGCAGAGTAATGGGTCCTTTTATTTGATGTGCCAACAATACCCACTTTTTGGGACAGCATGGCTCACTTCTATCAGATGAGAGTCCAGAGACTGGGATATATTCCTTCCAATGTTCTATATTTATTTTACTTTATTAATACATGGTGGGTTTTATCTTCAAAATAGTTCTAAATAATTTTATGTTATATTTTAATAAGTTGGATTTTTTTAAGTTAACTAATTTATGGTCAAATGAGTAGTTAATTATGTTTGTAGAAAAAAAAATGTCTGTTATGCTTTTAGGGTCACTAAGAAAACTCCATCTGACTATAGATATTAAGTATTTTAAATCTTAGTCTGGCTGGCGTGGCTCAGAGGTTGTTAAGCATCGACCTATGAACTGGGAGGTCATGGTTTGATTCCTAGTCATGGCATATGCCTGTGCTCAATCCCATATGAGGCTTGCAGGAGGCAGCTGGTCAATGATTCTCTCTTATCATTGAGGTTTCTCTCTCTCTCTCCTCCCTTCTTCTCTAAAATAATTAAAGACATATTTAAATAATATTTTCAAACTTAAATATGAAAGTCACATGTTTTTGTTTTCAACACAAGAGTATCATATCCATACTCTTAAAACATATATTCCAGTCTTGGCATCTTATGACATGATTTGATTATCATTTGGAAACATGGTATAGATAAGTAGAAACTGCATATTAAAAAATAATCTTAGCTGAAACCGGTTTGGCTCAGTGGTAGAGCGTCAGTCTGCGGACTGAAGGGTCCTGGGTTCCATTCCAGTCAGGGGCATGTACATTGGTTGCGGGCACATCCCTGGTGGGGGGTGTGTAGGAGGCAGCTGGTCAATGTTTTTCTCTCATCGATGTTTCTAGCTCTCTGTCTCTCTCCCTTCCTCTCTGCAAAAAATCAATTAAATATATTTAAAAAAATCTTAGGGGGGCCCAGCCAGTATGGCTCAGTGGTTGAGCATTGACCTATGAACCAGGAGGTCATGGTTAGGGCACATGCCCAGGTTGTGGGCTCAGTCACCAGTGTTGAGTATGTAGGAGGCAGCCCTTCAATGATTCTATCTCATCATTAATGTTTCTATGTTTCTTTCCCTCTCCCTTCCTTTCTGAAATCAATAACAATATATATATTTTTAAAAATCCTAAAGGGAATTAAACAACCAGATAAACTTTTTAAACCATTGAATAATGTGGTTATTGAGAAATAATCTAGAAGATGTTATTTAACTCTAATATAAATTATTCAGGCATCTCTAAATTCTTTAAATGATTTGATGCCTGTGCAGAAGTAAATTTTTTTTCTGCTGCAAGGGGCAGTGAGTCATTTTAAGTGGAAAAACATATCCCATGAAACCTCACTGTTTGTGAAATATTATTTTAAGTCATGTTGTTTTCACTAACAGTCCAAATCTTGGCATTTCTATTTATTTCTTATCACCAGAGTACTAGCAATTTGAAGGTAGGTTATTTGTGATAAGAGAATGGCTATTTGGGTGTTGTTCAGCAATAATTTTTAATAGAAATCATTACCTTAAGGCTGCATTATTTTGTTATTTTATAAAAATAGTAAAATATTTGTAACACTATCTATTAAAGTTAATGTTCTGAAGAATGTAGACTTGGGAAAATAATGTTAAATGATCATGTCTGTACTAGAGGGAATGGGAAATACATGTAGAGTTTATTATATTTACCTTATTTCTGAGGATCTCAGCTATGGCTAGGCACCAAGATAAGTGATGAAAGAACAGAAATGGCAACCAATGACCCTGGAAACATGTTGTTCCTATACAATTTCAATAATGTTTGGGTTGTTCTTTTACCAAATAATCCAAGAAAGGTCTAAGGAGGCTCTGGGTTGGTTTCTGAGATAGCTATGGTCTCAGATAATAAAACTTTATAGATAGCTATGGAAAGCTTATTTGAGGGATACAGCATCAGTAGGGGTAAGGGACAGTGAGGAATTGAACTTGACTATTTGCAACGTGTATGGGGTCATGGTGATGTTTTACAGTACACAGATTTTAGAAAAAAGTATTTTGAGCAAAGGTGAGAGATCAATTTGGGGGTCATGTTGTTTTCATTGTGTCTGCAAGACACCAAGTGGAGATGTCTAGTGGGCAGGTAGATATTAACAAGCAAATCATGTGTGAGCTATTTGAGGTAGAGAAAAATATTTTAGAGTCATCATTATACAAGTATAGTCACTTCAATGGTTTAAATTAGTTTCAATATATAGAGAGGCAAAGAAACATGCTCTTGAACCATACTAATTGGATCCAAATCCAAAATTTCTCAGTTACTCACTGTGTAACCTTATAAAAATAATTAACCTTTTAATATCAAAGTTTCTAATCAGCTAAGTGGATATGATATTATGATGAAAACATGAGAATTTAAGAGATTACATCTATAGTAACTTAGGAAAGTAGTATAAAATACTCAAACATATTAGCTATATATATTTCAAAGGAGAGTGTTTCAGAGAAGAGAACTGGGGTATAACCCTGGGAATATCTCACTCAAAAAACAACAGAGAAACACTATGCTAAAAAGGTCTAAAGAATAAAGGCCAGATAAATGGGAAAAACAAGATAATTAAATCATGAAACACAAAATAGAAGATGACTTCAAGGATAGGACAATGACCAGGAATGCTAAAGAAAGTGGGAAATTCAGTATTATAAGCTTATAAATGAATGGGTCTACCAGATTTGACACAGAGATTGGAAATTGCTGACTTTTTGTAACTAAAACTTTTATTGGAATGTGAGGAGTAGAAACCAGAATAAGATGTTAGGGTATGAATTAGTAGAGAAAGAGTGAAGATGACTATCAACTATTGCCTAATTTATTCCTTCAACATACATTTGTTATAAACTCATGATGTACAAATCATTGTGCCTGTGATACAACCATGACTGTGGTTTACTCCCTGAAGCTATGGAGCTTTTTGTCCAGCAGGAATGAAAGTGTTTAAATAACTGCTTGCCCACTTAATTTCAAGTACAACTTTAATAAATAGTATAACGGAGAATTGCTGGGTGCTTTGAGAGTAGATACCTGAGGACCTGACCTAGTCTTAGGGCTTGAAAATTTTATCTTTGAGGAAAACTTTTAGAGCTGAGTCCTAAAAGAAAGGTAGAAATTAACTTGATAAAAAAGCAAGGGCAGAGAATGCCCAAGCAGAAGGATCAGCATATGTGATAGCCCTGAGAGAATGAGCTGGCATATTTGAGAAACTGAAAGTAAGCCAGGGATTAAATAATAAAAATAAGGAGAGCATGGTATGAATTAAGGATGGGGAAGTACTAGAAAGTCAAATTATGGACTAGAATTCCAAGAATTCTTTTCTCTATCCTAAGATCAATGGGGCACCATGAAGAGTTTAAACAACAGAGTTACATAATTATATAGCATTTAAAATTGAGATTGCATATTGTAGAAAATATTGAAAAGAGAAGTAGACCTGAGGAATACAATTAAGGGTCTATTAAAGAATTCCAAGTAAAAAATTATGGCTAATTATAGTTGGATGAAGGTGGGAGAATTGGGGAAGAATTCAAGATATAAAGTACATTATAGAGGACAGCATCTATATGATGAGGTGATTTACTGAATAAGAGAAGCTGGGGAAAACGATTGTCATGATTTGATTTCTAGATTTCTCTCTGGCACAATTTACTGAATATTGAAAGCAGACCAGATATTTGGAAGAAGTTGGTGAGCTCAGTTTTTTACATTTAGAGTTTTACATTTAGGTTTTTTGTAATAATCAAATTGAATGGACAGTAATAATCAAATTGATATACTACTTTTGTAACTCTTCAGTTGCTAAGCCATGGGTATTAATGAGATTGACTTTGTGTAGAGGATAGATGGAGGGCCCTAAGACTAGCCTCAATATCTGTGGCATTGGTTATTTTTGAGGAGGATGTTGCAGTTAGTGACTTTGACATAGAGGATAGAGGCATAAGATGAGTGTGATGTTAGGAAACCATGGGAGGACCAGGTTTCAAAAAGGAAAATAAAATCAGCAGCAACATATGCTACTGTCTGGTCAAGAAAGATGAGAACTGGAAACAATGCAATGACTTTGGCAGCTTGGTAGTCATTAGTGACCTCAGGAAAGATGATTTTGGTGAAATGGTGGGGAAAATAGATTGGAATGTATCTGGAAGAATTATTAGAAGAAATTTGGCTATGAAAAAGAAGAAGAGAGATATTAGGTGGTAGTTATAGATGGATGAATGGTGAGCGAGTAATTTTTGAAAGATAAGTTGTTTGTGCATATGTTGTTTTCTTTTATTAATTATATTAACTGTTCTTAAACTAAGTTCCACTAGCAGGGGCTCACATTACCTTGACTTAAGTGGATATTATCTCTAATAGCCTTGCAGAAGTGCAAAAAGCAGTAGCATAACTTTATGCCTGTTCTTATTCTAATTTCAACTCAGTGCATGTCTACGGAAAGGGGGACTTTCTATTGTATTCTCTCATGTTTCTTACAAGATAGCTTTAAGAAATATTCACACAGTAAAATTATGCATAAAAACTTTTAAGGAGGATATTCTGATTTTGATTTGATTCACAGTGGCTTACTGGTATTCTGCAGGATGATAGCTCTAGCATCAATGGAAAGAACATCACATAGTTTAAGTATTTAGCAGCTGTTAGATTTAGGGCATTTGTTTTTTTTTCCTCTGAGCCAGTTTTCTCTGTTACATGGAAATTATATTTATTTTTAGGGTGAGGGGGCTCTTATGATTAAGTAGAATAATATATGTAAAAGGTCAAGTTGAATGGCATATACTCAATGAATGATATTTTCTTGTTTTTAGGACAATGTTTTTTTTTCTTTCTTTTTTTTTTTTTTTGTGGCATACCATTAATTTTCTTTTCAATTATTTGAATTCAAATATCAGTCCGTGATTTCTATACTCTTCTTTTTGTTTCTGTAGTGATGATTTTAAATAAAACTAGTATAAACAAGTAAACTTGATGGTCTATCACAATTGCAATGGGCTGTATCTTCTCTCATAGCAAAATTCAACAAGCATATGTTTAATAAGGTGGCTACTGGCACCAGGTCTCCATGGCTTGCATAAATGTTCATTCTTGGTCATTTCTTCTCATTCTAGTAAGACTATATCTCTATTCCCATCTGCTTATATGCTATTTATTAGGTTTAAACACTATAGACTAGACAAATATAATTGAGGCATGAAAGACAAAATGATGCAGCAGCAGGCAGGGCAGCTTTTTTTAATTGTACATTTTGGTTCTATTAAGTATCTCAAAATGTCAATAACAAATCATTGCTGACTTTTAACAGCTTAAAACACGTGTTCTTGAAGAAGAAAGTGTAATTTTTTTGATTGACAAGATACTTTTATTTATAAATGAAGGGGAGTATGTGTTTCCAACAAACATCTATTTAGATTTGCTGGAACATTTTGCTGTTCTGTATTGTGACATGAAGAGATTTAGTGTTAATAATTTAACTTCAATTGGATGCTTTCTAATATTGCACTTAGGTATCTATATTATTTAAAACATCTTCCCCAATATGGTTTAGAATGTGTGGGTTCTTGACTTCATGCAGGAAAGACTTCACAACACAAGGCCAGGTGATTTTTTGAGTTCATTTATTAAAGCTGGGGTCATTGAAATAAAGGAAGGGCTTAAGACAAAAGAGGTAAGATCATGGCAACAGGAGTGAGCCTCCTTGGAGCTGCCTTGGCCCTTTGGAAACGAGGAATAGTCTATCCTAGGCGAGCTGCCTTGGCCCTTTAGAAAGTCACAGAGGCAGAAGAAGTTGGACTGCGTGGCCTCTGGAGACAAGTTACAGAGACAGAAGGAGAGCCTTTGGAAGCAGGTTCAGGGGATTAGCCAGGGACAAGCTGCCACTACCTATTGCTCCCCCTAGTGGCCTAGTTACTTGTCTCCTGAGAAAACAAGCAGGGGGAAATGCCTGTGAGCCCCAGAAAGAGCACATATTGGATCCTTTGTCCTATGAGTTCTTTTTTTGTTCTTTCCTGTTTTCTAAAGGTGGGACATTTGGGGGAAGTTTCAGGGGAGGATCTCAATAGAATATTCATCAGCTTTCCAGGTGTGTCCTTTAATATGCTGACTCTTCAAAATGAGCATATAGAGGAGTCAGGGTGATTGTCTGGTCAATTTCACCTTCAAATAATGTCACCAAGGAAGGAATGGGACCAAATTGGGTCTGCTCATCCCACCCTCACAATGTCTGGAATGTGTAAACCATTTGCTCCTAAGTGTCCATGGTTAGGGAAGGTAAGACCCCGTAATTTATTATTTGGCTGTAAATTGCTCCACTGGCCATTTAACTATCTGTCTTAGTTTTCACTTTCCACTTGCAAAGGAATTTTCCTAGCTTTGTACTATCCTGCCTCAAAGACAGCCTAGTAGTTGATTATTATATTAGGTCCTGATGTCAGCTATGGCATTGTTCTGTCTGCTTTAATGAGGGTGTGGTCCATAGGGACTTCTGATTTCATGGTGCTGGGGCTGAAACACAATTGAAGTTAAGATGTTACCTTAACTCTGTTTCCATGGTTAATAGACCTGAGACTTTTTTCTTAATAGATTTGGATGCTGACCAGAATCTGCTGTCTTAGGTCTTAATGATTAAGAAAGGGAATGGACTAACAGAAAGAGATAGGGTAATGTTAAAGTAATGGAATTTCTGTAGGGTTAAAAACACATAGAAAGCATAAGCATTAACAATAAAAAAATGCAACTAGCAATAGCAAATTTTTATTATAGGAGATATACTATTCAATATTTCCATCTTAATTTATTATTTATGAATATTACCTTAAAGTACCATTATTTGCTCAACACATATATCTTATATCCCTTCTTTCCTGAATACAAAACGAGACATCTTTATTTTATATATTCAAATTATTAATGCTGAGTCCCACTTTGGGCTAATTGCTAGAAATTGTGTCCCCCTAAACTACCAGTAAGCTCTTTTTTCAGAGGTTTGTAGTGTTCTGGCTCATGCTTAATCCATGCAGGTAATTCAGTTTCTTTCTTATCCTGTATAATAAAAGCTTAGTATGCAAATCAACTGAATGGCAGAAGGACTGGTGGAACTACCAGTTGCTATGATGAGTACTGACCACCAGGGGGCAGACACTCAGCACAGAAGCTGCCCCCAGCCTGCAGGCCCCAAGCCAGCCAAAGTGGGTGCCAATGGGGGCTCCCTGATCACCCTGCTGGTCAGCCCACAGAGTGGCCCTGATCACCAGCAAGACCTAGGGACCCTAACTGTGCATGAATTTATTGCACCTCTAATTTAGTTAAGAAGAAAAAGAAAAGCTTAATGTATATCAACTGGTATTGGGAATGGGTTTTTAAAAAATATATATTTATTAATTATTGATTTTAGAGAGGAAAGGAGAGGGAGAGAGAGATGGAAACATCAATGATGAGGATCACTGATTGGCTGCCTCTTGCACTCCACATTGGGGATTGAACCTCAACCAAGGCATATGTCCTGACTGGGAATCACATCATGAACTCCCGGCAGGTCTGGAAATGGCTTTTCTTAAGAGTCATATGCCCCAACTTGACTTCAAGCCTTCACTTGTGCTCTTTGTCTAGCTTCTAGCTAGTCTCCCCTGACATGAATCAGATTTCTCCTAAATGTATATTTTTTTCAAACATCTACTCATCTTGGAGAATTGACCAAACTATCACTGTAGGGATTAGGTAGTCCCTGTCCCCAACTAAACCCCAACATTACTGCCCTAGATTAACCTCTTCCCCCAGGGTTACTTTCAGGGAAATTTCCAAGCCCATACCTCTGTAGTGTGTGGTCTGGTACAATGGCTCCAACATGATAATTAGTCCAAAAAAGCATTACCCAAACTTTTGATTGTTTGTTCAGTTCTTTCTTTTTTCACATTATTTTTTAAAAATATTTTTATTGATTTCAGAGGGGAGGGAAGAAGGAGAAAGAGATAGAAACATCAATGATGACAGAAAATGATTGATCAACTGCCTCCTGCACACCCCTACCAGGGTGGAGATAGCACTATGGGCTTGTGCCCTGACTAGGAATCAAACAGACTTCCTGGTTCATACGTGCTCAACAACTGAGCCACACTGGCACTGGTGAGGCTGTTTATTGAGTCTTAATAAATGAATTGGACAATAGCATTCTGATTCATGTTGGACTTTATCCAACACTGTAAATTCCATTCACTCTGTAAGCAAGGGAAGTGTTAGGACTGTGACTGTACTTTTCTTTCACAGTTGTCTTGACTTCTTTCCTAATATCCTTCTGCTACTGCTCCATATTCTCTCAAAACAAATAATGTTTTAGGAAGGATGCTACCTAAATTTAGATTTTTTAAATTTAAGGAAACTATGCCTAACATAGCTTACAGAGGCTGGTCTTTTCTTAAAGATACAACAATTGTATACTGAACAAGAGCACTTTCTGAAATATCTGCACTTGATTTGTTGCACTGCATTCAGGCCTCCCCCCACAAAGTCTATATATAAATATCTGAATCCAAAGTAGGGCAGGCCTTCTAGAGTGGTTCCTTCAACAACAAAGGATCAATTGGTTCCCAGTATGATTCTGTCAATCTTTATCCTAGGGGGCAGAAAATACTGGTAACTTTTGCACAAACTTTTTCCAACTTTTGTGAAGAAAGTATAAATTTCATTCTTTATCAGTCAGCATAATATTTTTCTTTTATAATTCTATAATCTTCTACTTTGAAGAGTTTCTAAATGGGTATATTTCTAAAAATATTATACATTATATATATATGTATATATATGCACACACACATATATATATTCTTTGGAATATTCAATTTATCTGAGTGTCAAATATGACAACGGTGATGTAAATTTAGTTACATCACCTTCTATAGTAAGCAAATCATTTAATATAGATTGTTTTGAACACATAAATGTAATGAATGAAACTTCTAAAAGAAATTTCATGCTAATAAATAAAATGTAATATTTAGGGATTACAATTGCTATGTTCAAAATTAAAATACTAGTATCCTGTCTCCTTAAAACAAGGCAAAATTTGGGATATGTATATAATCATCCACTATATTTTTAAAATCTTAAATTTGAAATCTTAAATCTTGCAGAATGATTACTGTATTAAACTTCAAATATATTGAAAGAAATACCTTCTGTGGGAATATTATAGCTAATTATGTAATCTACTATATTTGTAATTACAGCTAATGATATAAATGCCTCTGATATGCTTTTTTCAAGTACTTAGTGGTTATTACATTAAAACATCTACCTCTATGCTACTTTCTCCTGCGCTAGGTGTACATTTGTCTCATACATTTGAATAAATTCTAAAACTTCCAAACATTTAAGAAAGAAAATATAACATATTTTAATTTTAATTTTTAAAAATGGAACTTTAGGAGAATCCAAGATGGCTGCTCGGGTAGGCAACTAGCCGCAGCTGCACACAACAATTTCAACAAAATACAACTAAAATATAAAATGGACATTATCCAGAACTACAGGAAAGTTGACTGACTGGAAATTCTACAACAAGAAGCAAGGAGAAAACCAGAAGGAAGCGCGGAGGAGCTGTAAAAGCCCAAGGTACAGAGACACGCGGCGCGCGGAGAGGACAGAGCCGGAGAGGAGGGAGGCCGAGTGCCTGGCTGGCGGTCCCAAGCTGGAAGGAGAGAAAAGCTCCGACTGTGCTGGGCCCAGCTCCAACTGCTCTGAACTCCAATTCTAGGCCAGACCCCGGGGACCCAGGCTCATCCATAGGGAGCCGGGCTGTAAGGCGGGACTCCGGGGAAGCGGCGAAAGGAGGTCCCGGAGGCGCACACACTGCGCGCAGAGAAGGGCCGGCCGGCTGTGCCGTGGGATTGCCCTGACGGGAAGGAAACAGGGGCTCTAGACTGCTCTGAACGCCACCTCCAATCCCACTACCAACTGAACTGAACCCCAATACCGGACTCATTGGGGGAGAGCATAGACAGTTTGGCAGCAGGCGAAAATCGAGGGCACCTTTCTCTCAGAGGTGCTCGCAACAAGTACTGAAGGACCCTGAGTCTCAGGAGTCGCATAGGGCGGGGCTGACGGAAGCCAAGGCTGTAGGCTCCACCCTGAAACCCCGCCCCATCAGGAAAGCTGCCTGCGAAAATGCCTAAACCAAATAGATCACAAACGAAAGAAATGGAGGACATAAAGCGACTGGATATAGAGTTCAAAACCACACTTATAAGGTTGTTTAAGAATCTCCTAGAAAAGGCCGATAAAAAAACAAGACCTATGAGGATATGAAAAGGGATCAACTAGAAATAATAAGGGATCAACAAGAAATAAAGAATACATTGTCTGAAATAAAAAATATTTTATGGAGTCCTAAAAACAGAATGGAAGATCGCAAGAATCAAGTCAAAGATTTGGAACATAAAGAGCCAGAAGACACTCCTCCGCAGACGCAAGAAGGCCAGAGAATCCAGAAAGTTGAAGATAATGTAAGAAACCTCTGGGACAACTTCAAGCGAACCAACATCAGAATTATGGGGGTCCCAGAAGATGAGAGAGAGCAAGATATCGAAAACATACTGAAAGAAATAGTGACAGAAAACTTTCCCCACCTGGTGAAAGAATTAGACTTACAAGTTCAGGAAGCGCACAGAATCCAAACAAAAGGAATCCAAAGAGGACCACACCAAGACAAATCATAATTAAGATTCCAAGAGCAAAAGACAAAGAGAGAATATTAAAAGAAGCAAGAGCAAAGAAGGTAGTTACCTATAAAGGAGCACCTATACGATTGTCAGCTGCTTTCTCAACAGAAACCATGCAGGCCAGATGGGAATGGCAAGAAATATTCAAGGTGATGAATAGCAAGAACCTACAGCCAAAGATAATCTATCCAGCAAAGCTATCACTCAGATTCAAAGGTCAGATAAAGAGCTTCACTAATAAAAAAAAGCTAAAGGAGTTCATCACCACCAAACCAGAAATATAGGAATTGCTGAAGGGGGTTCTTTCAGAAGAGAAAGTAAATGAAGATAAAAATTATGAACAACAAATACGTAACTATCAACAAGTGAATCTAAAAACCAAGGAAACTAAAAAAAAAAAAAATCTGAGGAACAATATTAACTGTTGAATATAATAGAATCAGAGGTATGGAAGGGGAGTGAACTGTTTATTCTTGGGGAAAAGGGGAGTGGGGGATGTGGGAAGAGACTGAACATAAACTGTGCACCTATGGATGAGGACAATGGGGGGTGGGGAAAGGGCAGAGGGTGGGGTGAGAAGGGGGGGGAAAGGAACATTTGTAATAATATGAACAATAAAAATTTATTTTAAAAAATGGAACTTTAATAAAAGTCAAACTAAATAATAAACAAGGTGAACAATTTACTAAGATATCTTTTTATAGTATATTTATCCAACCTAAAAATGAAAGACTCACATCCTTTCTATATAATTATCTTTGGCATAACCAAAAGACCTTTTCTTATTTTTCTGTTATGCTCTTATTTGCTCTTCAAAATAAGTCATTTTACTTATCTATCAATGGGAGTAAATAGCACAAGGAAATATATTCTTTTTTACTTTACATGAGTCAACATATATATATATATATATATATATGCCTATTATATAAATATTTCTTTGTGAGACTCTTTTAAAAAACACAAACTGTAGCACTGTGATTTTTAGTGTATTGTCTATTTAAAGGGCAGAAATTGCTTTTCCTATGAACATATAGATATTTTGTTGTACTTTCGCAGTGAGCATGGAGCCCTGCACATGGTAGTGAGCACCCTAAATAATTCTGGATGATGATAGTGATAGGACCTGTTCATTTTTCGACATCCATATACCTAGATTTTTAATTCACATCCTTTCTATATAATTTCAAGTTTTTTCATCTCTCTCTTGGCTTATTTTAATAACCTAAATTATTTTCAATCTCAAAAAGTATTCTTTTCCAATCCATCCTATAAGATGAATGCCAAATATAAATGCTCTTAAATGTAGCTCTTTTATGCTACTACCTTTATCAAAAGATTCCAGGAACCCCTTAATGGTTTTTTTTTGTTTTTGTTTTTTGTTTTTTTGTTAACTTTCAACACTGGTATTATCTTTTATTGCTTAGTTGTTTTTTATTTCCCCCATATAACACATATTTTCTTCATCAGCATCACACTCTGGGCAAATGGAAGAAACTTCCTGTTTCATAAACTCGCTCTTCATACTCAATCCAAGTCCAGCTCTAATACTGCTATCTTTAGGGAGTGTCTGAATTTTCTCAGTAGAATGCCCTCCAAGCCACTTTAAGCCACTCTCCCCCCAGAACTGTAAATAGATATGTTTTGTGGAATTTATCACAATTTAGAAACATAGTAGATGTTTGATTGAATGCCTATTTGGATTCAAAACCTTATTTAGCAGTTACAATTCTACCTCTCAGGGTGATTTTGTGCAAGAACATCATAGGTTCTTGCCATAATGCAAGCTTAGTGAGCATCACCATCATAAATTCATTATTAAGTTATACATTGTATATTTTTCCTATTCCATTTATGTAATTACTAGAGCCCCGATGCACAAAATTTGTGCAAGAGTAGGCCTTCCTTCCCCCAGCTGCCAGTACCAGCTTCCCTCTGGCACCTGGAACCCGGGCTTTCCTCGCAGCCCAGCTTCATCCAGAAGGACAGAAGGACATCTCATCTAATTAGCATATTATGCTTTTATTATTATAGATCATTTTTTTCTTTATTATTAAAAGCATTCCTTTTCTACTAAATGTAGTTAATTGTTGGTATGAGAAAATCTCTTACATAAAATGAATAGACTTAACTAATCTGACCTTTTAAAATAAAGCTGTTATTTACAGATACAGAAAACAAAGGCAAACATTTATCTGTGAAGCATAATTTTAAAAAGAATATTTGTCTCTTACAGGTATGAGTTTTATGTTCTATTACTTAGTTCAGGGAAAAGGTTCTATAGAAAACTTTTAGAATATACATCCTCTATATTTATAAACCATAAAAGGTATTTTTGTGTTTAAATATCATTTTTTGTCAAATTAATAAAACCACATATCAGGGTGAAGCAAAAGTAGGTTTACAGTAGTTCATAAGGAAAGTATAATAGTATAATAAGTAATAATACAATAATAAAATCTATTTTGTGAACTTACAACTGTAAACCTACCTTTGCCCCACCCTTTATATATTAACCTTTTCTTTTTCAGGATATTTTATATTTCTTAGTTAATTTGTTCAACCCTGCAATGCATTGTGAGGCATGTTGCCGCTTGATATCCTACTGTGAGTTTGGCAGAAGTAAGGACTAACACCAAGGTTATTAAATCCTTTGTGGTTTTCTTGGCACTAAATATGTTTACAACTCAGACACCATTTCTATGAGTAATTATTCAATTGTACTTTATAAAGGACTTTATTACTGAGAAAGGCAGATTTAATAAAATCTTACATTTTAAAATAAATATTAGATTTTTAATAGTTTTAAATGCTTTACTAAAAATTATAAGCCTGATCTTTCTTTTTTTATGGCATGGTATATAAGTATGAGACTGGAAACAGGGATTGCTATTATTGCTAATAACCTAAATTATTTTCAATCTCAAAAGGTATTCTGTTTCCAATCCATCCTATAAGATGAATGCCAAATATAAATGCTCTTAAATGTAGCTCTTTTATACTACTGAAGATCATGAAGGTTATTGTTTCATATAGCCTGTTAGCTTTTTAAAAAATCTACCCATCCATCCATTTGTCCACCTATCTATTCATCCAATCATTCATCCATCCATCCATCCATCCATCCATCCATCCTTCCTTCCTTCCATCCATCCATCCATCCATCCTTCCTTCCTTCCTTCCATCCATCCATCCATCCATCCATCCATCCATCCATCCATCCATCCTTTTGTTTTTTCCTTAACAAACATATTTATTCAATTCAGAAACAGGGTGAAAAATAGGTCTCAAGAAAATCCAGAACATATTTCTCTACTCTTCTGCTGTGAAGTTGTTTTGACGGAAGACTTTCTCATGAGTATGGATATCCAGAAGTAGGTGATTCCTCTAAAATGAGTATAGCTAGTTACCCTTCTCTAGGTGTGGCAAAAATAGTGTACCAGATTGTCAATTAAGAGATATAAATGTTATTTAATGTCTTTGGGTTACTTCAATTCCAGAGATAGTTGAATTACAGCCTCTGTCTACTTCTTAAGCATATAAAGCATAATGATATTTCTATGCTTTTTACAGCCCCCCATGCTTAGTAAAAACAAACAAACCTATAAAAATACTTTAATTGGTACAATATGTTTCTATAGTACACAATCCACTATTATTTGTATTTGTTAATTTATGTTACTTACCTACAGGGCTAGGTTTAAAACAAACATGTAACCTTATACTTGTTATTGATCCATTCCTAACATCCCTTTTTCTTATCACAAGGTCACTATATCATTTGTCCTATATCTCCTCCTACATGACATTCTAAATACTAAGAAATACTGACTGTAGTAGTTAATTTTAGTTTGAGCTCAGCTTTACTTATATTATTGTCTCTCTCTTGTTTATGTTCTTTACTGAATAGTCATGAAGATGTGGGCTTCACCTGTTCTCCGTATTACACAGGAATCTTAGTATTGCCTGTGCTTAGAAGAAAATGCTTAATAAATGTACACAATTTAAAGATCAAATGATGCTACTAAGGATTGTAATTTTGGGGGTTCTTGTGCACAATGCAAACGCCAACCATGAAATTTCTTTTTATAACCTTGTGACCACTTCTATCATTCTTAGAAATGGTTAAACTTTGACTTCAAAACATTTTTGTTTAGGTAATTTCTTTAAATTATTTTAATTTATTTTTAAATATGTGTTTGTTTTTTCACTCTAAGCTTATACATACATTCATATATGAAAGAGTATTGAAAATAGTGCAGCATGAAACTACATTATTCTATAGCAATGCAAGTCCTCATATATTAACTATGTTCCATCTCACAATTAAAAATAAATTTGCCTAGGGGTCAGTCGGGGAAAAAGGAGACATATGTAGAACTTTAAACAATAAAAACACCTAAACAAAATAAATAAATAATAAACAAACAAACAAACAAATAAATAAATTTGCCTGGAATTTTGTATATCACTAGGTTCTTACAGAGCTGGAGTAGGAGGTAATCACAAAGACAAGGACCTTCCATGGACAAGGCCTTGCTTTCAGAGCCCTGAGTATATGCCAGTGAAGGAGAAGCTTCTGAATTTGAAAGGAACACATACAGGAGTGGGCAAAGTAGGTTAAAAATAATAAGCAATAAAATAATTAATAACTAAATAATAATACAAGAATAAACTTGTTTCACATACTCACAAGTATAAACCTACTTTTGCCTACACCTGTATCTCTAATACACTAATAAAAGAAAAAGATGCAAATTGACTGTAACTTTGCAATGCGCACCAGCCAATCAGGAGTGAGTATGTAAATTAACCCAACAAAGATGGAAGGTTAATTTGCATAGCACACACAGGCACCGAGTGGTTGAGGAAGGATATTTGTGTCATCACCATGGGCCTCTTGGCAGCATGGAAAGGCAGAAAGGTGGCTCTGGCCAGAACGAAGGCAGTGCCAACAGCCAGGGGAAGGAAGGCTCATTCTTGCATAAATCTTTGTGCATTGGGCCTCTAGTTTAGTATAACATTCATAACTTTGTTATTTCTGAGCCTTTTGTAACAGATCTATCTTACATAAACATTAGCCTCTCAAGTAGTTTTAATTTTTTGCTAAAACATCTAATTTGGCATTTGTAGAAATTATAAAAGAAAAATATTTAAATAATGTAAATTATGTAAGGGAAAATACAACTAAGCAATATATTCTAGGCCTCATTAGGTGGCTTTAAAAATTACACTATTAATGTTATAAATAAAATATTTGAAAAGAATTAAATAGATACTAAATGTTATTATCCAAATTTCAGTCAAAATTTATTTGATGGACACTTCAGTGAAAAATACATATAGAAATTAATCTCTTTAGTAAATTTATAAAATACAAATGGTATAGAACTGTCTTTAAATTATTGCTGAATTTTTCCAAGTGCATTTAGTATGCTTATAGATGATATATAATGATATACATCTACAATGACCTAATCTTTAAATGTATTTTCTCATTATATCCCCACATTCTCACCAATCCTTATCACACTTTGAGAAACACTGTGATATAATGAGAAAATAAGTGAATTACCTAAGTAATGGGCAAAGAGTCCAGTGAATTCTTCATATTCCTGTGTGTTCATATTTTTATCCAAAGGATCATCAAATGTTTATACACTAGAGGCCCAGTGCATGAAATTTGTGCATGGGTGCAGTCCCCTAGGCCTGGTTGGCAATCAAAGTGTGAGCATCTGGTGTGGAAGGGCAGGTCCCAGCTGACCTCTGAGCCCTGGGAAGCACCTGGCCCCCCAGGGCCCCATGTGCCCCTCTCCACCTCAGTCACAGTGCCTGAGTCCCTGTGCAGAGATGTGGTGAATGTGACCAGATGCAGATCAGGATGTAGTGTGGGCCTCTGGGCCACCCAGTGGTGCCACACGGAAGCTGGGCAGGCAGCATGCTTTCTCCCAGCCGGCATCACAGACCAGCTTTCACGCAAACCCATGGGGAGCCTGACTGGCCCCTGTGGCCTGGCAGCTGTGGCCCAGCTCACCTGGAGAAGGCCATGTGGGCACGGGGCACGATCCTCACATGCATCCCAGGGAAAGGTAGTAGGGTAAGTGAGAGTGAGTTTGGTGGACACCCACATTCTGACCAATCCTTGTCACCCTCACCCCCAAGTGGCCAGCAAGAGGTCACAGCACATCGTTGATGCCCTCCATTTTCCATGCCACTGCTTGGTGGGCAGCGTGCACCATAGCGAACTGTTGAACCCTGGTCTACAGGTAGAATTCTTCGTGGAACAACTGCCTGAGGGGACAATTTGCGTATTAGGCTTTTATTATATAGGATTTTCTTTAAAAATACTAATTGCTTATGTAAAATATATTAGAGTAAATCTTTAGCAGGCTGTGTTATTTCAGAGGAAATAATTCTAGAAAGATGAATAAATTCCTAGATGCTTAAAGGTTATTTTCTTAAGCCTGGAAATACTTTTTGAAAATACCATAGCTGAAAATCTATGTGGATTTCTTTATTTCTTGCCTTCTTAAACAAATAGTACAGTGAACTTTAGGCAAACATTTTTTATTGAATCAGAATAATCTCCATGAACTTTGTTTACTGTGAAACATTAAAGCTTTAGTTTCAGGTAGTACAATAATATAGATGGAGTGGAAGTGGGGTCACATGGATATGATGCCTGAAACTTGCAGAAACAGCTGAATTATGTTCTTCTTCAATCGTTAAAAATAATGTAGTGACTCAAAATATAGCCTTTGGAAACACATAGGCTTGAGTTTGAATTCCAGAACTTTCACTTCCATAATGTGTTATGGTTTTTCACCTCTGCAAAATTTGTTTTTCTGAATGGCAAACTTAATGTAATAACATCAACCTTATAGAGTAGATATAAGGGATAAATGAGATGATCTGTGTAAATCAGTTAAAATCACTGTCTGGTATGTAATGCATCAGTGTTTCCCAAACTTTTGACATATGTGTACCCCTTCTATAATTTTCATAACGCTGAGTACCCCTCATACTCATGAGAACTTAGAATTAGGCGTAGCTAAGCAGGGTGCAGTGCATATCCCCACCAAACTCCAGTGCAACGTATACCCCCACCAAACTCTTCCCATATCCCTGGGGGTACGCGTACCATACTTTGGGTAACACTGCATGGTCAGCAAATGGTGATGACGTTCTATAAGCAGCAGATAATGATAGCAGTGTAAGAAACAGGGCAGGACAAATCAGGATAAAGGAAGGTGGAAAATTACACTTAGCTTTTTGAAAGTCTTCTATCTTCTCCATAACTGGTTTTCTTATTTTCTGCTGCCATCATATATATTATTGCCATGCCAAAATTTACTTCTAATAGTCCTGATTTGATTACTGTTTCATACCTCCCTTTGGGCTTTCTGTTCCTTTCTAGCTTTCCTTCCTTCTGTTTTCTGGAACTTTTTCCTTTTTGACCAACATCTCCCCTTTTGCCACCCACCCCCTTCACACACTGCCCCTGATAAACATCATTCTAGTATGTTTCTATGATTTTGGGTCTTTTAGATTCCACATATAACTGAGATCATTCATTACGTAAGTAATATAATTCAATATTTGTCTTTTTTTTCTGCCTAATTTACTGCACTTAGTATAATGCCCTCAAGGTCCATTTATGTTGTCACAAACAGCAAGATTTCCTTCTCTCTCATGGCTGAATCATATATATATATATATACACATACACATACATACTGCATTTTCTTTATCCATCCATCCATAGATACATACTTAGGTTTTCATATCCTGGCTTTGGTGAATAATGCTGCAATGAACAGCGGGATACAAATATTTATTAGAGATCCTGTTTTCATTTCCTTTGAATATGTACCCAGAAGTGAGATCGCTGAGTATGATAGTTTTATTTTTAATTTTTTGAGGAACCAACCTCCATACTCTTTTGCATAGTGGCTGCACTAATATATGTTGCCAGCAACAGTGCACAAGGGTTCCTTTTCACCACAGTCTTACCAACACTTAATTTGTTTTCTTTCAACATTAGCCTTTCTAAGAGGTGTGAGGTGATATTTCATTGTGGTTTTGATTTGAATTTTCCTGATGACTGGTGATGTTGAGCATCTTTTCATTTATCTGTTGACCATCTTTGTGTCTTCCTTGGAGAAATGTCTATTCAGGTCCTCTGCCCATCACTTAATTAATTTTGTTTTTAGATTGAGTTGTATGAGTTGCTTATATTGTTTGGTCATTAACCCCTTGTTGGAGATACCATTTACAAATATTTTCTCCCATTCAGTAGATTGTCTTTTGTTCTATTGGTGATTTCCTTCATTGTGAAAGAGATTTTAAGTTTAATATAGTCCCATTTGTTTAGTTTTGCTATTGTTGCCCTTGCCCAGGGGGGACATAGGCAAAAAACTCAGTAAAATTGATTTCAAAGAGTTTTCTACCAATGTTTTTGTCGATGAGTTTTATGGCTTCAGGTCTTTACATTTAAGTCGTTAATCCATTTCAAATTTATTTTTGTAAATGTAAAAAATGGCTGTTTCCTTTTTTTTTTTTTTTTAATGTATCTGTCCAGTTTTCCCAACACCATTTATTAAAGAGACTGTGATTTCCTCACTGAATATTCTTTTCTCCTTTGTCATAGTTTAGTTGACCATACAAGCAAGGGTTTATTTATGGGCTCTCTGTTTTATTCCATTTTTTTATGTGTCTGTTTTTGTGCTAGTACCATGCTGTTTTGAAAGCTTTGTAGAATACTTTCAACTTGGTTTTTCTTTCTCAGTGTTGCTATGAAAATTTGGGGTCTTTTGGTTTTAGATAAATTTCAGGATTATTTACTCTAGTTCTATAAAAAATACCACTTGATATTTTGATATGGATTGCATTGAATTTATACATTGCTTAGAGTACTATGGACATTTCAAATTTATTTATCCATCCAATCCATAAGCACAGGATATCCTTTTATTTATTTGTGTTTTTTTTTCAGTTACTTTTCCCAATATTTTATAATTTTCAGAGTACAGATCTTTCACCTACCTGCTAAAATATGTCCCTAGGTATTTTATTATTTTTGGTGCAATATGTTTTTAAATTTTTCTTTTTGATATTTTATTATTAATGTATGAAAATGCAACAGAATTTTGCATATTAATTTTTAGCCTATAACCTTACTTATTTCATTTGTTAATATTAATAGTTTTTTGATGGAGTCTTTACAGATTTTTACATATGGTATAATGTTACTATATGTAGTGACAGTTGTATTACTTTCTTTACATTTTAGATGTCTTTTTTTTTTCTTGTCTGATTGCTTTGACTGGGATTTATAGTACTATGTTTAGTTAAAGTGGTGAGAGTGGGCATTCTATTTTGTTCCTGAGCTTGGAGGAAAACATTTTCAACTTTTTACCATTGAATATGATGTTAGCTGTAGGTTTGTCATATATGGCTTTTATTATGTCTAGTTGTGTGCCCTCTATACCAATTTTTTTGAGAGTTTTAATCATAAATGGATGTTTAATTATGTCAAGAGCTTTTATTGCATTTATTGATAAGATCCTATGATTTTTGGTTCTTGGTTTTGTTAATGTTTGTGAATATTGAAGCATTCTTGCATCTCATGATTAAATCCCATTTGATTATGGTATATTATGCATTTCATGTTTTGTTGAATTTGGTTTGCTAATATTTTGTTGAGGGTATTTGCATCTATCTTCATCAAGGATATTGACCTATATTTTTTTTTATTGTCTTTGTTAGATTTTGGTAGTAGGGTAATGTTAGACACATAGAATGAATTTGGAAACATTTCTTTTTATTCTATTTTTTGGAGGTGTTTGAAAAAGATAGATATTAATTCTTTCTGTAATGTTTGGTAGAATTTCCCTGTGAAGCCATTTGGTTCTAGACCAGTGATCGGCAAACTCATTAGTCAAGAGAGCCAAATATCTAGACTTTTGTTTATTTATTTATTTTTAATTTTATTACTTACTCAGTTTTGTTAATAGTAATTGAGCTGTTCAGAATTCCTAATTCTCATTCAGTCTTGGCAGTTTGCATGCTTCTAGATATTTATTCATTTCTTCTTCATTGTAAATTTGTTGGCATATAGTTGTTCATAGTATTCTATTATGATCCTTTGTATTTCTGTGATATCGGTTGTATCTTATTCTCTTCCATTTCTGATTGTATTTGGGCTCTGTCTCTGTTTTTATGACCCAGGTTAAAGATTTATCATTAATTTCATTGTGCTTATCTATTTTTTTAAAATTTTTGTTTAGTTTAGCTTTCTCTGATCTTTAGTATTTCTTCTATATACTTTGAGTTTTGTTTGTTCTTTCGATTAGTTTCTTTAAATACAAAGTTAGATTGCTATTTTGGATTTTTCTTGTCTCTTGAAGTAGGCATGCATTATTATGAACTTCGCTCTTAGGGCATGTATCACTATGAACTTCCCTTTTAGAACTGCTTTTGCCTCATTCCATAAATTTTGGAAAATTGTGGATTTTCCACTTTTAATTTGTCTCAATGTGTGCTTGATCTCCTTTTTCATTTCCTCATCAACACATTGGTTGTTTAGTATCCTCTTTCATCTCTCATTTCATTTACGGGATCTTCTCTCTTTTTTTTCTTTTTTCTTTTTTGTATATATTTTATTGATTTTTTACAGCGAGGAAGGGAGAGAAATAGAGTGCTAGAAACGTCGATGAGAGAGAAACATTGACCAGCTGCCTCCTGCACACCCACCACCGGGGATGTGCCCGCAACCAATGCACATGCCCTTGACTGGAATCAAACCCGGGACCCTTCAGTCCGCAGACCGACGCTCTACCACAGAGCCAAACCGGTTTCGGCTCTTTTTTTTCTTGATTAGACTAACTAAAGTTTTGTCTATGAATGGCATTTCCTTTTTGGTTTTAATTCTGAAAAAAAACCCTCATCTTTCCTAATCCATACCAACGCTCTTTCCTCTAGCGTAAGTAATTCTGTTTTTGAAATAATTCTGATATACTTAGTTTTTTTTGTAGTAAGTACTTTGTGTCCAAAATACTACATATCATATACATTTTAAATAGTTGTGCTAAACTAAAATTGAATTCATTTTATGATAAAAAAAAATATGGAGACATAAATAGAACAGGGATCCTTTGCCATTACAATGAGGCCAACCTTAGTTGTTTAATTGTTTGCTTAGAGATAAAAATCTATAGTAGGTGTGTTTCTTTTAGAATGATTCAGGCATAGGAGGCAGAGATTCTGTGCAGATGAGGAGAATTGGTATGAAGTATAGGATTCCCGAACTTAAAATTTTGACTACTGGCTTGTGTGTCCTTATAACTAAGAGTGTTGTGGCAATATTAGAGAATATTAGAGAGTCACAAACAAGAGCCATTTCACACATACACACAACATACCCTTCTGCTACATAAATAAAACTACATTCTATAAATACATACTAAATTCATTGTGTTTTTATATCTGGCAATCGAATCAACTTGTTTTTAGAAGGAAACGATGAGGACTTTGACCTTGCTTAAGAAATGGTGTTTGGGAATTAGATGTTTCAAATGTGTCATTGGAAATCAAGTAATGTAGTGTTGATTAGGTCTTTTTAGATTTCTTTGGAAGCTGGGATATAGTTATGGTAAAACAGTAAAGTATTTATTCAATATTGCATTGACTGGGTCTTAGGAAGAGATAAGTCAATCAAATATATAATCCCTTGCTTCTAGTGAAACAGTTTTGAGAGAGGACTAAAGGAAAGCTGATGAATGGACAAAGAGCTCGTGTATTTGTGTGTGTGAGTGATTGAGGGAAAAGAAACGCAAGCTTGTGTTTGAAGGAAAGGTAAGAATTGGGACACTTGTAGAAAGGTCTGAATCTTGATTATAAATGTGGCTTGCCACATAGCTTGCTGAAGCAGATAACCCAATTATTCATGCAGTGTGGATGGATGACACCTCAAAACTCAATTCTTCACCTCAGCAGCGCCCTAAGGAAAGACTTGGGCCTGTGAGTTTTATCCAGGAGGCAACACATTAGTAGCCATTGGCTATATTTTATGTCCAATAGTGAATTTCACTAGGACCAGGGTTCATTTTTTTATAACAATAAATCGTTTTCTTTCCCTCTTTTCTTAGCTAATACAAAAGAAATAAGCTGATGTACTTGAGAGAATTGTAATATGCATTCTTTGTATTGCTGAAGATATTTCAGGAGCCATCTGCATCAACAGGTGCCTTATAAGATCAGAGTAGTTTTGGCACCAAAGTGACATTTTATTAGGTTTGAGTCTCTGGTTTACTGTAGTATAGAACATGACAAGTCAGAAAGTAACCACTCTGAATTGGTCTGTGTGCTGGTGCCAAAAAGAGCTGATCAGAGGCCAGCATATGGGGCATTTGAACAAGGAAATGGATGTTAAGTATCTGGTGTGTGGTTTTGGACGGCTCCAGAAACATGTGGTTTTGCTTGATAATCTTAGAGGTAGCCGCAGGGGAGAGAAACAGCTGTGGCACTCTACCTGTAAGTGGCTTAAATTATGCTGTTGGCCTTTCCACCTTCCTCAACATGAAAATTCCTCTTTGGCTTCAAGGATGCTTTCCTAAGCTGCCCAAGAGCTGTTTGATTCTAGAGTTAGGAATGGAATTGTTGCTGGTGTATTACGTTCAAATTCAATGAATGTTTATTGAATATCTACTATGCATCAAGCAACATATGGATTATATTCATTGAGGTGCAAAATATGTAAAACAGTTGTTAAGAGCAATTCTGAAGCCAGATCACAGGGGCTCAAATTATAGCTCCTGCTATTTTCTAGTGTGCCACTATAGGCATCTAATTTTTATGTGCTTCATTTTCCTCGTCTGTAAAGTGAGACAGAATAGAAATTAGAAAGGTGCATAGTGTTAGATGAAGTGAATGCTCACCCCTATGTTTTGGAAAGCCCCAGGCCTCAGTCTTTAGACTTCTTCATTTCCTCTATTTTATTTTCTCAAGTGAACTTACCTAATCCTTGTGACTTTAAACACTATCTATGTTCTGATCATGTTCAAATTTACATCTCACTTTTGGCTCTGTTCTCTGAGATATACATTCTGACACCTAATTATTTATATGACATCTTAAACTGAAACCCTGCTTTTATACCCTGACAAAGCTGTGTTTTTTTTTGTTGTTGTTTTTTTTTAATAATATTCCTATTTAAGCAAAGGGTACGTCCATTATTCCAATTTCAGAAGCTAAAAATGCGATGCCATATAAAAAAAATTTCCCCCCATAACTCACTTGTGATATGGCAGCCAAATCTGCTAGCTTTACCTTCAAATTCAGGCAGGTCCTTGAATAATGTAATTTTTTTCAATGTTTTACAGTTATAATATTGATGAGATGCCATACGAACCAAACTATTGATTATTTCAATTAGTTTAAGGTAAAATGATTTTATATGTCATTTCATTTAAAGTCTCAGAACCTGTTGACAATATTAAGTGAGCACTTATTATATAATCTGAATCTGACCACTTCTCTCTACCTTCCTAGTTCAAGCCACCATATCTCTCTCCTTGAATATGAGTCATACCCTTACATGTATTCTTATCTGTGTTCAGTTTCTTCTAAGCACACAAAATGATCCTTCTAAAGTTAAATAGAATCATAGCACCCCTCCGCTAAAAAGAATCAAAACTCTCAAACTGCTTCAAAAGCCTCTCCTGAGACCCAGTTTCTACCTGATCTCCTTCCTTTAGCTTCCAAGACTTCCTTGGTCTTTCTTGGACCTGTCAGACATACTCCTGTCTCTGGGCATTTTCACTTTGCTGTTTTCTCTATCTGGGTGGTCTTTCTTCAAATATATACATAGCTTCTTCCCAATCCCTCCCATTTTCATCTGTGTACAAATGTCACCTTCTCATTGAGGGCTTCCCTGGCTAACCTATAAAAGTTACTATTTAGCTCCTAGTACTCTAACTTTTTCAACCCTGTTTTATTTTTCTTCATAAAAAGAACTACCCTCTCTTATAATATGCATTTATTTATATATCTGCTTACTTACTCTTCCAATAGAATGCAATTTCCAAGAGAGTGGGGATTTTTGCTTTATCTGTTCACTGATGTATCCCCAGAGCTTAGAGTAGTGGCTAGTACATGTTAGACATGACAAATATTTATTGAATTGTTTAATTAATTTATCCCATAAGAATTTACTAAGTAATAAACATACAGCATTGGGTTGGGTTTTGGTTAATATAAAGAGAATATAAAAATACTCTATTCTTTTTAGAAAATTAAAATCTAAGTTAGGAAATGATGCACACAAATATCTACAGTACAAGACAGAATATGATAAGCAACATACAAAAATAGAAGCACAATGTTAAGGGAAGAAGGTGGGCTTTCTTGAGAAATTTGCACTTAAGAATGGACCCTAAATACATGATGAAATTTCAACCAGGAGGGATGATATGGGAATTGAAGGATTGTTGAGACAGCAGGAATAACATGAACAAATTTATACAGAAATGGAAAAGATAGGTCATATGCAGAGAATAGTGTACATTTCAGTTGTGAAGATTGTAGACCATATACATATAGTGGGAGATATCATTTATAAATACTGGGCACTCTCCACATATAGTTCCTGACAAATGAAAGCTTTTATGCACCTATTTCTTGAGCAGGAAACCATGTGATATCCATGTTACTCACCCCCTTTTCTAACTTCTCCTTTGTACAAAGGCGATGAAGTCATTAGTGGGCAGAGATCACTACTGTGTATGGCCTGGTGTGGAAAGCCCTGTTTCTCAAATGGTAGAGCTCACTCAGGTGAATCAAGCTTTAACTCTTGGGAACTTAAACTATTGAGTAAGGAGGCAATAGTTTAGAAAAATGGGAATACAACAGAAAGGTCATGTGGCAGAGACAGGCCAAGAGGAAACATTAGTAAGCAGAAGTGATGATATTTATAAATATAAAGCAGCTCTTATTAAGCAAATGTTTAGTCAGTGTTTAAGAAGAAGCTAATTGAGGTAAGAAAATAATTTGTAGAACAAGGGTAGCCTTGTTGGTAGAAAGAGAATTAGTAAAAAAACAGTCACGGAGAGAAGACTTGACTTACTGAATATTTATGCCATGTTGATGGAGGTGCATCAAAGCCAAGAAGATACACAGATTTCTATTCATAGTGCTGGTGGAGCAACAAGATGAGAGCTACAAGGATCTTGATAATTTAAAAATCTTTTCTTTGATTCTGCTTTAGTACCATTGTAGCTATCTCTTAAGTCCCTACTATTTAAAGATTACACAAGTGCATTGCTGATACTTACAACTTTGTGCAAACCATTTGCCTTCTAGTAATTAGCTTTCTCCTCTGAACTATGATGTACCAGTGGACTTGCTTCCTTTATCAAGGATCTCTGTAGCAATGAAAATAATTGGATTTTTTTCTATTGGATGTTTACTTGTATACTTTCCATGCAGAATGGTATTTTCATTAAGTAGCCATTGTACTATTTTGACAGTTGAGAACAGAAAAAAAAAAAATTAGTTTAGTGAAAACTTATGCAACTGGTGCTTTTTTCCCTCCTTTTATTTCATTTGGTGTTTGTGTTTGAAGTTATGTCTTGTCCATGAAAGATGGGAATTTAATTGCTCTCATCAAACATGCTGCCTAATAAATTGCTTACTCTGGCAGAGAAAATTAGAAATAGCTTTAATATGAACAGAATCTTTTTAATATGGCAGATTTTATATGATATAGATTTATATAACTAGATTTTTTTATATCACATGCCATCTGTCATTGACGATTGGCATGATGACTATAGCTGAAGCTATTATATGCATGCATAGAATGATAAATGGGCTTTGCTTTGTATGCATACACTATTTTTCAAATTTTCTCTTAAAGAAAAACATTTAAAATATTTTAATATTTGACATAAATTTGTATTTATAAAGTAGAGTTATATTTTATCCTACTTTATTTGTAGTACTTATTTTTTGCTTTTCTGTGCCTAGTGATGCAAAGCAGATCACTTAAAAGTAACATTAATATAAATAGAAATTCCTCCACTCAGTTGTTTTTCTCATCTATTCAAACATAAACTATTTTCTATATTAGTAGATTTTTTAGTGTAAGGTTTTGCTTCAAGGAAACCTATATTTTTGAAGTTTTCAAATAAAAATGGTCTAGTTTGATGTAATTTTACAGAATTTTTTTTTTCATAAGCATTCTAATGAAGTCTGCTATGTTGCCTACTTCAGGAAACTAACATTGCAAAAAGCCAAGAAATCTGGACACAGAAAAACTGCTTGAGGAACAAAATCTAGAAAATCAAAGTTGAAGGGAGGAATTATTTCTCTGTCAAGTGAATCAACATTAACACTGCATTGTTGTTTAATTTTAATATTTTTAAAGGATGCCCTGAGGCTGAGATGACCCTTTAGAATTGTCGCAAGTTGGGGTGAGGAAGCAGGGTCCTTGTTTTCTGGCATTGAGCTTTTTTTTTTTTTTTTTTTTTTTTTTTTTAGCTCTGGTGACTTTTATTTTCTTAATTATACTGTTTTATATTTTACAATAATACTTTACATTTTACAATAATATTTTACAATAATATTTTTACAATAATATTTTTACAATATTTTACAATAATATTTCTCCTATAATCTAAGGTCCCCGTACAAAATAGTATGATTTTTAACAATTAATGAAAAGTGCATTATACATGTTCACTTTTTAAAATGTCATGCATGCTCCTACCCCAGAGGTAACAGTTTAGTGCGTACCCTCCAGTCGCTTTGTGTTTTTTGTGTGTATATGTTCATTTGTATACATAGCTCTCTTATATTTACATAAATCGAATAATACTATCCATACTGTTAATGATTTACTTTTTTCATCTTATACTGCATTTTGGGAGATTTAAAAATATCAGTATATGTATCAGCCAGTGTTGCTCAGTGGTTGATCAGAAGATCAAGGTTAGATTCCTGGTCAGGGTATATGCCTGGGTTGCAGGCTCAATCCCCAGTAGGAGGCGTGCTGGAGGCAACTGATCAGTGATTCTTTCTCATCATTGATGTTTTATATCTCTCTCCCTCTTTTTTCCTTTCTGAAATAAAAACATATTTTTAAAAAATCAGTATATATATATTTACCTCATATTTTTATTAAAAATTTTTTAAAAATTAATTTAATCACTTAATTTCATTTTAGTAGCTATATAGTGTTTATAATATATAAAAATAAATGTATATGTTTATAAAATAGCCATAACATAATTCACTTCATTATATCCCTAATAATGGATAGGTCATTTCCTAATTCTTTCTGATTAGTAAATGTTTCAGTGACTGTCCTTAATTTTTTTTTTCAAAGTATATTTTTTAAAATTAATTTACAGAGGAAGGACAGATAGAAACATCTACGATGAGAGAGAATCACTGATTAGCTGTCTCCTGCACATGCCCCACTGGGGACTGAGCCCAAACCCAGGCATGTGCCCTGACTGGAAACCAAACCATGACTTCCTGGTTCATAGGTTGATACTCAGCCATGAACCACATTCATGGCCGGGCCATTGATGTGTTCTGGCATGTGGTCTGCCTTGAGAAGGAGACATGCTTTGGGCAGGAACCTTCTGTAGAGGCAATTCCTGGGAAGCCCAGTAGACAGTTTTTTCAACAATGGAGTGAATAAATCCTTCAGTTTTGAAAAGGGATCTGGTGGCACAAGGCAGAGTTGCAAATTTCTCACATATTTGCTTTTCATAGACAGGAACTGTATCATCTCTTTGGTGAGAAGGACTGTGGTTTACATAATTGTATACTAATAAAGTTGTAGATTGAGGCAAAATCATATGCATGACCCTGGGATTATGGGTGTGGAAAAAGGATTAAAATATGCCATCAATTTTTAATGCAATTTGTATGTGACTGGGAGACCCAAATTAAAAAAATAATAAACAAACACACAAAAAACAAATAAATAAATAATAAACTGGATAAATGAAAAAACAAAACAAAACAAAACACCACACATACAGTTTATTACAACAGCAGAACAGACGCCACAAGGAATTACATTACATGATTAATTGCCAAATGAGCCACACTAAATCTTTGCTGGAACAAATAAAAATAAATTACTAAATTAATGACTTAGGCAATTGTTGCTACAGGAGTTTAGTTGGAGTGAAAAGTCAGGGAAACTGAGCAATTGGAGATAAGGGTGAAATTCTTACAAATAAGGAATTAATGCTATTTATTTTGGGATCCTAAGAGTTTTTGAAGGTTAGCACAAGAAGTTGTGAAGACCTTAACAGTTCCTTGGCCTGGCAGTGGAGCCATGAGTTAGTAGGAGGATACTGGGGTAAGGGAACTACTGGTATGCAATTTCCAGTCTAGACATGAGATGACAGAAGTGATGGAAATGGAGGAAACATTCTTCATAAATATTTTCCTAATTCTCTGTACTTTGTTGATTTCCCTTTCTTTTATCTGCCACTGGCCTCAATTATTTACATAGGTGGGTCTTTGATAAGTTGCCATAGTAATTAGCAATAACTTTAGTAATAAAAATTAGGCTTTGTCTATTTTACAGAGAGCTTTCTCTACTCATCTAATTCTTCCAATCATATTGTGACCTAGTTAGGGCAGGAATACTTATCCCCATTTTTAGGTATGAAAACAAAAGCCCAGTTCCTTGATGTTATTATCCCCTCCTCACTTTATAAACTTCTTTTTATCCTTCAGAGCCTAGAATAGTGCTTTAAATATGAAAAGCAATCAACAAATTTCAGTGGGATGAGTGGGAGTTCATATTTGAGCCACCACAACCTCATAAAATTTTGTTATAGATTATGCTGCGAACAGGTGACTCCAAGTAATACTAAAGTTGACTTTGTCATTTTTAAATTTTGAATGAGCAAGATTTAGTTTTTAAATAGATGACAGCTTCATATGTTACTATAGGTGCAATATCGCATTTGAGGGACCCTTTTCTCAAGCTATTAGAAAATGTTACAGAGTTTTTCAGTATGCAAGTATTTCTCTTAAATGAAACCCCCCCCCAATGAAAAATGTATATGTATTTGAATATACTTACCTTACATGAACCAAATATCAGGGGGAAAATATGTAAGAGAAAAAATATAAAATATTAGGTGTTGGATAATATATTAAATTCACAATTCCTAATAATCATAATTATATCTTTAATTTAATACCTCATTACATTTTTAAAGACACATCGAAAAGTAAAAGATTCCTTGACAATTTAGTGATGCAATAGAGGTAGCATTAAAATGTGAAAACAAACACTAGAATGAGGTCTAATGTTCCAGATTTCCCAGTAATTTATTTAATCAACATGTGAAAGTTGAAGGGGTTTGGAGTAACTATCTCTGAATTTTCTTTCAGATATTAAAAACATTTATTCAATTTTTAGATAGTATTTAATATATAACTGATACTGGAGATACAACAGAGAAAAGAAAGACAGTTGTCTTCCTGGTTCTTATATATTGGTGATGTCCATTTGATAGATTTGTTGTATCATACCTTGTAATAGTTAGAACTAGTGCCACACACACAAAAAAAAGTTGCTTATTTCAAAGAAAGCAGAACAACAAAAATTGGTCTGGCATTGGGAAGTATAGCATATGTTGGAGGAAAGTTAGTGATGTATTTTACTTAGGTACTAGTGGAATTTTTAGAGTATCTCAGAAGCCCAGTGAGAAAAGAGTTTCAACAAGAATACAACAAAATCCATTACCCAAGAGATTAAGGTGGAATCAGAAACTGGATAAAACTCATTGGGATAGCAGAGAAAGCCAGGTTGAAGGAATTACAGTCTGAGTGGGTGATAATAAAGTAGGGGCAGGTGCATGTAGGTTATGATTAAAGAAATACTTGAAGTTTTAAAAAATAGGTAAATGTAGCCGAAATCTGCTTGGCTTAGTGGATAGAGCATCACCCTGCGGACTGAAAGGTCCTAGGTTCGATTCTGGTCAAGAGCATGTACCTTGGTTGCAGGCACATTCCTGGTAGGGGGTGCACTGATCAATAATTCTCTCTCATCAATGTTTTTTTTTTTTTAAATATATTTTATTGATTTTTTACAGAGAGGAAGAGAGAGAGATGGAGAGCTAGAAATGTCGATGAGAGAGAAACATCGACCAGCTGCCTCTTGTACACCCCCTACAGGGGATGTGCCCACAACCAATGTACATGCCCTTGACCGGAATCGAACCTGGGACCTTTCAGTCCGCAGACCGACGCTCTACTGCTGAGCCAAACCAGTTTCTGCTCATCGATGTTTCTAACTCTCTATCCCTCTCCCTTCATCTCTGTAAAAAAAATCAATAGAATATATATATTTTTTTTAAATTGGCAAAAATAGATTGGATGGTAAATTACAGGGAATACAAATTTGAGAAGTGGTTTATGTTGTAATAGAGATTTTTTTTGTAGACAAATAAGCATGTGAGAATGGAATTGGGCAAGATATTGAAGTCTGAAAACAATGCATTAGGGTAAAGTTGATTAAACTTGAGGAACATAGAAATGAGTAAAAGAGAGAGTACTGAAAAAGTTGAAGTTCAATTCTCACAGGCTTTCCAAAATTCTAAAATGTTAGGAATAGTTAATTTAGAGAACATCGTTTTTTCAAAAACATGAAAGAAAGAAAGAAAGAAAGAAAGAAAGAAAGAAAGAAAGAAAGAAAGAAAGAAAGAAAGAAAGAAAGAAAAAGAAAATGGATGATCGGGGGAGTGAGAAAATAAGCCCAGACTGAAGGAAAGTATTTGCACAAAGGCACATCTGATTAAGAACTGTTATCCAAAGAACTCATAAAACTTACCAATGATAAACCAACCTGATTAAAAAATGGCCAAAGACCTTAACAGATTCCTAACCAAAGAAAATACACAGGTGGCAATGATGCAATGTGTTATCAGGTAAATGCAAATTAAAACCTCAAGGAGATACCACTACACACCTATTAACATGGCCAAAATTCAAAACACTGACAGCACAAAATGCTGACAAGAATGTGGAGCAACAGGAACTCTCATTCATTGCTAGTGGGAATACAAAATGGTATAGCCACTCTGGAAGACAATTTGGAAGTTTCTGACAAAACTAAACATATGCTTAGCTTATGATCTCACAATTGAATGCGTTGATATTTATCCAAATGAGTTGAAACTTATATCCATACAAAAAACCACACCCATATGCTTATAGCATCTTATTTATAATTGTCAAAACCTGGAAGCAACCAAGATGTCCTTCATAAAATAAACCTTGGTACACTTGGTCATTAGAATAACATTCCACAATAAAAAGAACGTACAATCGAACCATGAAAATACATGAAAAACCTTAAATGCACATTATTAAGTGAATAGACTATATACTATATGATCCCAACTACATGACATTACAAAAAGCCAAATTATGACACTATTAAAAATTCACAGATTGCCAAGCGTTGGGGTAGGGGTGAGAATATGATTTATAAGAACAATTACATAGTATTCCCTGGTGTAAATATACCACAGCTTTTTTATCCACTCGTACTGATGAGCACTTGGGCTGTTTCCAGATCTTAGCTATTGTAAATTGTGCTGCTCTGAACATAGGGGTGCATATATTCTTTCTGAGTGATATTTCAGGCTTCTTTTGATATCCTTAGAAGTGGGATCACTGGGTCAAATGGCAGTTTCTTTTCTTAAATTTTTTAGTATTCTCCACATTGTTTTCTTTAGTAGTTGTACCAGTTTCATTCCCACCAGCAGTGTACTAGGGTTCCCTTTTCTCCACATATTGGCCAGCACCTGTTGTTTGTTGAATAGTTAATGGTAGCCATTCTGGCAGGTATGAGGTGGTACCTCATTGTCATTTTATTTTTTAAAATTTCTTTTTATTGATTTCAGAGAGGAAGAGAGAGAGAGAGAGAGAGAGAGAGAGAGAGAGAGAGAGAGAGAGAGAGACAGAGAAGAGAGAAGAGAGAAGCGAGAAGAGAGAAGCGAGAAGAGAGAAGAGAGAAGAGAGAAGAGAGAAGAGAGAAGAGAGAAGAGAGGAGAGAGAGAAACCTTAATGATGAGAGAGAATCATTGATCGGCTGCCTCCTGCACACCCCACATTGGCAACCAAACCCACAACCCAGGCATGTGCCCTGACAGGGAGTCAAAGTGGGACTTTCTGGTTCATAGGTCCATGGTCAACCACTGAACCACACTGGTTGGGCTCATTGCATCTCTGATGATTAGGGACATGGAGCATTTTTTTCATATGTCGCTTGGCCGTTTGTATGAACTCTTTGGAGAAGTCTATTCAAGTCTAGTTTTTAATTGGATCTATTACCCTTTGAGGCAACATGGAGGGACCTGAGAATTATTATGTTAAGTGAAATAAGTCAGTCACTTTTATATTGATTCTACTGTACAAAATAAACTGTTGAACAAAGTAAATCCAGAAATATGGAAGCATGCAACAGACTGATGAATCTCAGAGGGAAGGAGATAGGCAGGGGGAAGGATTAACCAAAGAATTTATAGGCATAAATGCATCACCCATGGACACAGACAATAGTATAGTGAAGGCCTGGCAATGGGATGGAGGTGGGAAGGAGGGAGTCAAAGGGGGATAAAGGGGACATCTATAATACTTTCAAAAGTAAAGATAAATGTACAAAAATATAAGAACAAAATAATAACAGGCACTCAAAAAAGGTCTCTTAATCAAGAGGGAGGAAGGAAAAGAGAAAAGAAGGAGGGGAGAGAGAAGGAAGGTGGAGGAGAGGAGGAACAGAGGGAGGAATGGAAGGTAGGAGGGTGGGAGGGTGCTGGTTCAGGTTGGGTGTAAGCAAACTGTCTGTAAAGGGCCAGAAAGTAAAGATTTTAGAATTTGAAAGCTATAAACTCTGTTGGAACTATTCTACTCTGCCTTGTTGTACAAAAGCAGTTTTAGACAATACATAAGCCTACAGTTATTATTGTGTTCCAATAAAACTTTATTTACAAAAATAGGTAGCTGGTTAAATATTTTAGCTGACTCCTGATCCAGATGATGCCGGAGTCCATTTGGTTACAAATAAACAAAATTAGCATGACTTCATGACTTTTCTGAATGAAAGAGAAGGGACTATGTGCACATACATCTGTATGAGTACATGTGTAAATGTTTATGTGTATGTCCATTATTCCCCACAAAATATTTGGATTCCCAGTTCAGATAAAAGTTATGTTTACACTATACTGTCATCTAGCATTATGTCTACAAAAACAATATATGTACATTAATTAAAAATACTTTATTATTTAAAAATGCTAACCATCATCTAGCCTTCAGTGAGTTGAAAAATGTTTGCTCGTGGACTTTCTTGCCTTGAATCTGTAAAAAATGTAATTTTTGGGAAGCACAATAAAGTGTAACAAAATGGGGAATTCTTGTCCTTCTGATGCCATGATGTCTGTATTGGCAGAACAGTCAGGAAACATTGAAAGTTAGCCTCTGGTTTTACAGTGAGTTTGGTTTCCTGGACGATTCCCACGTGTGCTTTGTTTGTTGTTCCACTGACATTGCTCAGTTCCAAGTCAAAGCCAGGCTTTTCCCTGTCGTTAGCATAAGAGTTGTTAAGAAGCTGTTAAAGAGATAATATTTAAGTATAATAAAGATGCTACCAGGACCTGTGGGTCCTTCCCAACACTTTGAAGACTCTTTGGCAGGGATGCGGTGGGCATTTTACCCAGTCATCTCTGGCTGTAGCTGTTTCCTTCTTCCACCAGTTAGGTCTTGCAGCAGTCATTTAATCCCCCCAAATGTGAAACAAAGTCTCTATTTCTTGATTACCCCCTGAATTACCACCCACACAAAGATATGAAATGGTTGTATGGGTAGAAAGCATGTGGTAACTTTTAAATTAAATTTAATACCAGACCGCCCTATTTTGTCCAGCTAGTGTGGCTCAGTGGTTGAGCATCGACTATGACTATGAACCAGGAACATCATCGTTCCATTCCTGGTCAGGGCACATGCCCGACTTGCAAGGTCGATCCCTAGTGGGGACTGTGCAGGGGTAGTGAATCAGTGATTTTCTCTGATCATTGATGTTTCTTATTTCTCTCTCCTCCCTTTGTCTCTGAAACCAACAAAAATATATTTTTAAAAAATGAAAAAAAAGAAACCTCCCTATTTTTAAAAGTTTTTTTGACAATGGCTCCCTTTCTTTCCTCCTATATTTTCATGTATTCTCTCCTATTTGTATATCAACTTGGCTGTTGTTCAATACATTCAACTGTTGCTTCATTTGCATAATAGATGTCTAAAGTATTATTTCAATATATTAACTTCCTTTGGTTAGCATAAATCAAATCAATTCCTAATACCAATGACCTTATCATTTAACAGAAAACAATAGATGTCAAATAGACCTAAGAGAGCAAATAATCAACATGAATCATCAGAGTCAATTGAATAGATCAGAATTTCAGATTCCACTGTATTCCCATCAAATTAAAGTGGACGGAGTAAGAAGTTGATTTTACTGACTTAGTAATAGCTGCCTTAGAACCAGATGTATATTTTGTTTGACCCTGAAGGTCAAGGTAGGAGGTATAAGCTTCTGGATAATACAGGGTCTTTTTGGGAAATAAGAATATCATAAGCACAGTTTGGCAAGCAGAATTTTTGGTTGGCTTACTGAAGTTCACGTGATGAAAAAGAAGTATTGTTTAATTTCAGGGTGGAGTGATGTTGGGGCTGGAACTACTTGTGGGGAAATTTAGACCATGCTTAACAAAGTCTGCATATAATTTTATGATTTAACGTAACTTTGCTTTTACTCTCTTTTGGCAAGACCTTTCTTCATAAACTAAAAATAACTCATGAATGAATTATAACCAGGATCTCTTCATGTTTTAGGAGCTTCATGAATTTATAATGAATTCTATTCTTTGTATTATCATTTGAGTGATGAAAGGGTCAGAAGCACAATTTATAGGTTAAATGATATTAGAGAACTCTGCATTGTATGACATATTTCATTAAATCAGAGGCTATGAGCTGGGGCTTTAACAACCAGGAATTTCACTCATCGTACCAACAATCATGTTCATAATTACTTCTATAATTGCTAAGAATAAGAAAAAAGAATTGTATGCATGCATTTTTTAAAGTTTGTACAACTGTAGTTTCTATTCAGAGTATATTTTAGTTGTGAGGGATACTATGTCATATAAAGTACAATAGTTCTAAACTATAAAAGTTTATCTATAAGTGTTCTGAAAATATATAGTAGGAACATATAGAATATGTTAAATTAGAATTGAAATTCTTCCAGGGATTTATCTTTTTTGGGAGGAGAAAAGGTTAGTTACAAATTATCCCAAGAAAATTAAAAAGCAGATTGAATTCCTTCTTCTCATTAAAAGGTTAATTATGACCATTTCAAAACTTGGCTTAAAATCTCTCTAGTCATAAAATAAAAATTAAAATATTTTAAAGTAAAAACTTAATGCAACATGTAATATATAATTATAAAATGACAACAGATTCACACACATGAATATAATCAGTGAATGATATTGATAGCTACCAATAAATCAATTCTAAAAAATTTTCATTTTCCCTTCTGGAGCCATAATACTTTTGGGGAGCCTAGTTAAGTATACGTAAAACTATGACAGAAATAAAGAACCAGAAACACAATGTATATTTAAATGATAAATGACACAGCTTTGAGTGCTGTTAGACTTTAGCAAAAGTAAACATTGCCTTTGGGGAAAAAAACTTTTTCCAAATTTTGTAACACTCATTTTATTCATTTTAATCAATGGCCAAAGGGAAATTTCAGACCCAAGGGTATTTGAAGGACTGTCAGAAGACAAGAAGATGATTAATTATCCACATAATTATAGTTTAAAATCTAATAATTTATTTAAATGTATAATGACTTAGCTGATGGTGAACATTTTTTCTATTTATTAAACAAGATACGATAGTTTAGTTTCTTTATAGATAATACCAGAGCCCCGGTGCATGGGTTCGTGCACCAGTGGGGTCCCTTGGCCTGTCCTGCACCCTTTTGCAATCCAGAACCCCTTGGGGGATAATCCCAGCAGGCCAGACCGAGGGACCCCACTGGTGCACGAATCCATGCACCAGGCCTCTAGTGTTATATAATTAAAACTTAATATGCTAAATATCTGGTTGTCTGGTTGGCTGTTCAACCAATCAAAAGATAATATGATAATGATATGCTAAGACCTCTCAACTGCTTGCTATGACATGCACTGACCACCAGGGGGCAGACACCCCAACTAATAGTTTAGCCTGCTACTCAGGTCCGGCTGATCTAGTCTGAGAAAGACAGGCCAAACACACTCTGGAGCTCTCCTGCAGTCCCTCCCATGCTGGCCCACCTCCCACATCCCTCATCAGCCCCAATTGTGCACCAGTGGGATCCTTTGGTCTGGCCTGCACCCTCTCGCAATCCAGGACCCCTTGGTGGATGTCAGAGAGCCAGTTTCAGCTCTACTGAAGAACAACTGGTCGCTGTGATGCCTACTGACCACCAGGGGACAAATGCTCAATGAGGAGCTGCCCCCTGGTGATCAGTGCACTCACACAGGGAGAGCACTGCTCAGCCAGAAGCTAGGCTCATGGCTGGCAAGTGCAGGGTGGTGGCAGGAGCCTCTCCCACTTCCATGGCAACACAAAGGATGTCTGACTATTGGCTTAGGCCTGCTTCCAGCGGGGAGCAAGCCTAAACCATCAGTCAGACATCCCCTGAGGACTTCCAGACTATAAAGAGGGCATAGGCCAGGCTGGGGGAACCCCCCCTGAGTGCACACATTTTATGCACTGGGCCTCTAGTATGTCTATAAGATCTTTGGTTAATCTCTTCTCACCTCCCCTTCCCCCCTTTTCCTTTCACTCTGAGATTCATCAGTCTGTTCCATGTTTCCATGACTGTGGTTTCCATTCCTGCATTGAGTGTCTGCCCCCTGGTGGGCAGTGTGCTTCATAACTGCTAGTCAGATGGTCAAAAGGTCAGATGGTTGAACAATCAGCTGATTTTTAAAAATAATATTGAAAGCTTCCTTTTTTATTTGTAATTAAATGTACTAAGTCCTGAAAGGAGTTGGTGACTTGACTCTTGAACCTAAAAGCAGGCCATACATTTGGAGAAATACAAGAACATTATAGTGAAATGGGAGGGCTCACAATTGTTAATGAGTTTTGGAATCTTACTTGATTAATGAATGAAATAATTTCATTGTTATCTGCCCCTCCATTTTGGCTGGGTATGATTCCATGAGAGATAAATTGTCATCATTTTCATTTTTTAATGAATGCCTATGTTTCACTACCTCTTAACAAAATGCATATTTTGTGACAGAATGCATAGAAAGATTTTGTTTATATACAAAAGGCCTGAGTTTGAGTCTTCATTGTATCACCTTCTTGCTGTGTGGTCATTCTTGAGCAATTCTCATGAGTGAGACTGATTTTCACCTGAAAAAGTGAAGCAGTATTAATACTTTTTTTACCCAATAGTGAAGCTGTGCATGCTTTGTTCTTTACCAAGTACTTTGAAGTCATTAGTTCTCCTACTTCTTTCCCTTTTCTTTTCCTCCCTTGTACTGTCCCCAGCCCCTGCTTCTTTACATTCTTTCTTTTCCTCATTTTTCCTTCCAATAGCTATGCATATTGGGGACCATGTAGAAAGGGGGAAAAAAAGCTTAAATAATTGTTCTTTAAACTGCTAGAAATGGAGGTTGATTAAAAAAACAACAACTTTCTATGCAGATATTTAGGTTTATCATAAGGACAGTGTGATTAGATACCTTCTATGATGTTCTTAGTATAAACTGAAATCATTGTTATTTCTTCTTAACCTTGTATTCCAAGTTTGTATAAAAGCCATAAAAATGATTTTGTAGAGAGTAACTATTTAGTGTAATAACTTCATAAGGTGGCAATATAATGATTGGATTATTTCAAATCCCTAACCTGATTCTAGAAAGTAAAGTTGCTTCCTGTTCTTGAATAAAATTATTTTCTAGTGGATGTGGCGTGACCATGAAAGGCAGTAGGCTGACAGAAATCCACAGTTATGACTATTCTGGTGTTCAGTAAAAGCTCAGTGGTTAATGAAGTTATCACAAGTAGAAATTTGATCACAGATAAAGTCTCCAATTTTGCCTGTGTTGCTGGGCTCTCACTGGATGACTCAGCTAAACCATTGGACTAACTTTGCTTTCTCTAGACCAGATATGTGGTTAAGACAAGACTGAGGATTTGAGTTGTGACCCACATTTACCTCAAAACCAAAATTTAATTTTAGTGTCTTGTTTGTCATGCAAATTGACTACATTATGTCATGGACAAGTTTAGATTGGCAAGGGTCTTATTAGGTGCCTTTATTCATACGATATATATTAATTTTTTGATTCATTAAAAAACTCACTGGTTCATTTCCACAGATTCTCATTAAGTATCTCCCATGTGCTAAACACTGTGCTGGGCACTGGAGTTGAGGAGATGAAAAAGCACAGCCTGAGTCTTGATATCACTGGAGTCCTTCAAGCTTCTTAGTACACAACTAGGGAAACTGGGGCCCTAGAACATTTACCTGACTTAATTAAATTTCACAGTTAGTTAATGGCCAAATCAGGACTGGGATCTCAGGTTGAAAACCATCACCCTGAATGAAACATTTACCATAACTATGATGCCATTTAATTATTCTTGTAAAGTCACATAAGTGTGCTATGGTATAATTAAGCATCATATATTTATACAAACAATTAAATGTGTAATGTATTTAAACACCACATACCGGATAAAACTCAGTTGGACTTATATACAGGCAATGTATATAACAGCCTGAAAACAAACCAACAAGCAGAAAATACGGTTGCTGCTTTTAAGGAAGAATATCTTGGTTTACATTTGTAGCATTGTCTCAGTATCTTTGTCTGTGAACTGCCCATGAATAACTTGCGCTCTCCTCTGAAGTGTACTTTGTGCCATATTTTCTATGTCACAAAGACAGAAGAAAAGCAAATTGCACTTTTAGTCACATTAGGATTATGGGATATTTTTTGTTCTCTGACAAAAGCTCAATACATATTCATAGCATCCTACAAATATAGTAGAAATTCTATCTCTGCCTCTAGGCTGCCTTCAGCGAGGTCAGACCAGGCAGTTAGGGATATATATTGGTTCTTATATGTCTACTGGGAGAAATCCATTTTGGGAGGCTGGGCTGGAAAGCAGTTTAGGCTGTGAGTTATGTATATTTATAGTGCTACATTTACTCTCTTGCTGTTCCCCTGTGTGAATCGTTGTATGGGTTCATGTTGACAGTATTGGATGAGGCACAATGTGTCACCCTTTCTCGTGTAATTATATAAACATGTACCCTGTACGTGGTGACCTGGGAATGTTGATCAGAACATCTGTTATGATAAATGGAACAATGAATGAGAGTTGATTTTTGAATTGTTAAGTACTAAAAGTCATTCTTCTGATCTGTGGTTTTATGCAAATATGGGTGTTTGAAAATGTTACTGAAACCTGTCATTCCTTAACTTGCCAGAGGTAGAAAGAGAGTTTGCTTTTTATTGTTCTCACCTGGGTGCTGCCCAGCTAAGAGGAGTTATTTGTCTTTCTTGGAATCAATTGAATTAACCTTTATATCAATTTGTATAGCGGTCTAAGCATTCTAGAGCCTGCAGGAAAGTGCCAGCTTAGTGTAACCAATATTGTCAGGATAACCTCAAGACATCTTGGCAAAGATTTTTCAGTATGCATCAGCATCATTTACCTACGTTTTTGCAAATTTTGGGCTAAGAAGCTAAGAACAGTCATAATCCATCTCCCAAATGAATGATTAGATCTTAGACCAGGGGCAAATTATTAAACTCCATTTGCATAAGACCCCCTGGCTATTCTGATTGCTTGCAAACCCACTTCATTGCATCTGGAAAGCCAATCTCAGTATTATCAGCTACCTTTGCCATTATCAGCTTGATGGAAAGCAGAAGACATGTTAAATATCTTAAGGTTGTTTTCATGTGTTTGTTTTACATCCATTTTAAAAGGTTTTAATTTATTTTTCCTATTCGACTCACAATTGGTTTCTAAGTTTAACAACAGTTTTAATTTTGAGTTGCTTAGCACTTCTGAAGTTTTGGGGGAAATTTCAAATTGCTCACATATTCAAAAAATATTGGAAAGTGCTGTTCTGGGGAGGGAGGGAGGACATATAAAAGCATCATTGCTCTGCCTGATCTGAATCAGCTTTCTAAAACCAGATCATCTTTGGTTCAACTTTCAAGGTCATTGTTTTGTAAAGATAAAGAGGTTCATTTCTATGGTGATAGGCTAAATTTGCTGAATCTATATTTGGATATTTCCTCATGATTGGAAACATTCTCCTTTTTGCTTGGGTTCTGTCCAATGCTAAGAATCTAAACTTGTATAATGTTCTGTATCAAATTGCTCCATAATCAAAAATTGTTTTCTTTCTATAAAGGTACCTCAGATATATAAACATTATTTTTATTTTAAGAAGTACAGGAAATAGTAATTTCATATAATATTTTCATTTATAGATATCTTCCATTAATATTTAGGTATATATCCTTTCAGAAATATTTGTCTATGTGCATGTTAATTGGAATAACTATACTTTATTGAGATAGCACTGCTGTTCTAAGGATTTTACTCTATTCTCTCATTTAATCTTCAAAACAAATCTATGAAGTTGGTATTTGCTAATTCTAATAACATAGCTATTTTTTTTCCCATTAGGACAATGACATTTAAATAAATTATATAATTTATACAAGGCCACTTAGTATGAAGGCAAAACTGGGCTATAAACCCAAATAGGTTGACTTCAGATTCCTTATTTTTAACCAATACACAATATTGCATTTTAAAAACATGCTGACTACTACTTTTGACCTGCTATTACATTAGGAATATATCCTGAATATTTTTCATGTCAAAGAAATGTATATCTACCCAAGAATCTTAAAGGTTGTACACTATTCCATTGGTTTGCAATTCTGTAGAGAACAAACCCCCAGAGGATGTACATTTACATTGCTTCTAGTTTATTTCATCATTAAAAATAATACTTCTTTGAACATTCTTGAACATATATAATTTAAAGTATAATGTCTAATTCTTCAATATCCAGGTAGTTTGTCCTTTCTACTAACACTGTTTATTCTATAGAATTACTTGTTCAAAGATTATTCCTTGATTCACAGGACAAAGATATTATATTAGTGCAAGGAATATTTATTGAGCACCAACTGTGTGACAGATAAGAGCTCGAGATTCAATACTGAGCAAATGCACAAAAAGTTTACAGGCTAGTTATTGTCAATAATTAATGAATTTTAGAAGCATTTAAAAATTTTAATTTGCTTAATTATAGATTACCAATACATTTCTCAGATATTTAGGAGTAGTACCAGTTTAAATTTTCAAGGGTAGTATTCATTTTACCAGGTAAATGAAAGTCTGTCTGGGGTGTGTGTGTCTGCGTGTGCGTGTGTTTCAACTCACTCTCCATCCTGAACACACAAAAGTCCATAAACTGCAGCTGGGTCATTTCATTTTACCATAAGAAAAATGTACCCTTTTAGGCTGTGCCTACACAGAGTCAGTATAAATATATAAATATTTTGGTCAGTGACCTTTTGCTTTATTTGACAGTGTCAGGCCACTACATTTTCTTCTCTATTTTGTCTCCAGATTAACTGGCTGGTTGGTTAAGTTTTCTTCAGATGTTGCTTTTGTATGAATCTTTGTGGATAAATATCATTTTTGCATGCATAGTCACTTTTATGTACATTATCTATATATTAGATCTCTACTGGCTTACATTATATGCAATTAAATGTTTACAATGCTTTTTTGAGTTAGATGATTGGAGAATGCAAGTTACTAACTTTAATACTATACTTACAATTTTACATTTTCCTTGACAACAACTTACTGTAATATTTTCTTCTACACCTGCCTTGTATTCTTTCAGCTTTTAATTCTCAGGAAATGGTATCCATTATTGAGTGCTCAAACTAATTCTGAGGAATAAGAACGTTTACATAAATCCCAATTAGCCTTAGAGATGCAGTCTTTTATTCCATAAACTGTTCTCATTACAAACATAACTCACAACACTTTGTAACTTGCAAAGGGCTGTTGCAGATACTTGAGGCTTTCTGGATTACTGTGAAGGGAAACACTGAGGAAGGGACACATCAGATCTGCATGATTCTCTTAGTTGCCTGGGAAATAGAACATAAAGCATGGCCATTTGATCAATTTTTACTACATATTTTATAGTTCATTGATGTAAAATATGATTTTGATTTTCTTCCATTCATTTCATATTATTACTTGAAATGCCTTCTCATATCCCCTCTGCATATGAGTAGTTTATTCTTCTAATGTGTGTGCTGGCACCACGTTAAGTCCAACAGGCCAAAGATGAGAAAGTTATCTCTCCTGTCCTCAAAGAGTTTTCAGAGGGATCACGTATGGTAATAGGTTCTGCCACTTCATGCCCTGAGAAAGACTGGAATGAAAACCATGTTGCAATGGAGGCTTGAAATCTATCTGTGGGTGTTTGTGGAGAGGTGGTTTTCACAAAGAATATGTAATGGTATTATTAATGGTAACATGAATGTTAACCTTTATAGCATTATCAAAATATGTTAAAAAAGAGAATAGATATTTTTAAGGATTTTAAGAATTCTTGTTCCAAAGTTAGAAGTAAACAGTTCTTTTCTTTATCTTCCTTTATCCCCTCATTTAAAACAAAATAATAAACATATGTAATAGTTAATACTCCAATTAATGGCATAGGAAGATTAAAAAAAACACTGCAAAATAAATATGAAAAGGGGAATGCAATGACTTCCTTGAAGTTCTATTCCATATGAATAATATGTTATTTTATATGTAATATCAAATTACATATTTAGGTCACTTTATTGATTGCACAATTACTATTAAATTGATTTCTGATTTTTTTAAATATGAATTTGCTAGGCATCTATCTTATTACTATTTCTGAATTTAAACTCAAGGAGGTTTATTTAATAGTTCTAGTTTAAGTGACCAAAGGACTTGTATGCATACATATTAGCATAACCAATGGACACAGGCACTGGGGCGGTGCGGGCTTGCCCGGGGTAGGAATGGCTGTGTGTGTGTGTGTGTGTGTGTGTGTGTGTGTGTGTGAACAACAGGGGAAAAGAAAACATATGTAAATCTTTAGACAATAAAAATACCTGTAGTTTAGCCACATAACACCTAAATGCTCTTTGGATCTCAACTATTTGCATCTAGTTTTTTTGTTTTTGTTTGTTTTTTATTGGTTGAACTCAGTAATATTTTGATATGTAGCTTTTCAAATCAATATTTTCTTTTTTTTTGCAAATGAAAGTTAGAATAGTAAGGAGTATATCATATTTGCAACAAATTGACATTTAATCAGACTTTAGGTTCTGACAGAATCAGTGATACACCCCAATTAACTAAGCAATCTTAGACTCATGAGTTTTCTGAATTTCTGATCTTCAAGACCATTTCACCCAGCTCATTCCTTTAAGAGAAAACAGAGGTCTGGATAGTGAAGGGGCTTGGTATTTCCATCGCTTTTTGCCTTTTTAAAATTTAACTGACCTATATTTAAAAAATAAATCAATATAGTTAAAGTGTGTCTTCTTGTCCTTCAAGTAGTTATTGTTATTTATACTGTTTATATGGTGGTTATTTATGTGGCTGCCTTCTCTAGTATCTCAGTTTGACCTGTTCTATTTATATCCTTATAATATTCCAGCATCTGCCTTCACAATCAGTATGCATTTCTTCTGGGTCTTAAATTTCTAACATTTAAGTAGCCATTTCTCAATTTTCTTCACAGTATGTAGTGTGTATACTTTATATTTGTATTATTTGAATGTGTAACTCCAAGGTCTTCCCTATAATTTAATCGTCCATTTGTAGGGGAAAAAAACCAACACCTATTTTCTGTTCAGTAGCAAAAAATATGTTGTAAACAGTAGGAGGTTTATAATGTTAAAAACATATTTATTTTTAAAATAAGGAAGCATATTTACATGCCTGAATACAACCAATTTTTGTGCAGTGGGACTAGGACATTATTTCCTGCAACTCGATTTCATTTTATATACTGCCTTCTGTCTCATATTCTTTATTCTGGCCTCCAATCAGCAGCTTTCTTTTTCCAAATGCTTAGCACAAATTTGAACTGGATTACCTATGGTAGATGGAGAAGGAAGTATACAAGAATAACTTTCATGACTCCTATAGTTGAATGACTATAAACAATGCTAAAACTGCAAACAATTTCAGGACATTCCACAGACAAAATTTTTTTTTGTCTCATGTTTGTACAGTTTTTTAGTTTACTTGAAATATTGACACAGGTGCTAATGTGCATGCTTGGTTGAATTTGACTTTGTAACAGTATAATGAAGAACAGTATTGTTTGTAGAAATATAGCTAAAAATACTTTCATTAAGTTAGAAATAGCTGTTGCTTTCTGCCCCAAGAGAATCAAAAGCAAGTGTGAAGAATGGTAGTATCTCTCATGTGCAGTGGAGATGGGTGCTCCTGGGAAAACTTATACCTTATTCTATGTGCTTTCCACACAATTCCCTTTTGGGAAGATGTGACCTGCTTATTCATTTTTCCATGGATCATGTGCACATTTTTCCACTTGCAACACGCCGGTAACTAGGCTGGCATCCCCCAACCTAAAAAAAAAAAAAATCAGTTTTATAATGTTAAAGACATACTTTTATGGACATAAAACTCTAAAAATCTGTTTTAAGGAATTAGAAGTATTTACCATTCAGAGAAAGGAAACCCATGTGAAAACAACCAGAATTTTAGAATTAAGAGAGGCAATGTTACCCAGCAAGAAACAGTACAGCATAGTGGTGAAAAGATGGGGCCTGGATTGAGGTCTCCTGTTTATTTCTTTTTAAAAAATACTTTTTAAATTGATCTCAGAGAGGAATGGAAAGGGAGAGAGAGACCGAGATCAAGTCCACAGCCCAGATATATGACTAGGAATCAAACTGTGACCTCCTGGTTCAACCACTGAGCCACCGCGAGAAAGCTAGATCTTCTAAATCTTAGCTGCTCTTTTTACCTGCTTGATCTACCAGCTACTCAGAGTGGTATATTCATTTCCCATTTGATCTATTTCTTCTTCTAGTTTTGTCAATATATTGTCGTTTTATTTTTTTATTTTTTTAGTAGATTATGTAGATTCTAAGTTATATCATCTTGTATATTATCCCATATCTCCTTATGAATTACAGACTTTATCTCTACTTTTTTATTGCTTTAAAGTATACTTTCTCTAATATTAGAATATCTTCACCAGCTTTTGTTTGGTTAACGTGGTCTTAGGACAAATTTTTGCTGCTTGTTCCTACGTTTTTCACTATTTCGCTTGTAAGTGGATTACAGTTTTGTGCATTTTTAGCCTGTTTAATAATCTTAAACTTTAAAATACAAATTTATTAAATTTACTTTTGATGTAATTACTAATGTATTGTTTTATATGTACCATTTATAACAACCATATTAATATTTTAATATGAATTCTGTTTATGTTGTTTTACTTATGTTTTCTTATCTTTTGAATGAAACATTTTATTATATCAACTTTTTCTCTATTGAATTTTGATCATATGCTATTTCATTATTTGCTTACTATTTATCCTAGATATTAATATGCATTCTTGAGTTATTACAACCCAAAATAATTATCAATTTTACCTTTCTCCAAATACTGCTAGAACATTAACATCCTTTAATTCAATTTATGCATTTCTTGTCTAGTGCATTATTGTTACTATGCATTTAAATTCAACACACATTATAAACTTAACTAGAGGCCTGGTGCATGAAATTTGTGCATAAAGGGTGTGTGTGTCCCAGGCTGTACCTTCTTTAATCTGGGACCTCTGGAGGGATGTCCAACTGCCTATTTAGGCCCAGTCCCAGTGGGAGGGGTCAAGCCTGAATGGGAAGTTGGACATCCCTCTCACAATCCAGGACTGCTGGCTCCCAACCATTCGCCTGCCTGCCTGCGTGATTGCCCCTAACCACTTCTTCCTGCTAGCCTGATCACCCCCAACCACTCCCCTGTCCACCTGATTGACGCCTAACTGCTCCCCTGCCAGCCTGATTGCCCCTAACTGCTCTCCCCTGTTGGTCTGCTCACCCCTAACTGCCCTCCCTTTTTGGCTTGGTAACCCTTAATTGCCCTCCCTTGCCAACCTAGTCACCCCTAACTGACCTTCCCTGCTGGCAGTAATATTACTTGGGATTATTTTGAAGATTAAATGAAATCTTAAAGACCTGTTGAGTGCTTACTCTCTGGCAGCCACAGTTCTAACTTGTTCATTATGAGATAATATTTAATCTTTATAATAATTCTATACATTAATCTCCATCATAATCCTTTTTTTGTTTTTTAGAGAAGAAACTCAGACTGAGGATTTAAGCAACTACCTAAATGTACTTGATGGCAAGTGGCAGAGCCAGAATGTAAACCCATCTATAATGGCTCAGCAGTTCATGCTCATAGCACTGTCTTCCTCCACATATATAAGAGGTCCAATTTAGTTCTTGACACCCATTAGGCATGTAAATAGTTTTTAACCTTGTACTTAGTATGGGTTACCAAAGATTTTAAATATATTCAGAGTACTATTTTACAATAAGTTGATTATTCTGTAACTACACCATCAATTTAGTTGACTAAAAAAGAGAATTACTGCAAACAGAAATAATTTTTCTACTTCCCAAATATAAATTTGATCACTCTGGTATCTTTTTGAGTCCCAATTCCTTATATTTAGAGGAATTCTTATTATACATAATTTCATACTAATTTATCAGATGTAATCTTCATAGTATCATCATATGCCTTTCATATATCAAAGACTTTTGAATATATATAAATTACAAGCTGTGGAAATAGCTTATTCAGGGAGTTTAATTTATGAATGATCATGCTGAGAGTACATGGTGTGAAATTTGAAAGAGCGAAAGATAAATGCTCTCTTTTCATTAAGTACTAGTTTCCCAAATACAGAGGTTAGAGGGTATGAGGTATCAGGTGCTCCTCTTTTATTCCATTCATCAAAGTAACAATAAGGAAGAGATTCTGTTGGAGGTAGCACTCTCAGTTAAGTCACCCATAACTGAAGAGAGAGAGTTGATGTCAAGAGGAAAAAAGGCCGGGTCAAGAATGAGACATAGCTGATAGAAGTTGACAAACAGAAGGGTCATGTTTTTAAATTCTACTCCACACTTTTGGTGAAAATGATAAGCTACAAAGCTATTCACCTATTAAAAGACTTCACTTTTTGTGAGAGTTATCTTTCACAAATGTCATGTACCTTCTGAAGAAAAAACACAGAGTAACACAAATAGAGAGATGCTACTTTATTCTCATTCTCTTTTTTTGCAAGATGCTTGCAAAAAATACTTTTAAGCCAAAACCGGTTTGGCTCAGTGGATAGAGCATAGGCCTGTGGACTGAAAGGTCCTAGGTTTGATTCGGTCAAGGTCACATACCTTGGTTGCCGGCACATCCCCAGTAGGGGGGTGTGCAAGAGGCAGCTGGTCGATGTTTCTCTCTCATCGATGTTTCTAACTCTCTATTCCTCTCAATTCCTCTCTGTGTAAAATCAATAAAATATATTTAAAAATACTTTTAATACAAATAATTTTGTATTAAATTTGCATTAATAAGTATTTGGGGCTTCTAATACAATAAGTGGCATAAACTTGTTTCAAAGAATTCTGATTTCTGAATTAATGTAGACAAATTATCAATAATATAATTTTACCCAATGCTTAACTTTATGGTTATATGTCAATACTAGAGGCCTGGTGCATGAAATTCGTGCAAGAGTAGGCTTTCTTTCCTTCTGGCCACCAGCAGGCACCTGACACCTGGGCTTCCCTCACAGCCTAGGGTTCATCCAGAAGGTTGTCCAGAAGTCTGTCCAGTCTAATTAGCACATTATGCTTTCATTATTATAGATAGATGATTGTTCTGGAACTGTGTAAAATGTTGAAGGATACTATTCAGTTCTTAAGTCAAGATCTATCTATCTATCTATCTATCTATCTATCTATCTATCTATATACTAAAAGAACAGTCACTAAAGATGAAATTATGTTAAATTTAGTTAGTAATACCAAGATAATTTTGCCAGTATGGATTTCTCTGAAAGAGCATCTCCCAAATATTCAGTTCACAGAAAAAAGTAAGCACAAACTCCATGTACTTAAACAAATCACACGTGCACACATGTAAAGACATATATACACACTTAGAGATGTAGAAACGTTTTGACATTTTCTCTATTTTGTAAGAATTGCGTGATTATTCTTCCTATTTTACCAGGTGGTATTTTTGAATATGTGGAATCCGGCCCTATGGGAGCTGAGGAACTTGCATTCAGATTTGCCGTGAACACCATCAACAGGAACAGAACCTTGTTGCCCAATACCACCCTGACCTATGACACCCAGAAGATAAACCTCTATGATAGTTTTGAAGCATCCAAGAAAGGTAATTGATAGATATTTAACATTATGTGTCCTGGATTTCAAATTTCCAGGTATTTTAAAGAGATTTCTTAATTTCAAATATAATTAAACTAGAGGCCCAGAGCACGAATTCTTGCATGGGGCATGGGGCGGGGTGTGGGGGGTCTTGCTTGCCCACTCTAAGTGGGGGGGCGATTTGGGTTAGTGCCAGCCAGGGGAGGTGCCTCGGGCAGTTGGATGGCTGGCTCTGTCCCTGGTCAAACTCCCAGTCCAACTCTCTGTAGAGGGGACAATTTGCATATTAGCCTTTTATTATATAGGATTGTTAGGAACATTTTCACAAAAGATTTCTTTTCAAAATGCACCAAAAGTTATCAAGGAAATTAAAGTGATGTGACTACCCTTGGCAAACAACTGTGTTTATAACAAGAAATGCAATCAAATCTGTAAGAGTAAAATTGCTTTTTCAAGCAATTGATTGATTGATTATTAGTCAATTCCATTGTATTATTATTGTGGTCTTAATTTACTATATACCTTGAAAATCCTATAGTTCCACATGATCTCTAAGCTTTATTAGAAAATTTTGCAAACAATCTTTAATTTATATGTAATCAGTGCCCATTATTTAGCCACTGATGTTCTTTCTTGTAACTGAAAATAAATGACCAGTGATAAAAATTGGATTTTTTTAAGAGACAATTAGAATGATTTATTAATTTTATTTTATCATTAATGTTGTAACACTGTGCTTTAAACTATCAGTTAATTTAACATTTATATATGAAGAAAACTAATAGAAAAACTATTACCAAGGCATTCTTTTAGCCAAAGGACAGTAAATGTGTTTGGAGAAATGGTTCAATATTCATACTCTGTTTAAGTAGGGTGGGGTTTTTTTGTTGTTGTTGTGTTTTGGGGGGATCATAGATAGCATTCATGTAACAAGACTTAAATTTCATAATATACATTTTCTTCCAAATAATGGACTTACAAGCATTTGTTCTAAATCTCTATTTTTTAATAGTTTGCTTTTCTGTCATGCTAATATAGTTTTATTAGCTACCTTACACTGAGGGAGTGTACATAATTATTTATAATTCTACCTTCCTGAAGATTTCTTCCTAAACTCATTAATATTAATGAAAGCTGATAAGATACAATATTTCTTGAGATCAAAGAATCCTTTTCCCCCAGCTATGTAGTGTTTATAAAATCCTATATTCTGTCTGCCCTTTGAATTCATATCTTTATGAATACAAATAAGTTTCCATATTTCAGAACCATGTCAGAGAAAAAAAAAAGGGTAAAGTTTATTGAGAAATAGTACAATTATGATGATAATTGCAAAATAAGTCATTAACTGGAAGACAGTGCATTTTGTTTGTAACATATTAAGAAGAAGAAGCTCTGTCTCCCCTGAAATCATTTAGACCAAATAATATGAAATATGAGTGCAGTATAAATAAAATATTAATATGTTTCTTAATGGATTTCAAAGGTGCAACATAAAAAGGAAAGACTAAAATGTTCTAACAACAAACAGGTTACTGTCCTGGGAATACACTAGCAAAATTATGAGATGTTAAATGTGTTTTGTTTCTAAATATTAAAAGGAATTTATAAATTTTGTCATCCATTGGAAATCAAATTCATTAATTGACTTTGAGAAGAAGGAAAAACTCAAATAAGTGTATGAGTAACTTCATTTGTGTGATGTTGACAGTGTGAATGTCATGGTTTGGATCTTACCTTGTGAAGCTCTCGTATGGCAAATATGTAAAAGGATACAGTAAGGGTTATCTAATCCAGTTTTTTAACTTCATAGGGTAGTCAATAAATAAATATGTGTTGCTAAGGCTATTAATAGTTAATTATAAAATAACTTAATTATTTTGGACATTCCTAAAATGTTTTAAAATTTGTTTTCATATGCAAAAAATAAAAACTTAACATTTTAAATTTGTACATATTTTTTGACATATGTATGGTCTTACACTTTTAATAGGTAATATGGTTTTGTTCAATAAGTGGATATTTTGTAGCATTAATCCTTGAATTATTATTTGAATAATACAGATTTTACATAACTCCTCTGATAACTGAGCACTCTAATTCTTATTTGAAATACACTTAGTAACATTCTAAATAACCTAATGTAATGTTTTTCATTTTCTTGATGTGTGACTTGTCAAAAATTTAGTGAAAGAAGATCTTTTATTCTCAATGTATGTGAAATAAGATCCAAGTGAGTGAAAAATTTTAGACTCTAGCCTTTCTGTTGTTTCAGAATTTCAATCATGATTTTAAACAAGTAGGTTTTTTTCAACTAAAATTTACTCAGTTATTAAATATCTCTATTAAATATCTGTCTAGTTCATTGCATTTTATTCAACACATTGTCTGAAAGAAAATACAAGACTATTTTAAACATTAGACTCATAAACTATTTTGGAAATATTGAGTCTGAACACCTAAATCCCAATAACAATTCTTCGTAGTTCAGTTCAAATATTTGTAGGGATGGGCACCTTATAGCAGAAGACTCCAGTTTTAGACATTTCTTATTTTCTTTTAAATTTAATTTAAATTGCATCAAAATTTGTGAGAAGCTTCTAAACTATTTGTTCTTTTCCAGCCAAAGGAAGCAAACTTAAACATTTTCCACAGGCCATATATTCATATATTTAAAGATGATTTTATGTTTCCAATAACTACTCATTTTCTAGGCCCAAACTCACTTCAGTGTATCTTAAAGAATTGCAAGTCCTGTCACAATACATCTTTTCTCATCTGAAACCATCTAGATTATTTATGACTCTCTTGATTATCCTGCATATCATTGATAAGAATACATTTTTCCTGGAAGAAATATAAACTTTAAAAAATAAATAAGATCAATATAAAATGCTTATAGTAATCCAAAAGTCAAATAAAGATGATAAAGATGATTAAACAGTTATCTAAATGACTGATGTTCTTTCTACCCAATGAAATTAACCCATATGAAATCGGCCTTTTTCTTTCTTTCTTTCTTTCTTTCTTTCTTTCTTTCTTTCTTTCTTTCTTTCTTTCTTTCTTTCTTTCTTTCTTTCTTCTTTTTCTTATTTTCTTTTTTTTTTATAGCTCTATCAGGTTATGTGTAGATGGTTACATGCATAAGCTTGACTCTATTATAAGCAAAATCTTAGTTGTATGTGGCCATAGGGTTTAGTTTTTTTGTCTTAGTTTTTGTTTTTGTTTGTTTTTGTTTTGTTTTGTTTTGTTTTTAATGGAAAGGGGGACCAAGTGGGTTCTGATGAAAATAATTGAAATTGTAGGGAATGGCCAGTGGTTTTGGGAAGGAACACTCTTCTCCCAACCCCCTTTTAAGAAATATTCTTCAAAAATGAATAATTCCCTCTTGAATTCTAGAGTAGTCCTCCTTTGTCTCCTGATCTCTCTCCTTCCCTTGACATTGTCTGCGAAATTATTTGAGCCCTGAGCTGCAGGTGCCTGGGTGAATTAATTTCCTTCTAAGAAACTGAAAATATGTAAAGTTAGGAAAAAATGTAAAATTTGCTAAATATGGTTGTTATATTAAAAATAAACCCACACATTTTTCTTTACAACAGTTCCTTATGGCTTCCATATATAATGTGGGAGTGTTGGCACACTGGCATCTCTCCTCATTATTGACAGACTTTTATCTACTCCTCCTCAGCCTGTGATCAGCTGTCCCTCGGGGTGGCTGCCATCTTCGGGCCTTCGCACAGCTCCTCAGCAAACGCAGTGCAGTCCATCTGCAATGCGCTGGGGGTTCCCCACATACAGACCCGCTGGAAGCACCAGGTGTCAGACAACAAAGATTCCTTCTACGTCAGTCTCTACCCGGATTTCTCTTCACTCAGCCGTGCCATTTTGGACTTGGTGCAGTTCTTCAAGTGGAAAACTGTCACCGTCGTATATGATGACAGCACTGGTAAGAAAGATCAGTAGCCTTTGGAGCACAGTTTTAAATGTCAATACTTTTGTTCTGCAACTTACTCAAGATGCTTACTGTAGTCTTGTTAAACGGAGGAATGGAAAGATATTTGGCATTAAATATCAATACTAATTTCACATTCAAACAAACAAAACTATCCCAGTTAAAATCATATGCATTTTTATATTTATTGAAAAAGCACTTTTTTATGTGAAGGATCAGTTAGTAACAACTGTAATTTTGGATGAAAGATGCAAATAGTATGAAATACGATGTTGAAATCTTTATCCCAAAAGCATCTCTGCTGGGTTCAATAAAATTATTCAACTTAAAACTTCATAATTGGCTTTCAGTGAAATTTGTCAAGAAATTCAAGATTTTGTTCTTACGTTTTTTTCTAGCACATTAGGAGCAAAGAATGTTTATGAAGAGTAATAACCTTTAACTATATTACAAATTAAAGTTTGAAAATATTTTTATCTTAGATTTCAAACAATGTAATATCTATTAAAATACTCATAATTTTGGAAATGTTTATATGTAGACATATTTTAGGGACATGAAAAATAAAATTTAGTAAGTGATATTGATTGGGATCTTTAGTAAATAATTGTTATGCTTTCTTGTTTTAATGTACACAATTTTATATATGAATGGTTATCTTTAATTATTAATTAAAATAAGTCCAAACTATAAATATAAAAAAATAAACAGTAAAAGTAAAGTATTTTTCTTGCAGTTACATTGTTGAAGGATGTACATACTATTCTAGATATTATATACTGATAAGGAATTTCATGCTTAGATACTTATCAGTGATCTAAATAGTGCTCTTTAAATTCAAATTTTACAATATATTTTTTAAGTTAATATCTAATTTAAAAGTAAAATATTTATAAATAATAACTTTCTATGTGCATGGTTTATCTGGATTGTATAATGTGGTCATCCAGGGCATCCTCAGTTACAAACCGGTCCACATATGTTTAAGGATAGTCACATATGAATATGAATACATGTGCATTATGAATCCCTGGGTTATTTACTTCTCTATTTCCTCTGATATACTTCAGGTGAATGATGCCCAAATATTACATACCCTCATACACACACACACACACACACACACACACACACACACATTTATATATGGATGTTGTACATGTGATATTTTGTATTTATTTATTAATATCTTAAAACTCCTCAGAGGAGAAAGAAAATTTGTAAGTGTTCATAATTTTTATGGACATGCATTTATCTCTCAACACCCCTAGGGGAGTGGTTTCCAGGACCCCCCGCCCCCAGGACTCCAAAATCTGCGGATATGCATGTCCCTTCTATAAAATGGTGCAGTATTTGCAAATAAGCTAGGCATATCCTCCTGTGTATATTAAACCATCTTTAGATTGCTTATAATCTCTAATACAATGTGAACACTATGTCAATGGTTTAGGAAATTATGACAAGTGAAAAGACGGAACAGACACAACCATCATAGGCCTAACTACATAGTACACAATGGTAACAACATTTTCTTTGGATCCACAGTTGGTTTAATTCAGGAATGTGGGATATGTGGGTACAGAGGACTGATGATACCACCTTACTTCACTATTTGTGTGTGAGTGTGTGTGGCATTTTTATTTCATACATGTGGTTCTTGAGTGATTGAATTGACTCTAAGATAAACCCGTGGTTGGCAAACTGCGGCTCACCAGCCACGTGTGGCTCTTTGGCCCCTTGACTATGGCTCTTCCACAAAATATCACTGCCTGGGCGAGTCTGTTTTGAAGAAGTGGCATTAGAAGAAGTTTAAGCTTAAAAAATGTGGCTCTCAAAAGAAATTTCAATCGTTGTACTGTTGATATTTGGCTCTATTGACTAATGAGTTTGCTGACCACTGAGATACATGAAAGATCCTCTTCTAAATGGATTAATAAGCATATAAAAGTAGATTTATTTTGTATTGTTGAATATATTTAAAAGTCTCAAAGTATAGTTTTAAGGGTATAATTTAACAGAGAATTTTTAAACTTCCAGTGGAAAAATGTGAGTATTTGATCATGTGGGAGGGACTCCGATTGTAACTAGCACTGTGAACTGCAATGGGGGGAGAGGGGAAGGGGCGCATGCAGAATTCACCACATACTCAATAAGATGATCATTATTAATTCCATTATGGACTGAATGTATCTGCTTTTTACCGCAGGACACACTGTGCCATTTTATTTATGTTCCCTTCTTCTCTGTCCAGATTCACTTATTATGTATGCCTTTCCTCCCATTTATATTCATTTCTATTTTGTTGTGTTGTCCAGTTTGATACATGGTAATTATACTTCCATCCAGCCTTTGTTTCCGCCTCTAAAACAGATGGGGTGATAGATGAAATATAGTGCTGGAGTAGGGGAAATTCTTAGAATGATGTTAGCAGGAGCTGTTTATTTTTTATGATAATTAGCATTTGTTGTTGTCATGGATGAATGCTTTTAAACACCCTGAAAGTCTGTTACAGCTCTGAATGATGTCCAGAAATGATAGAAAAGAATTGGCTTCAGAAACAAAGCTGTGTTTCTGTCAGTCACTTTGGAACATATGATTCATTTTAAATAAAAACTAAAAATAAGTTGGGTAGCTGTCAGCTCGTAAGCAATTCCAGGATAAGTTGTGAATATCTGCTTTAAATTCCTGTACTTCATCTTTGTTTATAGATCAGCAGTCCATTAACGAAGATCTCTGGACTAGTAAATAAGTCTGGGATTCTATTTCTAGGTTGCTAAGTTACTGGTACACCTTTGGAAAAAAGAAGAAGGGACTGAAGGCCTGGGAAGAGGGCTGGAGTGGGTAGAGAAGGTGGATAGAGTAGAGTGAGGAGTTGGAGAGTGAAATGATGTGGTAGAACATAATTATAGTGTGGCTAGTACAGATAGAGAATATATATATATATATATATATATATATATATATATATATATATATATATATATATAGTGGCAGCTTAGAAGAGGAGCTTTTATTTATTTATTTTATTCTTATTTTATTTTGTTGTTTAAAGTATTACAAATATTTTATTTTATTGTTTAAAGTAGTACGTATGTCTCCTTTTTCCCCCCATTGACCTTCCCTTGGCCTCCCCTCCCCACCCACCCCCCACACACATGCCCTCACACCCCCCCCCCCCACCAGTGTCTTGTGTCCATTGGTTATGCTTATATGTATAGGAATCTCTTTCACTGCCCGTGTAGAAAGAGTTCCAGTTCAAGGTTCGGGTTCCAGAGAAGGGCCACACACAAATGAAAAGACTTGAGACTTAAAGAAATTCAACTTGGCCATATGGGGGGCCAGGCGGTAGTCCTACCCTAGTGGGAGAACTACTACTGCTCTGGCCCTGCCGTCCCTTTTATTGAGGCTTTGGGGAAAACATCTTAGGCAGCATAAACAGAAATTTACATGTAGCCCTTAGGCAGGAAATAACAGAAACAGGACAAACCAGGTGGAGGCTGCTTCAGCTAACAATATCTCAACTAAAGGTTAGAGCAATTAAGGTTGTTGACCGGCCTTCCTGGCTTCCAGTCAACATCTCTTTTTTTATTGAAACTGATTTGTTTTCCAGCATATATGCATACATACAAGTCCTTCTGTTGAAGTAGGGGATGTTTTAAAGCCGCTTAAGAGAAATCAGAGGAAGTGTTTTGGTGAAGCTGATATCAGGAAGTTATCATGATGTTACAATAGGAATGTGTCAACTAGAGGAGGGGACTGAAAGGTGCAACATGTAAAGATGTGAGGATGCCTGAGGGAACCAGTTAATCAGGGAACTGTCCATGTTTCATTACTGAGCACCAGAAACAGTAAAGATGAGGAATGATGAGGAAGAGTTTGTAAAAATCCAGGATAGAAACAATCACAAAAATTCTCTACTAGCTACTCTACCTCTCTTCCTTCCCCCAAACCCCCCTCCTGATTTCTGCATGTTTATAGTAATATCAGTTATGTCTGTGTAACATGACCCTACTTTCTAAGCCACCATTGAGTATCTCAAGGATGGGCGTGCACCCATTCAGTTCCTTTCTTAAGAAGTCAGAAAAGGACACAGAAAGAGCAGGACCCTGGGAAACCTGGACTGTCAAGGTAACTGTGGCCTTTGGTGTCAAAATAATCATTCAGGATCGAAATCCTGGCTTGTTGTGTAATTTTCAGCAAGTTACTTGACTTTAAAAGCCTGCGTGGACACATTTGTAAGTTGAAGATAATAGATACTTAAGTGAATTGTAGTCATGACTAATGAAATATGTAAAGTGCCTTATAAACCCCACATAGTAGGAGCTTAAAACTGACAATACAAATGTCATAGGCTATGCACTATTTATTTCTTATTTTCTAGAAAAAGGAATTTTTATTAACTCCACCTAATTTTTATTAACTCCACTTTTTTTTTTTCTTTTTTAATACGGGAAAATCTATATGGAAAGATTTGACATTATTTGCCCAAGGTTCCATAGCCAATAAATAGTAGAGCTGGGCTTTGATCCTCAGCAGTCAACTCCAGAACTCACTCTGTTCAATATTATGATACATTGTTAGTTTTTTATTTTATTTTTATTTGATTCATTTTGCAGTCATTGTTTAAAAAAGAGAGACACAATCAGAATTACTTTTGGCAAAGGCTCTCTGACTATAGTGTGACGAATATGTTGGAGCTACCATGATAAGGGGGAAATAGGACAAGACCAAAAATAAGAGAATTTCTGAATTACTCAAGTTGAAGAAAAGAGTACCAGTCACACTTAGGGAGATTTTGATGAAGTGGTGTTGAGGTAGAGAATTCTCCGAAGATTTGACAGTTACAAATTGTAGGAATTTAATAAGTAAACAGGGGAAGGAGTGATGCAGACAGAGAAAAAAAGAATGAACTCTATGTTTCTATACTGGGCCACATTTACCTAAGTGGGGAAGCAATAAAATGATATTTGGGAGATGGTATAGTAAATCTGGTTCTTAACACATTCATTTTGAAACAGCTATGAAATATTCCCTTGGAATCATTCAGAGCTGTTGGAGGTATTAGCACATCTTGAAAAATATTAATCTAATATGGGTATATTATGCTTTCATTTGCATTTTTCTCTGACCTCCATTTGGACTTTTTTGTTATATGAAGAAATGAAGAAAATTGACCAAGAAAAAAAGGTAAACAACACACAGGATTATGGTACAAGGAAGTTCAGAGTTATGTTAGTGAGTAAGCAGTAATGATGATGAATAAAGACGTGAAGATAAGAGAGAATGCAAGTTTTTAAAATTAATGATGAAAAATCAGTCAATTCTTTACATATATAATAGTTATCAAATAAATCTTTGATTAATTTCTATTACATTAATAGACAAAAAAGTCCAGGACCTTTATCCTAAGCAAAGGCAGAAATGATTTGTTTACTACCTTCTATAACTTGGATGAAGTATATTTATAGACCATGTTCTAGATATATCTGTATGTGCCTTTGGAGTTGGTATAATAAAGTATAAAGTTAACTAATAGAAAATTTTTATTTTATTATATCTTGGGCCTATATTTAAACAGGAAAAATAAAAATTCAATAGAGTAAGTTAATATGAAAATATATATTCTGGTAAGATACTATTTTTTTAATAATATAACAATTTTTGTATTGCAAAACAGATAACTAAATAATTTTATTTTTTCCAGTGAATGGCATATTTGCATCTAAGGTGATTATATATTTCATGTTCTAAATACAAAGCTCCAAGTTCTCTAATTCCAAGTGCAATTATGAATTAAACCTAATTATCTGAATTTAGTTGATTATATAACTTGGTGTACTAGTGTTCCACAAAGTAGATTTTGCTTGAACAAAGTTTATTTCTATTTAAGCAAACATAAAAATTATATGAAATATTATGACTTGAATTCTGAGTATATATTCTGAGTATATGAGAGTGAATATTTTTGAACATTCATAGAACTACTTCTTTCTCTATGTTTTAAAATCTTTAAGTACATGAAAATCTTTAATTTTTTTTTCTAAAAGACAATCATACAATTCATATATGAAATCATACAATTCATAAATAAATAAATATATTTAGTGAAATAAATATGTATGTAGGTCTAAACAAAAAGCCAGGAGTATATCTGGTACCAGACTTTAGTGATTGGTAATATTGTTTTTCTTGGAAAAGAAAAAAATATCATAAAGTGAGAATAATTCCCTGGTGACGGTCAGACACAGACAGTTTCCCTAAATTTAAATCTGGGACATATTGGATGAGCCTCTAGGTGGCTACTTTCCCCTTCGTCGTTTCCTGTTCATGTCTGTCACCCTCTCTGTGTAGCATAAGGGGAAGCATAACACTCTGATCCAATTTTCATTATTCCCTATCCCAGGGAAAGAAAAAAAATTTGGCATCTGTGCCATCATCCTCTCTGTATTACCTACTTCTTTTTAGCCATTAATTCCCATTCTTATACTCCTGAAGTCTTTATTTGTTCCCTGATTCTTAAAAGCTGCTTTTGTTCAAGGCTCTAGTCCCAGTCTTTTTGTTTTTTACTTATTTACCTCACTCTCTCTAAAGAGTGAGGTACACAAATAGACTCATGGGTTTCTACTCGTTTAGTAGAAACTAACCTGTGCCTTCCTCCACCAATGACATCTGTGCCACTTAATGATGAGGATATGTTTTCAGAAATATCTTGTTATATGATTTCATCATTGTGTCAACATCAAAGAATGCATGTACAAAAGCCTAGATTCTATATCTACTACATACCTGAACCTCGGCTATGGTATTACATTGTCGTATATGTGTTCTGTCATTGACCAAAACGTTGTTGCACAGTGCATGGCTACTTCAGTATCTTCTACCAACTCCTTATTCACAAATCGAGCCCACCCACTGATCATCTTTATATGGATGTCTCACAGGCACATCTAACCTAACATGGTACAAAACAAACATATTATCTGTATCTCAAAATTTGCTTTTTCTCCTGGATTTCCCTCTTTACTGGGTTGTCCAGCGAGATCCCTACTGAGAATTCTAGACTCTTGTCTTTCTTTCACCCTTATGTCTAATTGATCACTTAATGCTTCTTATTTCTATTTGCATCTTTCAAAATTAGCTTTATCCTCTATTTCCACTACATTAGTTAATGTCTGTATAATTTACTCTTTGACCATGTTCTGTCTACTGTCCTATTTAAGCTCATCTATCTGATGCAGAGGAAATAGTATTTTTTTAATGATAATCTGGTCCTAACTAGTTTGGCTCAGTGAATGGAGTGTTGGCCTGCAGACTAAAGAGTCCCAGGTTCGATTCCTATCAAGGGCATGTACCTTGGTTGTGGGCATATCCTCAGTAGGAAGTGTAGTGTGCAGGAGGCAGCTGATTGATGTTCATCAATGTTTCTAGCTCCCTATCCCTCTCTGTAAAAAAATCAATAAAATATATTTTAAAAAAGGAAAGATAAACATTAAAATTAGTTTTTTTTTTAAATTATAGTCTGTCCACTTTGGTTTCAGGCTTAAAGCCATTTGGTGGCTCCTCAATTTGTAGAAGAATGAATTCTAATTTCTCAAACATGCCACATGCAACATCCACATTGATACTTTCATGCCTCTCTGATTTTACTTCCCTGGTATGTCTCCTATAAATACTTAAGCTACAACTTGTCTTATATAATTATATTCCTCTCTTTCCAATCTTGCTCTGATATTGCACAGTTTTGCTGTATAGAAGCTGTTCTCTCTGCCTGGTATACCTTTTCCCTTTGGTGATCCACCACCTTCAGGTGCACCCCAAACAGTTTTAGAAAGTATAAATGTGAACTGACATTCTCTGACTTACTTCTGTTATTTGATAATTCTATTCTTTGTGTGTATGATACAGGCGTTAATTTAGTTGGTAAAATAATTCATCATGAGTTCTATACTCAAGCTTATTTTCATTGTACTCACCTAACCCATTTAGCAAGGGTGATTCTTTCCTGGACATGAAAGGCCTAATTGTTTTATAATTAATTCATCTGTTTATTTAAAACTTCATTTTTAAAAATTATTTTCTTTAGTCCACAAACAATTACCAAACATTTGCTATCTGTCAGCACTGTTCTAGACACCGGAAATTTAAGAGTGAACAAAACAGACAGAAATTCTTTGTCAGGTGGAGCTTGCATTCTAGTTTGGGTGATATACAATAATAATATCTATATTAAATATTATCCAATGTAGTAAGTATTATGGAGAGCTAAAGCAAGAGGGCCATATAGGGAGTACAGGGGAGTACAACTTAATAGTGCAATATTATAGTTGAGTTGTCAGAAGTGACTTTATTTACAAGGTGACATTTGAACCAAGATTTGCATGAGCTGAGGAAATATACCATGGAATATCTGAAGAAAAAGTGTTTCAGAGAAAAAAACAAGAAGAAAAACAGTAACTAGGGGAGAAAGAGATAGAATTTCAAAAAAGGGACTTTATTTCTTTTTTTTTTAATTTCAGTTTGGAGGAGTTTGGGAAAACTGAAAGCTAAAGATGTTTTTGATATTGTGTTATATATGTGTACATGTTTATATATGTACATATAAACATACATACATATGTGTTCCCTTATTGTCTTGGCAACAGTAATGTCATTGTTTAAAAATAATTAAGTGTAGAACATTTCAGAATAAATGTTCATTTTAGCAATGATTATGGTCCATAGTACCAACCTCTAAACAAGTGAGAGAATTCATTTAAAATACAATAAAACTCCAGGTAAAGAAGAAGAGAAATGAGTCTAATATATGTCTATTTCTGAAATATGTAATAGATTGGTTATCAGTTATTCAATTAAAATATATTGATCCTGTATCAGCAATATTTTTAAAATTCTAAAACTTGAATGTATTAGAACCCAGGATTGATGCTCATGGTATATCAGGTTAACAATACTGCCTTCTAAAGCAGTTTTCTCAAGTCCACTCACCATTGTGTAAATTTTTTTCTTGTTTTAAATATAATCTATATAAAGTATATTTGGAGACAAAATTGTCTAACATCAAAAATTTTGAGAAAACAAGAAAGGATTAACACTCAAATTCCAGACAGGATAATTGTCCATAATTATTGCAGTATTATTTTAGTTGGGAAATGACATGGTTTCTACCCTGATAGTATTTCAGTGACTCAAAAAACAGCTCAAGTAATAAACTTATTTTGTATAAATGCACTAAATACATGCTAAGTCTATCCTGTGACAATCAGAGCCTTGAATAATAAAATCCAGTAACAATACAAAGCCATAAGCTTTCCTTCTCCCCATATATCCAGAAAAGAAATTATTTTACAATTAATAAACACTTGCATTTCTGTAAACACAGCTGTCTTTCTTTTGATAAAATAAAATTTATTACATAATATTAAAATGAAAATCCAAAGCACTGGTCCTTTAATTTAACTGGTATCAGAAATGGTATTTTCTGGGCTGCCATTAAACTAGAGATTCCTTAGTCAACTTCTATGATTCAGGAACTTGGGGATTATACCCAAGGACTTGCAATTGGACGAGGCATTACTAGTGTTTATCTAATTATCTCTCCCACTAGACCTCAACGAATTGAAGTTAACTAATCTTCGAATTTAGGTGCGGCCATATGGGTTGCTTTAGTTGATGAAATGTGAGCAATAGCATTGCTCACTTCCTGGTAAATCATTTCATTACCTGGCACTAATTCCCCAGTTTACTCATTCCCTGCCAGAGCAATTGTGCTCTATGTTCAAAGCATCCTAAAATGCTGAGCCAAAATATTGAAGATAGCAGCCTTGGAGAATTATTTTTATTTATAGTAGACTTTACTTTTAAGAGACATACAATTTTGTTCTGTTTAATCGCTGTGATTAAAGGATTGATTTTTCCTACAACATAACCTCGTCTAGTACTTTTCAAACTTCACTGTGCAATAAAGTAATTAAGAAATCTTGTTAAATATATCTTGCGGCTCTTACTCCCAGAGTCTGATTTAGTAGGGATAGAATGTGGCCTGAGACTTTTTCTTTCTAATAAGTTGCCAAGTGATTATCATCCTTCTAGTTTAGCAACCACTGATTCATCTGATCTTGAATAACATGCAAATTATCATATATTAAAACAATAATTATCGATATGCAAAACTTGTTAATAGAATAAACAAAGACACAATTTTATAGGTAAAAAAATTTAACATTTTTAAGCAAACCTAGAACGATTTTATAGTGATTTAATATTGTCAAATTATAAACTACTTATTAAAATATTTAGTTTTCTGAACTTCTATACTATGTAGTGTTAATTATACAAAATATTCTTTCTCTTAGAGAAAAACAGTTCTGAATTTGTTTTAATATGGAGGAAGGACATTACACTCTAAATATAGTAAAAATTGTCAAGTATAAATTAATAAGATTTAGAATAATCTAACATTGGTAAAACAATTTATAATATCCATTTCAGCAAATTTACAAATAGTTTTACTTTTTAATTTAACTTCAAAAGAATTTTTCAAAAAGTCCTAATTGCATGACTAATGATTCTGATTTGTCAATTAAGCGTATTTTAAATCTCCTGTTCCATTTTCACCATTAACATTTTATGCTTTCATCCAATTGAAATAATTAGGTTGGCATTAAAGAAAGAAAATTAAGTCAGTCCTTGAAATCTTAACACTAACTTGTTAATTAGCCCATTAATTATACAATGAAAAATGACAAGCTATAATTTCCTTTTCTAAAGTATTGCTGAAGGTCAGAGAGCTCTTTTATTGGCATATTGAGAGACTAAACAAATGAAGTTTTTTTTCTTTTCTTTTAAGTACCATCAGATGTCATTGGAAACTCTGCCAAGGAACTAGATCAATATTTTAAATATAATTTTTAAATATCATTTTATCTATTCTTAAATGAAATAGTACCTATTATATACTAAGAAGTAAAATGATACTCAATAACCAAAAATAAAATAATCCAATAAAATAATGGATGGAGGACCTAAATATACATTTTTCCAAAGAAGACATACAGTTGGCCAACAGGTGCATGAAAAGTCATCAGGGAAATGTAAACCCTCTCCATAATAAGATAGCACCATATAAAAGACTGGTGATACAAGGGTTGGTGAGAATGTGGAGAAAAGCAAACCTTTATTCACTGTTTTTGGGAATGAAAATCAATACAGCCACTATGGAAAACAGCATGGAGATTCCTCAAAAAAAAAATATATATAGAACTATCATGTGAATCACCAATCCTATTTCTGGGTATGAATCCAAAGGAAACGAAATCAGGATCTCTACTCCCATGTTCACTCCAGCATTATTCACAATAACCAAGGTATGAAAACAGCCTAGGTTCATATATGGGTGAATTGATAAAAGAGATGTAATCTATATATCATATTACACACACACACACACACACACACACACACACACGCACACACACGCCCTCATGAACACAAAATGAAATATTATTCCCCTATGAGTAAGAAGGAAATTCTGACATTTGCAACTATTGGATGGAGCTTGAGGGTAATATAATAAAAAAAAAAAGTCAGAGGAAATCAGACAATGTATGATCTCATTTATGTATAGAATCTAAAAAAATATGAATTCAGAGAAACAGAGAGTAGAATGGTGGACAACCAGAGGCTGGCAGGTAGGGTAAATGGTATCTATTCCAGTTATAAGATGAATACATTCTGGAAATATAATGTACAGCATGATAACAATATTGTATTATACACTTGAAAATTGCTAAAGAGTAGAAATTAATTGTTATCACCTCTTCTCCCCTTCTCCCCCCAAAAATTGCTAGTTATGTGAGGTGATGGAAGTATTAACTAACACTATTGTGGTAATAATTTTGCAGCATATATGTAAATAAAATATTCAAGTTGTGTACTTTATACTTAAAACAAAGTTATATATCAATTATATTTTAATAAAGTAGAAAAGAAGTAAAGTTACAAAGCTATCTGTATTTGTATGTTAGAAGAAACCAAATCTAGCCTGGCCAGCATGGTTCAGTGGTTGGTGTCAACCTATGAACCAGAAGGTCACAATTCCAGTCCTATCAGTGTACATGCCTGGGTTTCAGGCTTGATTCCCCAATGTGGGGCAAGGACAATCAGTGATTCTCTCTCATCATTTATGTTTCTCTCTCTCCCTCTACCTCTGTGAAATCAATAAACTTACATATATATATATATATATATATATATATATATATATATATATGCAATTCTAAAGGACATGCCCAGATCTTAGCTTTTATATAATTGAAAATGGGCTTCTTATTCTACAGCAAAGATCAAAGATCATTCACAGAGACTATTGGAAAATCAGAGATACAAAGAATAGTTTTCTGTGCCTATAAAAGCAGTGATTCTTGAAAGTAACTTTTTTTTAGTAGAGGCAGGGCAGATTTTACATGAATAGTGACCTACTATGATATTGTTTACTTAAGTATAAATGTTTTTTATTCAATACAATTTAATTTATTGCTTCACTATTTAGGAGACTAGGTATGTGCTTTGACTGGGAATCAAACCAGCAACCTTGTGATGTAGGGGATGGCACTCCAACCAACTCAGCCACCCAGCCATTTAATAAATGTTTACTTATTTAAAAAAAAGCAAAAAACCATGATGCCTTTAAGATATAAACATTTATGTTGAACAAAAGTGGAACATAAAATACAAATGCCCCATCTCCCCTATGCAAGTATAGGCTATAGAGTTCCTTAAAAATATCAACTGCTGTGATTAGTTGAAAATTTTCTTTATAAAACTGAATTATAAGTTGGTGATATTTTTATTGCACTATTATTTTTAAAATCCTGAAATTTATTGCTCTTGATTAGTCCTTATTGTTCCTTTAAGATTAGTCCTCTTAAGAATTTTGATGCTAATGTAACATTTTTTTAAAATTTAATAAATCTTTATTGGTCAGATTATTATGATTATTCCTCTTTTTTTCTCTCCATAGCTCCCCTCCACCAGGTTCCTACTCCACCTTCTGCCCCTCCCCCCATCACTGTCCTCATCCATAGATATACGATTTTTCAATATAATTTATTCAATATAATTTAATTTATTGCTTCACTATTTAGGAGACTTATAATTTTTGTTCAGACTTTTCCTGCAACCCCACACCCCTTTTCCCCAAGAATCTTCAGTCCACTCCCTTTCTATGCTCCTGATTCTATTATATTCACCAGTTAATACTGTTCATCAGATTTTTTATTCCCTTGGTTTTTAGATTCACTTGTTGATAGTTACATATTTGTTTAATTAGTTACATAATTTTTATCTTTAGCTTCTTCTTCCTCTTCTTAAAAAATACCTTTTCAGCATTTCATATAATTCTAGTTTGGCGGTGATGAACTCCTTTAGCTTTTTTTTATTTGTGAATGTAACATTTTAAATTGCATTAATGTACACTTATTTGAATATGAGCAGCACTTCTGCTCTCCACTATCTCTCCAAAAGTAGGGTCAATTATAAAAATCCAACTTTGTTATTAAAGACTTAGCCTATATAATAAAACCCTAATATGCATATCAACCAAACCCTAATATGTGGAATGACCAGTCACTATGATGTGCACTGACCACAAGGGAGCAGATGCTAAATGTAGGAGCTGCCCCTTAGTGGTCAGTGCACTACTCAGCCAGGAGCCAGGCTCACAGTAGGTGAGTGCAGTGGTGGTAGCGGGAGCCTTTCCTGCCTCTAGGGCAACACTAAGGAGAAGAGAGCCTAGCTGTAAGGAACAGCGAGCAGGGGAGTGGTAAGGAGGAATGGGGTCCTGACTACAAGAGGGGTCACAGGCTGGACTAAGGGACCCCCACATGCAGTGCACAAATTTTGTGCACCAGTCCTCTAGTTAAAATAAATGATATTTACCAATTAATTTTTTTAACCGATCACAATCTAGTGCTTAGAATAGTATTTCATTTAAAATTTTATCTGGATCTACTTACTTTTGAAAAAATATATTTTATTGACTTTTTACAGAGAGGAAGGGAGAGGGATAGAGAGAAACATCGATTTGAGAGAAATATTGATCAGCTGCCTCCTGCACACTCCCTACTGGGGATGTGCCCGCAACCAAGGTACATGACCTTGATCAGAATCGAACCTGGGAACCTTTGAATCCGCAGGCCAATGCTCTATCCACTGAGCCAAACCAGTTAGGGCTGAATATATTTACTATATATATATTTCAGACAGGAAGGGAATGGGAGAGAGAGAGAGAGAAACATCAATGATGAGAGAGTCATCGGTTGGCTGCCTTCTGCATGCCCCCCACTGGGATCAAGCACTCAATGGGGGCATGCGCCTTTGACTGAAATCGAACCTGGGACCCTTCAGTCCGCAGGCTGATGCTCTATGCACTGAGCCAAACCAGGGAGGGCAAGGATCTAGCTACTTTTATAAATTTTAGTTTTATGACTTCTCTCTCCAGTAAGCTGTTCCAGGGGATTCATCTTCTTCTGGACTGTACCCTCCCCCAGGTACAGGTGCTGGCTCCCAGTAAATGCTCAGTGCATATTTGTTGAGTGAATAACTAAGTAAATACTATTCAGTTATATGTCCAAGAACCTATATTTTGACCCAACTACATCTTTCACTTTGATTTCAAATAAAATGTTTTGTTATTCTGTTTGGCAATGTACTTATATTTCTGTATGTGTAGTTGAGAAAGTTCAAAACTTCCTGTGTTGATCTTAATCTGTTAATTCTTACCTGCAAGCCTTCTGATAAAGTAAAAACTAAACATAATTACAAAGGAAATCTTAGTGGCTGATAAAAAATGCATCTTGACTGTAGTAATAAGTTCATGATATCAAAACTAATCAAATTTTGCTCTTTAAATATATATACTTTAGGGAAAATTAAAAACCCACACCAAAAAGAGACTAATACATTAACTTCTTTTATGTTACAACTGCATAATTTCTGTTAATATTCTGACCCTATACTTAAAGATTTGCAAAATATATCACTGGAGAAAATTGAGGATGACTTTGAGATTCTTTGACTATAGGATATATAACTTTCCTGCCAGATAGAGAAACTAAAACTGCTACAATTGTATGTTGTCAGCATTATCTTAAAATTTCCAAATTACAACCAGGAATATATGGACAACACAGACATTTGGAGAAGAAATTATCTCATCACTATTAACAGGGAGAAGAGACAAGAAAGACATAATGCATGAAAGATAAATCTCACTAATGATCATCCTAACAACTGCTGTTGAGAACTTGCTGCATGCTGGTTATGGTCTAAGTACTTGGTGTGCATTCCTCAATTGTCCTATTTCACAAATTGGTTTTGTTATCCTCATATACAAATGTGGAATCTGAGTTTTAAAGACAGTAAGGAACTTTTCCAAGGTGAAATACTGTGGTGTCGGGATCAGGATTTGAATGCCAGTGTTGAATATAACACTTCCGTCCCTCACTACTAACTCTGCCTTCAGCACAAGTAAGCAAGTATCGGCAAACACAACTAGGGCTGATGATAGAAGAAAACTGTTATATAATACATATTGAAGGTTGAGGAGGTTCTTAGCAGATGAAACTAAATGATGTTCCAGAGTCCATAGCTTCTTCCGCATGTCTTTAATTTTATATGGCTAAATCTTGATGTAGACAGTTGGCTGCATGCAGAAAAGTGCTAAGGCCTGCAGAAAGTGTTAAACAAAAGTAATAATATGATATCATCTTTGCAACTTTTACACTCTATGCATTTTTGAGGATTCAAAGTTTTCTCCAAGGCTATAGAAGTGCACATTAAGCCAAGGTTTTATTTTATGAGACATAAGAAACTGCAACAGACAAACAAAAATAGGAGATAAGCAGAGATGAGTAAATGGTATATAGTGTCTCTAGTTTTACAGAGGATAAAGATTATATCTGAAGCAGCAGACTGTCACTATAAAAAGGATGCATAATGTCTCTTATACAACTCCCTAAGTCATTTGCTTTTTTTTTTTTCATACTAAAGATGAATAGCCCCTGCCATATTGTAAAAGGGCAGGCAAAGTAAAGTTAGATCATGGAAAATCTACCTAAATGGCTGGAATACACATTTAATGGTGAGTACATAAAGCATTCAACATGGAAAGCAGAAGTCAGCATTACACATCACTGTGGTATGAGAAGTACCAATCTCAAATATCTATGGCTTAAGCCAGAGTTTCTCGTCCTTGAAACTACTGGCATTGGGGCCAGATTGGTTCTTTGTTGTGGAGGGCTGTCCTGTACATTGTAGGATGCTTAGTAATATCCCTGGCCTCTACCTATTAGATGACAGTAACAATACCCACCTATAGTTATAAAAATCAAATGTCTCCAGACATTTTCCAGTGTCTGAAAATGTCAGACCTGATGGAGAAACTATCTCATCACTATTAACAGGGAGAAATTATAAGCTTAGATGCTATATATAAACTCAGTACAATAAGTATTGGGATGAATGGTATCTCTCGATTCATTGTTCACATAAACATTTGTTAGTGACCTACTAAATGCCTATCACCATTCCCAGTTCTCAGAGTACATAAGGTTTGAATTAAACCAAGGATCACATAAACTACTCATTCATTCAGAATCTCCAGGGTTTAATCTATTATTCCATTAGGATATGAGGCCACAAATTATGGGCTTTATTGCCTCATGTCTGTGTAAAGATATTTTAAATGAGTTATCATGTTTTCCCTGGGAAATGGATATGAATATTGACTCTGAAAGTATTTTTAGTGTTTTTTAAAAGTTATAAGTCAAGATATATTTGCATTAAGAACATTCAATGGTGTCTTGACTTATAACTTTAAAAAAACACTAAAAATACTTTCAGAGTCAATATTCATATCCATTTCCCAGGGAAAACATGTTAACTCATTTAAAATATCTTTACATAGAGTGAGGTAAGAATTTTCTTAATGCAAAGACGGATGTGATAAACTAAGGCTTGGATTCAAAGCTACAAAGATTATTTATTCACCTGTGAATCTATCAATAGGTATTTACTATTTGAGATAATAAGAACACCTTAACTTATTTTTATTCTTATAGAATTTCAGAAGGAACTATACATTTTAAATAATTACCAGAACCATTGTGTTTCTGGAATCCCCTTTCTAACTACTCTTCCCCACTCCCCTCCTCCAAAAAAAAGGTACTTCAGATCCTAGAATACAAAATAAAATAAAATAAAGAACACATAATAATAGTTTCAGAATCTATGATACATATTTTATTTTTGTCATCATATTTAATCTTGCAGGCAGCACAGAGTAGTCATAGAGACCATGGAAGTAAAAAAGTTACATAATTTGCTCAAGGTCACACATTAATTAGTACCCACATCTGGATAAATTTAAAGTCTCTGCTTTTGTACTCTACTACTTTCCATGTGAGCCAAAGTAGGTTGGGGTAATATTCAAAATGTTTAACAACCAATTTCCTCATGAGATGTTTGCCAGTTGAGAAGAGACCCTGACTTCCATAGATGATCCAAGCCTACATCCAAGTATATGCCATTTTTGAGCTTTTACTTAATGTCTCATAAATTATTAGAACTGATTCTCCTTCCTAATCTAGACATCCTCCTCATAATGAACTTGGAGTTTTAAAATGTCTGGCAAACAGGCAAATGTGTTTACAAAACTTTCTTGGTACTAGCAGGTCCACCATGCTTCAGGGTAGGGCCAGGGATATCAGACCAAGTGCCAGCCGAGAGTCAAAGGAGAAAACCCAGAGGCTGAGCCCCTGGTACAGGAATGGCTGACTGGCAGCTGAGAAAGGGAAGGAAGTGACTGAGAAAGAGGAGGGTGCAGAAGGGTGGAAGTAGCCAGTCAAAACTGTCTTCAGTAACAAGTCTGAGCAGAGAGCACCTTAGGGCTGCAGATGAGAGCAGTGAAGGCCAGAGCCCTTTTGCTGCCCCTAGATCTTCAGGAATGTCTCCTACATGAAAAGGGAATCAAAACTCCTTGACAAGCTCTGTGAAAGAGGGCTTCCTAGGAGATCCAGTCAAATCACCGTTTCCTTTGACAAAAGCAATCTGGACCTCATTCTTAGAATGAAATTAGATACTTAAATTCTCAGTTAAGATTCCAGAGCACAGAATTTTCCAAACCACTACTAAAAAGCAAAAGCTTAAAATACAAACGCTTTCTAAAGAGGAAACTTAGAAAATCAGTAAAAACAGCAATCTAAATGAGTGTAAAAGTATCTTTCTCCATTTGACTAAAAGAAGAGCAACAAGCATGCAGGGCACTTGTTTCCTGAATTGCTAGAGGGGTCACCAAGGAGAGGGGAAGGATAAGAGGAGAGACTTGGGCAGAGATACATTTCATCCATTTCAATTTCAGTTTAACCCTCAACAGTGCCTGAGAAAACACTCAGTGGACAAAGGGATGCTATACCAAAACTGTTTCATCTCATAAATTGGCTGTGCTTAGGAACGGTTGTTACAGAGGTGGGGGTGCATCAACAGAAAGTCAGTGCCGCCCCTGAGAAAAAGTGACAGTCAAGAGCACAAGGTCTCTGAGGAGACTCCAGCCTGAACTCTACACACCTCCGCCCTTCTTTGTTCCATCAGCAATAATCTCTCCTAAGTGGCCCATCATCGGTGCCAGCATGGTTTTTCACATTTGCTAAAAGCTTTTCCCTCAGCCCACTACATTTTTTGTTTCTAAGTATTTAATTCCCTCCCTACTTTATTTTGCAGTTAACTGACTTGAAACATTTGATATGAACTGGGTCTTACAGACTGATTTCTCCTGTCCTTGTCTACATTTCACCCCTCACTTTACCTCCCCCCATCCAGTCCAGCACATAGAATAGCAAGTGCAGATGCATTAATTGAGAGTCCCATCAGTGGGCCATTGTTTTGAAATTTTGTAGACAAAAAAGAAAGAGACCTCCAGTTGGAATGAGCTCTTTGTATTTTCACTTTTCTTTTTTTTTTTTGAACAAATGATTCCCTTTTAAATCCAGAAGTATAATGGCATTGAGGTTCTAAATTGTTCTCATCTAAAATGTTTTTCTCCCATTTTCACTTTCCTACATCATGATCAATTTTCTCCCTGAATGAATTATTTAAATTGGGCCCAGTCTTCTGAATCCTTAGGGAAAATAATGTCTCTGCACTGTGGGTCTATTCTACTCACTTATCACTTGGCACATTCTGCCTAATACTGGCAGGCATTCTTTTTTTCCAATGTGCAATTTATTTTTTCAAATGAACTGCAAGTTTCTCAAGATGAAAGATCATAGAATTCATTCATTCATTCATTCATTCATTCATTCAACAAATGCTTCTGAATATATCCCATGTGCCAGCTATGCTCTATCACCTGAGATACATAAAAAAATAATCAGATCAAATCCCTGACTCCATGGGGGTTATATTCTAGTGAAGGGAGACAGAAAATAGTAATCCCTGTCATAAATATGTAGATTACAGAGTGTTAGAAGGTGAAAATATAAAAGAAAAAAAAGTTCAGCAATGTTGGAGGAATATAATGTTCAAATGGAGAAGATCACAGCTGTAAATAAGTTGGTCAAGCAAGCCTTGTGGATAAGTAAGAAGAACATTATAGGCAAAGGAAATTCTCTAAGGTGGAAAGTTGAAGAATGGAGTTGCCATCAACTGACTCTGGGAAGACTGTGAATGGGCCAGTGAGTACAGCTTTTGACATATTAAGTTTGGGGTGTCTGCAAGCATGGAGATAGGGATGTGATAGAGTAGATATTTGGATATAGGCTTCTGGAGACTCAGGAGGGCCTGGGATGGAAGATACATTTGAGAGTAATATCAAAGCTATGACACTGGGTGAGATCACCATAGAAATGGACTTAAATAACTAAAGAAGAGTGGGGTTGAGATGAGATGGATCTGTAAGACAGGGCATATAAAGTGAAGAAATGATATGGAAGGAGCATAGAGTGATCTTGCTTACAGTGAAAGGAAGGCTGAGACTTGACCGTGGAATTCGGTAGGCTAGCAGGCACTGGTGATCTTAACAAGACAGTTTAAATTGAGTAGTGGGCACAAAACACTTAGAGTGAGTTTCAATGAGAATGGGCGAATCAAAGACTGTGAATATAGACAACTTGCTGGGACCTTCTTTGATAAAGGAAAACAACTCAGTGAGGTGATAGCTGGTGGGGAAGTTAGTGCAAGCAAACATGTTCTTAAAGTTAAATAGCAGTGCCCTGTATTCTGAGGAGAATAACAATGAAGAAGGGGGATTTTACAATTCGGGATTGAGAGAATTGTGGCCTTTTGTAACAATATGAAGGAAATGCTGCATTAAGGTAGCATAGCGGTCTCCATGAAGAAGAGACTCGATTTGTGATGGCATCAATAAGCCCGGTTGGCAGATAGACCTCCAGGACTTTTCTATCAGCTGGCTAAGATGGAGAGAGTTAAGATAGAGTTGATGTTTCCCATAGGAAAAAGGGCGAGAATTGGACACTGCATGTAGGGAAGAACCAACAATTCTTATAAAGGGGACTATTGTGTCACATAATCAAGAAGAGACTTGGGGATTTGGGGAGTGTGTTGTTTCTTGTAATATGAGCCCTCTCCCCTTGTCTTTCCCCACTAATTCTTCAGTAAAAATATACACATGCACGTTTTCTTTGGAAATGTCAACATATGATGAAAGCTGTCTCAAGGTTGTAAACATATTCGAAGAGTAGATCAGAGCGTTCCATGGGAGGGCACATTGAGGTTACACAGCTGATTTTCACAGCCAGATCTCTGTCATCATCGCTTGCCCCAGGTGCTCTCATGCATTTCATACCAAATGACCCCCTCAGAACATTATACATGCCTACTTCTTCTTCGAAGTCCTGCCTGGTAACATACACTCCACACTCCTAACTTCCTTACCTACTTGGTTCTGAGTTAGCCTAGCCTGGGGCACAGCCTCTGATTATCTTCCCCTAAACCCCTTCATCGCATGTTTTCTCCCTGCTCAATGCCAGGAAGACAGAACTATTTGCACTTCCCCAAACTTGCCATGCTGTGACTAATGCCTCTGCACAGGAAGTGAGCTCTGCCTGATATGTCTTCTTTTCCTCCAAGGGTCAAGCTTCCCTCGTAGCCTGCTTAACTAGTGGTCCTTTATTTTTTTATTTTAAAAAATATACTTTATTGATTTTTTTACAGAGAGAAAGGGAGAGGGATAGAGAGCTAGAAACATCAATGAGAGAGAAACATGGACCAGCTGCCTCCTGCACACCTCTTACCGGGGATGTGCCCGCAACCAATGTACATGCCCTTGACCGGAATTGAACCTGGGACCTTTCAGTCCCCAGACCAATGCTCTATCCACTGAGCCAAACCAGTTTTGTCTAACTCATGGTCCTTTAAAATGTCATCTAAAGAATTATTTTACTAGACCTCTGCACTGCCTCTGGTAGTACTTAACACAGTACATTGCAATTCATGATTCCATGTCTGTCTGCCCCCTTTAACTGTGAAATGTCTATCATACCGGTTTCCATGGTGTTCTATGTACTTAGAATAGGGTCTGTAGCTGCTAAATAAGTAGCTATCAAAAAGTGAGTAAATATGTAAGGTCAAGATTTGAGAATACCAAGGCAGGTAGCCTAACAATATTTTTGACTTACTTAAATTTGATTTAGAGTTCATCTGCTGCTCTGAAGTTAAGTTCATTATCTCTCTGGTACCCACAACTATACCAACCAACAAGTGGATCCTAATGTTTGCTTTTATGTTTGACTTTTTCCCTCAGTCTCCTGTTGGAATTAAAGTCTGATTGCTTTTGAATTACAACTAATTTGATGGGGTTCTAACTTTCAGCTTAATTATTTCTGCTATTCTCTGATCTCTACTTCTGTACTTTTAGCTGGTAGTGTCTTGTTTTCCTCAGTAGGTAGTTGGCATAGGATCTGGAGAGTCTGAATGACCAGTACATGGAGATTACACAGCTCTGCTGCTACTAAACTGCTTAGCTCTACTCCTCACATACCCTGTGACACACCTAAGACCAACATAAGATCAAAGAGATCAATTGAAGGACTTGTATGCATGCATATCAGCATAACCAATGGACAATGAACACAAAACTCTAGGGGATGAGGGCATGTATGGGAGTGGGGTAGGGGGGCAGTGGTAAGATATGTACACATATAATACCTTAATAAAAAATTGGAATAAAAATCATGAGATCAAAGTTTATGATTTAGAATCTGGCTTCAAATTGGGATGAAGGTCTATCCTACTCTTGTCTTACCCAGCCATGCTACTTTCAACTTACACTCCATTCCTCTCTTGCCCACCCAAAGTGTCAGTATGTCTCATGTATGAGGTCTCTGTACCATGGTTCTGGCATTGATTCTGCCACTGCTCCCACCTTCGGAACCATTCTGCACATCCAACCCATGTCTCTACCTAACTCTTCTCTGAAATCTCTCTCAGCTCTTCTTTGTTGTTTACAAAGAGCTGAGAGAGATTTGAAGATAGCACAGCAGTCTGATCTATTAAGAAGATTGCTATAAAAATTGTTGATAACAATCTTCTTAATTTTTTCTTAATTTCATGTTTTTAGTGCAGTTTTAAATTTTATCAAGAAGTTGGAATAGCATAGGGCACATATGTGGGTATTAAATGCCCTAATGTTACTAACTTTGTTGAATATATGAAAATTATAGCGAAGAAATGTCAGGTGACAAAATCAGTGATTCTTACTCTCTCTCAGTACTAGAAATTAACAGTTTTGGGAGGCTACTGACTTAAAGATATTTATTTAATGCTCATTCCTTTCCCTAGCTCTCAAGTTTATAGGTTTCCTTCAATTGTCTAATAAGGTTTAAGCACATTTCCATTCAGTAAAATTGTGAAGAGCATTTTAGATCTGAGCACATGGACTACAGAGTCTGTGTCCTGCCCAGAAAGTCTGGTACATCGATTCTTAGTGAAGTAGAGATTTTTTTGCAGGAACTTATTCCACCTATCATGAAAATGGCTAAATGATCTCCTTAAAGGAGATCATTACCTAGATATTTTGTCAGGTTTGGCAAAAAGAAACTAATTAGCCCAACCTAAATGTACTCATTTTTACCACCTATTCTTTAAAATAATTGCTTATAAGAAAAAATAGCTGTACCAATGAGTTCAAATGTCAGCTCTGCCATTTGTTATTTGATTTAAACTATTTTCATTTGGTTCAAATCCCTGTGCCTCATTTTCCTTTCTATAAAAAAAATCTCAGAACTTTTGTTAAAAATTAGTAAATCATCTTAAAAATCTTTTGAGTTGCAAAAAATGAAAAGAAATAATTATCAGCTTGTTTTTTACTTTCTTTTTTATGTTTAAAATAAATACCAAATTGTCAAAAGGCAACAAACAGTCAATTAAGAGATGGCAAGATAGCATCATGTTAATAAGAAATAGGAGCAAAAAAATGTATAAATATCTAAAATATATGTGTGTTTGAAGGTGAGATGTTAATTAGACTATGTATTCAATAGTTCTACATGGGATGACAATTAAGGGCTACTTAATATTAGTCATTAGAGAGGCTATGCAATGCATTAACTTATTGTTTGAGAAGGACTTAATAAAGAAGGGCTCCTCTTTCATCTGCCAATTATCCCAGCAATCTTGCTCAGTGGTTGAGGATTGATCTATGTACCAGGAGGTCATGGTTCAATTCCTTGTCAGGGCACATGTCCAAGTTCCATCACCAGTAGAGGGTGTGGAAGGGGCAGGTGAATAATTACTCTCATCACTGATGTTACTATCTCTCCATCTCCCTTCTTCTCTATTTTCAATAATAATATATTTTTTTAAAAGTCAGAAAATTTTAGTTGACATGGAAAAGTAGGATGAATTTGAAGAGCAATAGAAATAGCACATTATAATCAGGAAGGAAACAGAAAAATATCAAGATACTAAAATTGAAAAAAATCTTAACCTCTAAAATATTTTAGAATAGAAAATTAATATAAGATTTAAGATTAATTATATTGGTATATTTTTTTATTTGTATGACAAATACATAGCAAATAGAATAGCTTTTCTGCCTAAACTCATGGGTGGACAAAATTCAAATTTCAGCACAATTTAATGGATTCTATTGTACATGTGCCATTGTCACTGTTTGGGGTTGGAGTTAAGTACTTTGGACAAACCCTGAAATTAAGTTTCCCTCTGAGATTTAAAACTTTGAAGTCAATACAATACATAATGAATGGGAATGAAAAGTTGTAAAGTTATCTTAAAGGACTGAATGCCTCCCAGGTAAGCAGGATTTGATTATCTCCATTTCAGGCTACTAACATACTGAAAGAAAGAATGTGTCCATTGGGAAGAGGATTGATTAGACACTTGGGTTTCTTAAAAAGAGCCTTACACAAGAAAACACAGATGACACCTCTAAAAAATGTTCTAAAAAGTGTTCATGGAAAATAAATTCTTAATTGATTTACTACAAATAAGACTAGGCTTATTGAACTCTGGATGCAAAAGATTGAGTACTGGATTTGGAGAAAGACTTCCAGGGTTTGAATCTGGCTTTGGGACTTTGAACATAACCCAGACAACAGTGCCTTCACCTCATCTGCAAATTGGGGCAGACAATACCTCTTTATAGAGTTCTTAAGGCTGAATTTTAAACCCTCAATAAATGCTTCCTATAATTATTTTATTCATTGGGCGAACTCCTGTTGTTCTGATTCCAAATTAATATTAACCACCCTTCAGATTACAATATGCTTTCTCATGTAATTTGAGGATGCAGTGGTCATGCAATCAAGTATCACCATGCCTGTGACAGATATATATGTCATTATAAATGAATAGATTGGATTTTCAGTGTTATATGTCACTCTAGTGATCTTGATTAATTGAGTCTATTAAGTTAGCAATGTGGCATAGGTTTCAGAACAACCCAAAGATCTTTCAAACTAAAGTGAAAATTCAAAAATTCCACATGCATTTTCTCAGTTAAGGTGTAATTAAATTCAATGACACTTCTTCATTACATGTAATTCTGTTTTCAGAAACATAAATGATAGGAAATGCATATAGATATGAGGTAGGACATTAGGATGAGGGACAGTGTAGAGGGAATGCCTTCTGCTCTTCTCTCACTTATGCTAATAGAGGCTTAAACACAAGACAGCCTCCCTTTTAGTAATATCTTGTACTATTTTATCACCCCAGAATCCATCCTTACAAATACCATCCAATTATCTTTGAACAACAACAAAAATCTGTTGATAGCAATCTTCTTAATTTCTTCAGTGATTCCACAGTGGGCAGGGGTAGCACACCTAAATCCCCAACCCCTCAGTTTTCTCACCCACAGAAGTGTGGACCAGGCAGTGATGTTCATACCTTATGTTAAGTCTGTGCTCCTGACTACAGTTGATTAGACTAAGGGTCCACACAGTTGGTGTGAACCCTTCTCTCCAGAAATTTATAATTGGGACCAAGAAAGGTTAACTGGGCTCTGCCAGCTGCTGGGCTTATAAGAAGTACACTTAGGAGTGAATTTGAAGGATGGCCATGTCTCCTGTGTGAACTATGAGGCAGAGAAAGCTGGTCTTGTTAGAAAGAAAAGACTGAAGCAGGCATGCAAAAAAAGGAACAGAGGCATAAAAGGGGGATATTTTCAGAGCCTGTTTCTACTTGTTCCTGTTTCTAAGGAATGATTGAAATCCCATACTTGGGTTTCATGAAACTACCCCAAATGTTCTAATCTACTCTCCTTTTGTGCTTTAGCCAGCCTGGGTTGTTTTTGTTTAAAATACTCACAACTACAAAGTTCCTTCTCGTAGAAAGTACAATCTGATATGATGTCCTTCACAGCGGGCTATTGCCTCATACTGATCCAGATTCACCCCCCACTATGTCCACCTTATGTTTGAAGTTCCAGCACTACCAACCAAAGAACTCACAAGACTTTGTGAACTTTCCATACTCTCATATCATCATATTTTGTACATGCATTTTTTCTTCCTCCAATACCTGTCCATCCATTTCCACCTGCCACATGGTTGCTCATCCTTGGGCATCCAATCCCTACCACGTCCACTACACTTTAGAGACACTCACATCATTGCTTCTAATTCATTGTAGAGAAATGATTTACACGTCTCTCTTCCCACTATCTTTTAATCTCATAGATAGCAGATGCCTTTATATTGTTGGATTTCATTTTTACATTCATAATTCAAACCACATATTATATGCTGCTGTGAATTCCTGATATATTCACAGTTTCAAACCTTTTATGAGATAGGATACACGTTTAAAGAGCACAATTGCTGAAGACATTGGGAGCTAACAGTATTCTTTTCTGGGACAAAATATAAAATCTAAGCTTCTTAAGAGTCACATTCTACTTGGTATTTATAACAGCACATAGTAGTTCTGGTAATTATTGTTAGTCATGGGCCCACCATGTAAGCTTCTTAAGCTGTTTCAACAGTGTCTACTTTAAATTATATTTGAGGCATTAAGTGGTAGGATAAAACAGGCAACAGCAGTATCCTGGGACAGAGCCAGAAAAGAAGCTATGAAGGATGATTTGCCACTTGATAACTGCACTGACCTGGACACAAGTGGGGATTTAGCAGCAGCAGGTACCTAATCAGCTACTGTCTGGGAGCTGAGGCTGGGTTATCACAGGCTGAGAGGGCAGTTAGAGTGACAGAAGAACATGGGCTCATCTGAGCAGAATTATCTCCAGACAAAGGAACCGGCTGTGTGGCCTTTAGAACTGAACAATGAGGTTTGCTGGGGGTGGGTAGCATTGCCAGAACAGCAGCTGATGACATATCTAAGATGAAGGATGAAGAAGCTGTGAAGGGAGAGGAGGATTGAACAGAATCCCTGGTTGCCCAGAATGTTTCTGGGGAGTGCTCATCCTGGTCTAATTACTACACACTTATATCATTTACATTTCTTACAAAAGGACCCCAGTTTGGTGAGAAATAATAAAACAATTTTAATTGTAAACAACTATTGAATCACAATATTACCAAACTCCGGCCACAAACCAAAGTGTTTAGAAAGTTTCTAGAATGCTGCCATGATGCATAGCTGGGCTGTGTTTGTGCGTTTGCCCACAATCCCTCTAAGGAAATCTTAAGTCTTTCTGGTTCAGTCACGGCTCACTTTCTTCCACATGCGCCCCCCCCCCCCCCCAGATGCATCCAATGTCAACCCTTTTCCCACCAAATAACCCCAATCTGAGTCATACATGGTCCTTCTTAGGATTTTGACAGGAATTTCAAATATCTCTTTAAGAGCATGAGATTCTGTTGGTTATCTGTGCCATGGGGTAAATGAAGGGACCACGGAGGAAGAGAGAACTGAGCAACAAAGAACTCCTGCCTGTAGCCATGCCTGGAGTTTGTTTTCAGTTGTGGGAGGCAGCGAGTTCCCCTTTTGCTCAGTATAATGTGAATTGGGTCTGCGCATTTACCAAAAGAGTTCTGACAATACAGCTGTCTTCTCATTAAACTGTCCAGCTTGCTACCTGCCCTGTCTCATTATACCAGGCCTAGGCCTACATTCAGCTGCTGTGCAAAAGGACAAATTACATTAGATAATAGAATAGATCTTAGCTGGGTCAGCCTAGGGCAAAGCCACTAATCGTGATTATGGTGCCCCTAGTGAGCACAACCCAACGTCACCTGGGCTGGAAATTCGTCCCTATGTACTTATGCACTCATGAATTAGATGAATAAAATTTAATAGCAGTAAGGAAGGAAGAATTAAAATTTAATACTAAGTCTATTGGCTTCTCACAAACGGAAGCATTCTGAATAGAATTGATTTTGATACTTTGAACTTAGACCCCCAAAGTCTTAGAGGCCAAAGGATTTTAGCCTTAGCGCAGTGAAAAGCCCTGTTTACATTATAATAATGGAGTAATTGCTTTTCCTCATGGCAGTGAGAGAAGGAACAAGGAAATCCTATTTTGGTATCGACTTTAGGAGTAGCAGTTAGGTGGGCAGCCCCTGCTTTGCAGGAAACACCAGTATACTCCATGTAACAATTCAGCCTGGGAAAAGCTGTGACCAATTAGGAGCCTTGTGGGGTAGTGTGGAGCTGGCCTTGCATTCAACTTCAAGCTAGTCTTGTACCTAGCTTCAAGCCCAAGGTAGCAATTTTAGCATTCTCTGTCCATTTCTTTTCCATTATTCGTGTTCTAAAGTTGAGACCTCTGGTTAGACCCTTGAGACTTTGCTTAGCAGGATTGCATTCTGCTGTCTGTACAACTTTCCCTAAATGGAATGATTATCTGGAAGTATTTGGCCTAGAAAACCATAAGCCACTGTTTTAATGTACATCATACATTAGAATTCTTTGTGTTTGGAGTCAAGCCAAAGGACAACATACGTATATCCATAGCCACTGACTATAGTTCCACTCATCTGTTCCCATAGTTTTATGCCTGTACTAAAACTGTGCTTCATGCCCCTGCATTCTTCATTCCTAATTTTCTATCAGAAAATGGTACAGACACTGTACTTACCAACCTTATTAAATAAGCCCTATAGTCATTGAGCTACTACCAGATGTACCCAAATGTATAAATATATAAGGGCAATGTTGCTTAGGAGGCTTTAAAGTAATCTATTTGAGAGATCAAAGTAGCTCAATCTAGTGTGTTAGAAGTAGTAAGAGTAGGTAGCTTTCTTTATATATTTTGAAGAAAGATCTAATATGATTTTCTAATCAATTGGATGGAAGGTGTTTTAGGAAGAGAAGAATCAAATATGTCACTCAGGTTTCGGACCTGGAGCGATAAGAGTTGCCATTGTCCTACTTGGGACAACTGAGGGAGGAGCAATTTCAGAGGGTGGGGAGATGAAGGGCCAAGTATGGAATATCGTATGTACTATACATCAGGGTAGACATGCTGCATTAGTTAGGTGTCTTTAAGGACACCTTCACTTCTGACACCAACTGCAACTTCAAGGGTATCCAAGATCACCTGTAAGTTTGATAGTTCACTAGAACAACTCACAGAACAATTGACTACTGTTATACTGTCGTGATTTGTAACAAGAAAAGGATACAGATTCAGATAATCCAAGAGAAAAGACACAGGGCAAAGCCCGTGAGAGTCCACACTTAGAGGTTCCAGTGTCCTCTCCCCCTGCATTTGTGAACAGTGCCAACTATTGCCTGCAGCACTAAGTGACAATGTGCATGGAATGTCACCAACAAGAAAGCCCTCCTGAGTCTTGGTGTCCAGCATTTTTACTGGTGCTTCATCATGCAGACATGGCTAAGCACTAGCCTCACTGACCCTCCAGAGATCAATAACCTCCCAACTCAAATACCCTACGACCAGTTGCGTTGCTGGACTATCCTGTATAACCAAAGGGCCCCAGAAAACAAAGACATTCTTGTCAGGCAGGACATTTCCAGGACTTAGACCTTACCTGCCGGGAGCCTCTAGTCACGGCCAGCCTTCTTTGGGGGTAAGGCTAATGTATTACTGCACAATTCATTTAAGAGTCCAGATTTCAGAGGAGAGTATTCTGGCAATAGATAGAAATTTGGTAGTCAACAGCATATAGACTATTAAAAAGGTTCCAAACAGGAAGCAGAACTGATTTAGATTCTTGAAATGGAGAGATTTTTTTTGAGAGACCACTCACAAGACTGCAGACAGGATTTGGGGAGCAAACAGGGCCTGTTGGAGCACACACAGACCTGCAATCTCTGGGGTCCAGGAGAGAAGTAAATACCAGAAACTTGAGAAAAAGATTGATATGTACCAGGCAGAGTATCAAGTGATTCAAATGATTATTAGCTCATTTGATTGTTTCCTATATATTAATAAATGTTATCTCGTTTTTACATATGAGAAAACTAAAGTTTAAAAATTTTAAATATATTTGTTTATAGCCACTGGAGAGAGAGTTAAGGAGGTGGGTGTGGACTGTCATGCCACTTGTATGGTTCAGAAATCTGGCAGCATGCTGCAACACACAGTACTGACCTTTGGGTTTCAGCCTTGACCTGCTCACAGTTACTCTGTAATTACCTGTTCCTGACTCCCTCACTCAGGCCTTACTAAGAGGCATCTGTTTTGCTAGATCAGTTCTGTTGTATTTGTGGTGTGGAATTGACAAATGTCAGCCAAGCAGAAATAACACAAACATCACGGTCAGACCTCCTAGGGAGAGATGTTAGCAAAGAGGTGAATTATATTTGCCAGGGAAATAGAAGCAGAGTAGTGTGTATGTGTGTGCATTTGTGTGCACACGTGTGTGTTTATGTGTATTATGTGTCAGAGTGATTTTCAGGATTTGAAGGTGTTTGAAAAGAGGAAAATATGGAATTGCAACGAGTTTCTTCAGACTATAAATTTGTATACTTGCAAAATATTTTCAGGAGACTTCATGTAAGAATTCTTTTTTGGACTTTACTTGTTTGAATGTATTATGGTTCAAGATTGAACCACGCAGGTCCTAGCTTCTGTAGAGAACAGGATGCCTAAAATGTTTGGTTGCCATTGTATTATTTACCATTTTGAAGCATAGAAACACTTTTCCATCAATAAAAATATAATGGATAGGATTTTATAATTTAACAAAAAATCAAGCAGGAGATTTTAATATAGGGATGACCTTTACATGACGCAACCATGCCTAGCCCACCACCCCAGAGCCAATCCCTATTGAAACATGCCCCTGAACACAGACTTAATATGAAAATCATTCTCAACACAATGTTCTCCACATTCACATGCTGAGATTCCAATTGAAACTCACTTGCTACTTAGATTTCAATATACCACGCTAGAGTATTTTTATTTCTACATATTTTGAGTTTTGAATTTTGTAGGCTCTAGCATACTTTAAAAATGCAGCAAATCTCAGACATAGAGGAGCCAGTCCCTCTCTGGAGACCAGCCCTCTACTTTTACTTTATATCACTAGCTTTCCGTCTTCGAACCAGATGAAACAGCTCTGGAAGCTTCATCTTCCTTTCCCCTTCTCCCTTCTTTTCCTAGACCCCAGCGTTCTTTATTTTCCATTTCCCCAGGACTGATGAATAAATTCACCTGACCCTACAGGAGGAGGGCTCACAGAAATTTGGAGACAAACATTTTTGTAGTGCCAATCTACCTCTCCTGTCAAAACCATTCAACGTTTTTTTTTTTTTTTTTTTTGTTTGTTTTTTTAAATGATGATTAGCTTTCTTCTCTATATTTAAAGTATTACTAAACAGTACAAAATCCATACCTGGTATACATATTCTATTTAGTTTTCGTTAAAATATTCTGTAGTGCAAATAAAACATCCTAATAAAAATAACCGGAAACGTTATTCTTTGGCCCCTCAATGAATGATCCTTTCTCAACTAAAAAAAAAAAAAAAAAAAAAAGAAGCAAGGTGTGTGTGTGTGTGTGTGTGTGTGTGTGTGTGTGTGTGTGATGAGCCATTGAATGTAGATGAGTCATTTTTGTTTCGTTTATTATACAGTGTATTTTGGGGGACGTCTGTCCTGCACAGAGACCACATTTACTGAAATGATAAATAGGGCAGTTGAGTAAGCCAGGTGGCAAAGCTCTAGTTTGTGAGCTGCCCAAATCAATACCTGGGGATGGGAGGAGATGCGGGACTCCCTTCCTGGGGCCTGGAGAGGCTGGGCCTGCGGAGAGGTGGTGTGATTGATCTCTCTGGAAGGAAGCGCCAGCTGGAGTGTACACAAATGGCTCCTTCTGGAGTCTCCTTAAAAGCTGAATTGATGGCAACTTTTGAAAAGAGCAGCTCAGACCTCTGTTCCCTATAAGCACAAGATAAACCTTGGTTTCAGCTATTGTAAAATAACTGAAAGTAGAAAGAGGTTAAGATTTTTCCTATCTGTGAAGGAATTAGAGGCAGTAGAATGTTGCTCATCTTCCAAAATAAAGTGGTAATTGCGATGCGCAGCTCTTCTTTGTTGCAAGGTTTTCAGGAACCCATCTGGGCAGATTGTTTCTTTTTTATTACCATTACATCAACTAATTGCATTAGGGAAAATGGGCATTTTAATTAAAAGGCTGTTTTAAGGAGTCATAATTCTACTCTTTCATTAAATAACCTAACCAGGTGCCACATTTGTTAAACTATTCTTTCTGAATATTGTTCTTTGGGAATTATTTGTGTTAGCCACATTTTCAATAAAATAGATTTTCCCCCTTTTACTTCATCTCAGAGATGGGTCCTTTTATTTCTCCATTTTGACCAAAGGCCCATAGGACAGGATTATATGTAAACCATTTAAATATTTTGAGATGCTCATGCTTTTTTCCTTAAGAAAGGGGGAAAACATTTTTTTTCACAAAGCATGCATATTTATTTCTATATGATGAATTTGATTAGGGTGATCTTTTCAGGAATTGTTATTTTTAGAACATGGTTAGTTGCAGGAGGATATTGGGGGAGGTAGGAAGATTGACAGAGAGCTGAAGAAGTAAATACATAGCCAGTGTTGTAATTAGAATATGTTCTTTTTGTTTAAGCCCATTTTACTAAGGAGAAAATCCAATTACTCATATTAAATAGGTAGCTAAGCATCCATTCTTTGGATGTTTTGGATGCATCTTCCATTTTGTCACTCCTCTCATTCTTCTCAAAGTGTTCTAAGTAACAGGTTTTGACAGACATTTGTATCTAAATGTCAGATAATGAGGTAGACAAAGAACCTAGAATGAGGATATAGAATAAAAAAGAAATAGCATCTCTGAGCACATCAAGGAATGCTTAGAAGCCAAGAGAGAGAGAAGCGCCTAGACTTCTTAGTACAGGAGATGATGGAAAGCCATCACTCAAAACTAGGGTGCTGCTCTTAGTATTCAAACAGGTGTCTAGGTTTCTGCTCTCTGATGCCACTGAACCAATTTTATTCCAAAAACTGATTATGAAAAACATTATAGGAAATAACTTTTGTATTAAAAAAAAATGCCAATGTCAAAGTTGATCTCAAGCAGTTGAATACTAAATACACACTATTACTTCATTCATAGTGTTTATCAATGAAACAATGTCTCGCACATAGAAGTCATGCAGTAGATCTCTGTTGAATGAAGACAACCTTTCACTTAAATTCTTAACTAGGAGATGGCAGTTCCTAGTAGCAACAGTTATTTTCTTAGATCTTTGATATTACTCCCCAGGGATGCTGGCAAACTGAAATCTGTTACATTAATGCTAGCAGGGATGTATATGTGTGAAGAGAATATGTAAACATTTATTGTATCTGATGGCTCCAGGAACTATCCACATGAGATCTTAAGAGACTTGAATATCCTTGGCAATATTTATATTCAGGGCAAACTTCACAAATATTCTTTATGGGTTTTATTCTTCATAAAATTTTTGTTTTTGAGTGAGTTGAGCTTTTTCAACTTAAAACTGCTGGGCTAATTTATAACTATATAACCCCTTTCCTTTGGTAATGAATTCATCTCTTAAAAATTTGATTAAAATTTTATTGTTAGCTTTCCAGTCTATATCAGTGTCAAATACCTTCTAAAAACAGTTTTAATAACCAGTACATTAAAAAAAACTATATTCATCCTATGTTAATAAAAATAACACCAATAATAACTGCTACTTATTGATAATCTAATATATGCCAGTTTCTTTTTTGGTGTTTTATATATTAATACATAGATGGTTTTTCCAATCATACAGATGATAGATTTTTGAACTGAGATTCAAATACAATGCCTAGGCTATATTTTGTTATGATAGGCTAACTCCCCTAAGTCTTCATTTAACTTGTACAAAATCTTGTGAGGTAAATAAGCCAAGGGCAGTTTGACCTTCTTTCTTCAGCTAAAGTTGCTATTGATCAGTCAGTGTTAATATACATAATTTTGTTAGAATAATGAAAATTTATAGCTATAAACAATTTAGAGAGAACCCAATTGAATAATTCTTAGACATTTTGGTTTTAGTACCATTTTACATTTTTAATATTTTACGAGTATATTTAAAAGAACTTATGTATTATATTTTCTGATACCATCTTACCTAATAAAAGAGAAACATGCAAATTAACTATCACTCTGCTATGCCCACTGCCTAAACAGGCAGTCAGACATCCCTTGAGGGGTCTCGGATTGGAGAAGGTTAAGCAAAGGGACACTCCCCCATCTCTATGCAGTAATTTCATGCACTGGGCCTCCAGTGAAGAAATAAAAATATAGAAATGAAATGGAAAAAGAGGTAGGTAGATAAGAAGAAAGAGAAGAGAAAAGGAAATTGCTAATTTGGTTTAAGCTTGAGTATAATTGGATGATCCTTTTTTTCTTATCAAGCTCTTTTATGTACTGTGTCTTTTTTATCAGTAACTTATTACTTGAAGTTTGTATAAAAGAATATAGTCAATTGTTTTTAAATGATTGATATTTCTATGACCTATTAAATATGTTTCTATTAGTTTGATTTGTTTGTTAATGTAATCATAAACTACTGCTCTAGGAAAATGTTTGCTTTTACCAATGTCTGTGGTATTATTAAATTCTGAATTTAATATTATACCTAGGAAACTATATTTAAAAGTTAGTTTATTTCTTAAGTAATTTAATTATGGTTCAGGCTATTTAGAGTCTGTTTTATTAAGGAACTTTATTTTACTTTTAAAAATACACCAAATTACTAAACCATTACTTGTAAAGAAAAAAACAAAACAAAAAGTTACCAGAGTTTCTAACAATAGAGAATAATTACAAAAATTATGTCCTCTATAAAACACTCCTAATGATGGACAAACTAGGATAATAGTCACTGACTTAAAACAACATATAAGACATAGTCACAAAACAACTATTAATATAAAACACAAAACAAAGTAAACCTCTAAGTACATATTTGAAATTCACAGAAAGTATATTGAATATTCATATTTCAAGTTATTAACAGTGACACCTCCTTGGGAGTAGTACTGAGGTACAGAGGGAGACAATTTGACACTATTCATTTACATATGTAAATGGTTTATGTTAACTAATAGTCATTTATGTATTTCATAATTTGAAAAATAACTTATAGAATTTCAGAAGTGATTATTTTAACGAAAATCACCTTGAATCTAGAGTTTTGAAATAGGAATTTTAATAGTCATACTACATTATGCACATATACATGGGCAAGAAAATCAGATGTTGTGGGATGTTTTGTGATTCTATGGCCCACTCCAATTTTTCTCTAATTTTCTTTTTTTTTTAACCTTTTTCATTAAAGGTCTCATTCGTTTACAAGAGCTCATTAAAGCTCCATCAAGGTACAATCTCCGACTTAAAATTCGTCAACTACCTGCTGATACAAAAGATGCAAAGCCCTTACTGAAGGAAATGAAAAGAGGCAAGGAGTTCCACGTAATCTTTGACTGCAGCCATGAAATGGCAGCAGGCATTTTGAAACAGGTAATGTTTAAATTACTTAAATTATTAGTTGTTGTTTTTTTAATTTGCATTTAAAGTTTGGACGTTGGTTTTCAAATCAAAGTATTATTGTTATACAGACAGTTTGTAAAAACACACCGAGTATTTTCCTAGATGTAATTTTCTGATTAAAAAGTCTGGCAATTGCTTTTAATAAATTCTTTTTTCAGGAACAGTAATGTCAAGATTGATGATCTTCAAACAGATTGTGGTACATGGGTTATTTTATGTGGCTAACTACTGTTTTTTAATTAATGACATAGATGTTTCTGTTTTGTACTGAAATGAAAGAGAAACAGTTGAGCAACTCAGCCACTAAATTCAACTGGTAGGAAAAGAAAAAGAAAAAAAAAAGATTTGCTGTTTAGCTGGCATCTCCTGTGAGACGCCTTACACCTTTGCTGGTGTTTAGTTGTCACCACAACTAAAAGAAAAAGGGGCTATCTCTACTTTAAGACAAAGAGAATGAGTTTCAAAAAGATTAAGTAAGTTGACCAATGTCCAACAGCAAGGAAATACCAGAGGGATGCATATCCCACCAAGTGACATTATGAAATAAAACTGGCCGAAACTGGTTTGGCTCAGTTGATAGAGCATCGGCCTGCAGACTGAAAGGTTCTGGGTCCCATTCCAGGTAAGGGCATGTACCTTGCATGCGAGCACATCCTCTGTAGGGGGTGTGCAAGGGGCAGCTGATAATGATTCTCTCTCATCAATATTTCTCTCTATCCCTCTCTCTTCCTCTCTGTAAAATATCAATAAAAAATATATATTTTAAAAAAGAAATAAAACTGAAAGGAATAATGAACAAACCATAAAACAAACAACAAAAACTCATAGACACAGACAACAGTATAGTTGTTACCAGAAGGAAGGGAGTGGGAGGAAAGTAAAGGGTAAAGGGGGTCAAATGTATGGTGACAGATTTAACTTTGGGTGGTACACACACAATACAATGTACACATGACACATCATAAAATTGTACACTGACCACCTACATACTTTTATTAACAGTGCACTTAATAAAAAGAAATATTCCTTCCAGAATAAGCATTGCCTACTAAAGAGGATAATACTAAATCAATCAAAAGAAATCATTTATAGCCAAGACCGGTTTGGCTCAATGGATAGAGTGTCGGCTTGGGGACTGAAGGGTCCCGGGTTCGATTCCAGTCAAGGGCATGTACCTTGGTTGCGGGCATATTCCCAGTAGGGGGTGTGCAAGAGGCAGCTGATTGATGACTCTCTCTCATCGATGTTTCTTACTCTCTATCTCTCTCCCTTCCTCTCTGTACAAAATCAATAAAAATATATTTTTAAAAAAAGAGAAATCATTTATAGCAGTAAGATCTCTTTATATGATTTCAGGATTATTCAGACCTAATCACACTTCTGAAAATAGCACTTACTATTAGCTTATATCTTCCAGATGAGGGAACTAATGTTGGGAGTTAGTTAGTACAAGGCCATATATTCAATACTTACAATGTAGTAAAACCTGGATTTGAACATAAGTCTTTGGACTTCGTTTTTGAGAATTTTTGTCAACACTGGCTAACATTATAGTTTTAGAATTTGTATAACTGTCTTAAAATCTTTCATGTGTAGGATAAAATTTCATTACTGGAGAGTGATGCAGATTCAGATGTCAAATTATGTCCTTTAACATATAACTACCAACAGTAAATGCCTGTTCTAAAATGGTTATTTTATTAAACAGATGTTTGTCCAGTCTCCCAATATGAATGTTGATTTCACGACAGTAAAATATTTAATTGGATTTGGAAAATTGCTCTAGTGTTATATTTGGGTAATAAAGCATGTGAGGTTTTTGTTTGTGTGATTTTTGTTTTTAATGAACAAAATGATGCAATAAAGTAAGCACTGAAATACAGAGTAGGAATTTGTTTTTATTTAATATCAAAACAGTTCTTGGTCGAATTAAGAATACACAGACTTGCCCGGCCACTATGGCTCTGTGGTTGAATGTTGAACTATAAGCCAGTAGGACACAGTTCAATTCTCCTTCAGGGCACATGCCCAGGTTACAAGCTCTATCCCAGCAGGAGGCAGCTGATCAATGATTCTCTCTCATCATTGATATTTCTAAATCCCTCTCCCTTCTTCTCTGAGATCAATAAAAAAAAAGTATTAAAAAAAGAATACACAGCCTTGGGAAGGGGACCTTTTCTTTATTCCAGGAGTGAGTTAACACTCAGTGCTTGTCTGTTAATGAGCTTTGGTAGGCTTTCTCTCTAGGCTTCCAACTAGTATGTAATTGATCAGCTATTTTGTCCCTAGGATAACTAATTCTGACTTATTTTGCTATTTGAAAGGAGAGAGGCCTGTCATCTTTAATAGAATTTCCATTCTGCTTTTTCTTTGATTCATTCATTATTTTATACTTGTTTTCTTATGTTTATTCTGACATAGAGATATAAAGAAATATTTATTCCAAAATAAACCAAGGTTAGGATACACATAGAAAAGAGAATTATGATAATATTTAAAATATCTACACATCAGAAAAAGACACATTGTGGGGCGCGGCTACAGTGTTTGGATAGGTTCAAGCCTCTGATTAATGAGAGGGCACAGTCCTCTCGTGGCCACATGCAAGTCCCAGCTTGGAGGGCAGCGCCCTCCTGGCACAATTATAGCCAACACTGTAGTCGTAAGCTTGAATCTATGGTCTGAGCAGGTGACCCCACGTGCCTGAGTGATGTGGGCTTGATAGAATGCATGTAGTTGAGTTGGATCAAAACCCAAGAGAACATTGTAAATATCTTGACCACGCCCTTACTATGCCTCCTTAAAGTAAAGACAGGGCTTGTGGGAGGTGCTGTCTCTCCTTGAGGAAGCAGCATCCCACAGAGACCCAGCTTTCATTCTCCTGCCTGTCTTTTCTAAGCCTTTCAGCAGTCCCCACTCAGGTTCACCCTTGGCCATGCCAGCGAGGCAAAGACATAATGATAACTAGATTAGTAAATTAAAAATCAGAGCAAAGGTAAAATGAGAATATGAAAATTAAGAAGTCAGAGTAACATTATTACACAGAATGTGTCCTTTTAGATTCTATAACACTGGCAAACTACATGTATACAATAGTATTTTTTTAAAGTTACCTCATCCCAGATATTTGTCTCCTCTTTGGAACACAGTTATTCCAGAAACCAATTCAAGAATAAATACCTTCCTTCTTGTTAATGTAGCAATGCAACATTTACTACGATTCTATATTTTATGATTTATAAACTTTTTCCGATATTCTTCAACATTGGTTAACAAACAATGGAACTCTGAGGAAATGAGACAGGATTTGGAGAGCAGGTATAGATGGGTTTTATATTTTAAATATCCAGAAAAAAAGAATGGGTTTATCAGTGTAGCCTTATTTGCTAATTTGTTTGCTTAATTTATTTACACTACCTGAGCTTTTCCCAAATACTGAGCAACAGTGAATTTGAAGTTCTCTTTTCTGAAAGCTTTAAAACTGAGTGGAGCTTGGGGCTGGCTAGATTTTTCTGAGGCAAATTGAAGGCACTAATTGACATATATACCTTAATAGCTAAGATGCCACCTCTGCCCAGAATAAATTTGTGTAGTTAGTGTGTGGAACAGTTTTGGATGTTAGATGCACCTGAAAATGCTTGTTTTTTTACTAAGAGCTCTTTATCCAGTTTTTTTTTTTTTTTAAAGAGCATCACTTTTCAGTTATCATCACCAACTACTCTTTATTGGTAAACAGCTACAGTATATCAAAGGCATTTTCTCTTTTCAGAGGGGTCATTGACACTTCTTATGGCTAGAAGTTCTAATCCAAAAGTTTTTGCTTTAAAATTAATAGTATAATATTGACAAGGACTGTAAAAGTATGAAATAAAACAGAGTGGACTGAAATTGGCCTATTAATAAAAATAAAAATACATTTTTTTATCTGTACTTTTTGAATGACAGTGGTGATTTACACCTACTTCTTTAATGTCAGGGAAATGTCTCTAAAATGCTTTAAAAAATTCCTATTGGCATTGTACTTTGCAGCACATTTTCCCCTAATTGAGTAATGCCTTTTATCAAAATAAAATGGTGTTCCTCATTAGGGTATTTGTGGTGGACACATTACACACGTAATGAACTAAGATGTGCTATTTCAGGTTTTGTCAAATGAAATTTCTTCTTATATGCAAAGCAGTAAGCTTCACAAATGCACACATTCAACTAACAGCTATTCTATCAAGAAATTCTTTTAGTAACCACTAATCTTCAACTATGGAGGAAAGATTTAGCTTGATTCAATTTTAATGTAACCTTAATAATATAGACTGATTCTTTATTAAATAATGCTATTTTGTTTTCATCTGTTTTATTCCCATAATATATTTTATATAATGTGTACCTTTAGTATCAATATACTTATTTTTAATTTTTTTACTTCTTAGGCATTAGCTATGGGGATGATGACAGAATATTATCATTATATCTTTACCACTCTGGTAAGTAATTTATAAAACATAAAGATAATGCTCTAAATTTTATTATTATGACTTTGCAGAATGGAAAATGGATTTTGAGTGAGAAGAAGTAATATGACTGACACTGTTGTAGTTATACTGTATATTATTTTGATAAAACCCAGGAGGAATTATCATAACAAAGAACTAATATTTCTTGGTGATAAGCTGATTATATTGAAATAAACTCCTTTTAAATGTTAAATTCAATATATTATCTTATTTTTATATTCCTGTAGATGACTTTCAGAACATAATGGAATTCAAAACTAGTTCACTGAGAAATCAATGTTTTAGAAAAGCACAAATTCTTCTGTGGTTAATTCTACTCACTTTACAAAAGTCCTATTTGTTGAAGCTGCTCTTTTAGTAGGATGAATTTACTGCATTGTATTTGTCTATATTTAGTTGGATTTTAAGTTAATATTATTTAATGCACTATTAGAAAATGGAATGTTATGTTTATCTTTTGTCTGCACATACCCACAACACAGTTTTTCTTCAATATGTACAAAAACCTGACTTTGCTGTTTTATCAAACCTCCTTACTCTTAGCTCTATTTCTTTATCATTTCACACCCCAATTTCTCTTTATTAAAAACATAACATTTAAATGAGTAAATCTGAAGATCTAATTGGCTTTAACAAATGATTTTGAATCAGACAGCATCCTGTCTACCAAGTGGAGAGAAGCTCTGAGGGGGTGTTCAGAGACTTTTAAAGGCAGAGAAGGGTGGGAAGAGGGAGTCATAAATGCAGAAAAAGGTTATTTCAGGCAAGGTTACTCCCTGTTGGGGGACAAAAGGTTATATTAAGGCAGGTTATTTCACTGTTGTTGACCAAGAAATTATAGATAGACCAGTAAGATCCTGAGGAAGTTTGAAATGCAATTAGATTAAGTATTAAGCCTTGGTTTGGTGACATGGGCTTTGCAAAAGTGATTCCATTTGGGGCCAGTTTCTTTTAATACCTTCCCCTGTGAAATAGCTGTATGTCTCTCTCACTAATTTGTTTCCTGCCTGACTCCAAAATATGAGAGTATCTCCAAGTTTGGACCTCCATTCTATTTTCTTTTCTTTTAAAAAAAATCTTTGATCATTTTCTACAGAAATGGTATGTTTTTAAAGTTCCCAGTTATTACCTTTATTCAAGTAAGGTCTAAACATCCATCTGTAATAATCTTGAATTGTTGTGTATTGCTACATTGAAGAATAATCCTAATTGTTGTGGCATTAAGATCATTTCAAATTATTTAAACATAATATATTATCCTCTAAATTGACCCTTCTTCTGACTTCCTTCAAAGATCCCATTGTGTTTGATTCATTATCTCCAACAAAAATCTACTTGTCTTTCCTTCACAGAGTCTCTAGCACAGTGACCAATTTAACCAATGCTCTTTTCTCTGTTAACTTAAAAGTCTTCCAGGTAATCTTGTTTTTCAGATGGCTGAAACTACCAGATCAAAGTATTAAGATTTAATTGATCACAATAGCTTTGTGTATTAAGACTCTCCTTCACTGGAGAGATCCTTTTAGCTATAAGTTGCACTTTACTGGTAAATACTAAGGTTAACTCTGCTGTAATATCTCTGTAAGATACTCAGTGATATGCTGGTGGAGAGGGAGTGGAAGCCTTCACTCATAAGCAAATTATACTTTAATTCTGCCAGAATTCAGTTCTTCCATAATCATAAGAGTTTAGGGAAATCAAAAGTATTTTTTAATAAGAAAAAAAAAGAGAAAAGAACTAGTTTGCATTGTATAGAACACAGCCTGTAATTGAAGGCCTTTTTAGTTTGATTCTAACCTAACTTTTCTAGTTGATTTGTTCATTTGTTTGCTGCTACTCTCTTTTATGAGTTATCTTTTGTGGCCAAACTGATCTAGATCAGGCTCCTGAATAGGTATTATATTTTCTAATTTTTGACTCTACTGACACTTCAAATGGTCTCCTTTTCCATTTGCCTCTTAGAAACCTGCCCAGTCTTTGATGGCAGCTCTGAATCCATCTGATTGAGGAAGTTGTTTTTGACTATAGAAATTAAAAGTCACCTGTCTTGTAATTTTTGCTGACTTCTTCTCTTTTACCCCTTAGCATACATTACAATATATTATTTAATCCATTGAATATACACTGAGTGGCCAGATTATTGTGATAACTGAATGCATAATAATCTGTCACTTAGTATATATATTAGAGGCCCGGTGCATGAATTTATGCATGGTGGGGTCTGGCCAGCCTGGCCAGGGGGAGGGATATGGGAAGTTGGCTGGCCTGCCTGCTAGTCGAACTCCTGATTAAGGAACAATTTGCATATTAGCCTTTTATTATATAGGGCATATACTGAGTGGGAAGATTATTATGTATCCAGAGATCATAATAATCTGGCTATTCAGTGTATATCCTTGGCTTGACTGCAAACATTGAAAAAGAAAATCCTAAAGATCCACATAATTTTATTCCTGATACCTAACCTGTATAGCTGTCTGAGACCAAAGCAAGCTTTACATAGAACCAATGGCATCAATCTTGCCCCTGTTCTCATGTTGTCTGTAAGATCAGTTAGGAAAAAAGGCAAAAGTCTTATGTACTGCATGTTTTCATAGTGCCACCCAGATACTTTGATAGCTTTGGTCTCCTGCCTTCTGGAAAAACCAAAGAGCAAAGCAGAGCATTCACTGTATACAGACTGAAAATCTAAAGGATTCCTTATAGCGAAATTGCCAGAAAGGGTGTAGCAAAGGGGCTGCAGGTATTCTGCCACAAAAAGAAGTCTTTTTTTTTAGCTTTTTTCCTTCTGTTTTGATATATTTTTTATTTAGTTAGAAGCCATATTCTGTGAACTGTTTCTTAAAACAAAACAAAATAACAACAAAAAATACCTAAAATATAAAATGGCAATAACCAGCCAAAAAAGCAGGGCATAGAAAAAAAATACCTCTAGTTAGTTAAGAGTGAAAGAAGAATGCATAATATTTAAGGATAAGCTATTCTTAACATGAAAAAAAAAAACCTCACATAAATTATAAGAAGCCTGTTGTAGCATTGGTGGAATTAGAATAGTACACACACACACACACACACACACACACACCATATATATTTGCATTGACAAAGCATGAGGATATTCTATTTGAATCTGGTGATTTGTGATGTTTAGCATCGCTTGAGACACATTGGTGTTAATTATCCTAAGGCAAGCAAAAATAAGGGACTATTTCAATTATGCATGTAAATATACTCTTTTGATAATATCATGAAAACATTTGTCTTTCAGGACCTCTTTGCTCTTGATGTAGAGCCCTACCGATACAGTGGAGTTAACATGACAGGATTCAGAATATTAAATACTGAAAATACACAAGTTTCTTCCATCATTGAAAAATGGTCCATGGAGCGGTTGCAGGCACCTCCAAAACCCGATTCAGGTTTGCTGGATGGATTTATGACGGTATGAATAACCACTTAAACATCAGTTTATGTGTTTCTAAGTAATATTGCATAAATTATTAAATTCTCTGGATCTAAATGTTGGGTTAATTGTTTGATCTTAAAGACATGACATGAGAACTACTATTACAAACAATTCTTTTGAAAAATTTTAAATTAGTTCTTTATTTAAAATTTACACATTTATCAAAGTATCTCTAGAGGCATTTTTACTATGGTTAGAATACTACAGTGTTGGAATTTCTCTAAAATTAATTAGTGCCATAATATGATAAATTAGAGACTGAAAAGAAGACATTGCCTGACAGTTGTCTTGATTTTAATTGGAAATCGAAAGGATTCCTTATGGCCAATATATGATCACTCTTCAACATATTGGTTTCTGATATCTGATGTCCATAATGGATGACTTACATTGCATAAAATATCCCTTGAACTTATTAATTTTAATAAATTTTAATATCAAATGATTTTAATAAACTACAATAAAATAAACAGATAGAAAAAGCGAATGGAGTAGATGTCAATGTTGGAGAAATCCCTCCCACACTTCTAGCTCCATATCCCAAACAACCAAATCTGAAACAACAAAGGAAATTCATCTAAACTTGAATTTCTGTGAGATCCCTTTCACCAATAAAAAGAACACAGTTTCCTACATGGTACACATTCAGTTAAAAATAACTACACCTTTTATAGCTATACATATTCTTTTAAAGCAAATTAATACATTTTAAAATTTCATATACTTAAGAATCTATACATTTTGTCAAGATTGTCCAATTTATTAACATATAATTGTTTGTGATATTTTCTTACAATCCCCTTTATTTCTGGGTGGAGTCAATTGTTTGTTACTTCTCCTCTTTCATTTCTGATTTTATTTATTTTGACCTTCCCTTTTTTTATGATACTAGTTAAAGGTTTTCACCAATCTTGTTTATCTTTTCTCTGCCTCCCCCTCTCTATTGATTAAGGTATTTATCTTTCTCTGTATTTGTTTTTTTGTTTTTCTGCTCTTTACTATGCCCTTTACTATGCCCTTTATTATGCCTTTTCTTCCACTCACTTTAGGCCTTGTTTATTTTTTCTAGTTCCTTTAATTTAGGTTGTTTATTTGAAAATGTTCTTGTTTCTTCAGGTAGGCCTGTATTGCTATGAATTTCCCTCTTAGGACTGTTTTCCCATAGATTTGGGGTTATTGTAGTCTGATTTACATTAGTTTCAAGGAATCTTTTAATTTCTGCCTTGATCACATTGTTTACCCATTCATTGTTTAGTAACATTCCAATTTTATTAAATTTATTGAGATTTGTTCTGTTTCCTAACATTTGGTCTATCCTAGAAAATGTTCTATATGCACTTGAAAAGAATGTATATTCTGCTGCTTTGGGGTAAAATGCTTTAAGGATATCAATTAAATCCATATAATCTAGTATGTCATTTAAGGCTGCTATGTCCTTGTTGATTTTTTGTCAGGACGATCAAAAATTTTTTAAATAAGTGGGCTACGGATAAACTTAATTGTATGAGCACTTTTTGAATAACATTTATTTTCTAAAGTATGTACCAGCATTATATAATGACATAAAAGAGTATATATAAATTTTTGTTATGCAATATTAATTTTAATTATAAAATAGTGCATGATTATTATAAAAATAAATCAGTATCAAATCTGTATAAAGATGTTGGCATATTTATGCCTTGCATGGGTAATCTTTTTTTTTCCTATTTAAGATTATAATATATTGTACTTCCTTCCTAGCCATTAAATGTTTAGGAAAATAAATTAATAGGCTATATTCACCATGAATGGCATCAGGAAGTTAAGAGGATTCTAGTCAGAAAAGAAGGATAGCCTGACATTGTGGCATTGAATATATTCCCTTCATTACATTCATGAGATCTCCGTTTTATTATTACTCTTGTTCTTTTTCTCTCTCTATGGTCCCATAAAAAAATGGTACTATCAGTGAAGTTCCTAGTTTTACAAGACCTATTATTATCAGTATCATAGTAATTTGTCACTATATAAGATCATAATACTTGTACTTTCACACTCTTCATGTTTGAGCTATAAAAGGAAACAATGAACTGGATTTATAAGATTTTTTTTCTGGTTGAGTTAGCAGCTTCATTGACCCCTACATTAAGTGTTTATCAGATAAATGACCATGGAACACAAGGCCATTTTTTCTTATAGTTATAGTTTCCTTTTCCATAGTTTCCAATCCTTATATTAATGTTAGTATCTCAGCAAAATGTCAATCTTTATTTGGTATAAACCCAACCAAGCCACACAGTACATCCAAGCCTGATCCAGTGAAGCAGGAAAGAAGAAAGCCCACCCTCCTCTTTCACACATTAAGGGTGTGTGTGTGTGTGTGTGTGTGTATGTGTGTGTGTTTGTGTGTGTGTGTGTGTGTGTGTCTTTTTCCCCTCATGGTATCATGTTTCTAGCACGTTTCCCCTTGCCCATACACTACCATTCAGTTAGTGCTCTCATGTCTTTCCAAGATATCAGCCCTTAATATAAAGCCATTCTCCATTAACTATTTACATATTTCCATGCTCCTAGATGTGGAAAAACTATTCTTCACTGCTTGATCAAATGAAATTTCTCCCAGCCTTCTGAGTAGACATTTTCTGTCTCCAAGAAGAGTTACTATAGGGTGGGAATTCACTTTTTTGATCCATCAGAGCTTGGTGATAGTTAAAATGAATACCGATTTATTGAGTTTGCTGCAATCTCAATTCAAGAGAATGAAGTCAAGAACAAACACCTCAAGGTAAATTTTAAACAGTTTAGCTACATCCTAGAAATCTTTCCCAGTGTGCTAAGTATGCCTATGCATACTAATGCTAATGTACCTAAAACCTATCCAGTAGATATAGAATACCACATGTATTCCTTGATACCATAATTTTCAACACAAATCAATAATGTCTATGTTGGTTGGTTATGTTATTTGGAGTACTTTAGGGAGATTACTGTTTTGGAAATTTCAACTCTGGGTATCAATTGCTCTCTCCATTCCATTCTTTCTCTCTCTTTACATTCACCAAACATCAGACACTGACAAACTTGTTGTATCAACATCTTTCTTAACTACATTCTTCTTTCACCCTCAAAGCCATGCTTGAGTTAAGGACCCAGTGTTTTCTCATCTGGTTGCTGCAAGAGTCTGTTTAGTCAGTAATCTTCCCAGAACATTGTTCATGACTCTTTGGGCCAAGATTTGGCTCATGTTTTGGCTTCTGCTACTTGTCTGGCCTATATATTTTCCTATTCCCTGCTCCACCCATCTCACCTTTAATGCACTTCCTCATTGTCTGAATCACCTGCCCATGGTATATTCCTAATCCTGCTCTCATTTCAGGTCATATGTTGCTTTGTATGTGAATTTGTTCTGAGTCCTCCAGACATTTTTACCAGTGTGCTCCAACGTAGTTAACCCCATGTTGAAATTTAACTCTGGCATTTTTATTTGTTTTCATATTTCTGTTTAAATAATTCTTTCTTGGCAAGAATTAGTTTTCATCATTCTTGGTACCAACTACAGTGGCTGGTGAAAAGTAGGTGCTCATAATTAAAGAGGAAATGCCTCTTTGAATAAATATGTGTCAATATAGGTTAGTCTTCTCATTTCTCCAAATATATTCTGGAGAGCTTTCTTTTAGTTATCCACTTGAACTTTATTATCATGATACCCAATTATTTAGAAAATTGCAAGTAGACTAGTCTCAATTATTTGTTAAAAAAGTCCCTTAAGCAACAAAAGCTTAAAAATTCTTTAGAGTAAATAGTGAGATTTTAGTGAATTAGAAGAGTAAATGCCATTCATGCCGAAACCGGTTTGGCTCAGTGGTAGAGCGTCGGTCTGCAGACTGAAAGGTCCCAGGTTCGATTCCGGTCAAGGGCATGTACATTGGTTGCGGGCACATCTCCAGTAGGGGGGTGTGCAAGAGGCAGCTGGTTGATGTTTCTCTCTCATCGACATTTCTAGCTCTCTATCCCTCTCTCCTCCTCTCTGTAAAAAATCAATAAAATATATATTTTTTTAAAAAAGAGTAAATGCCATTCTTTTTTACAAAAAAGGTAGATTGTTTATATAATAGGTTATCCTTTATGTGTTTATGTTCTAATATCCTAAATTACTTTTTAACAAAAGAACATGGCCTAGGTTTTTTAAAAAAAATTTATAATTTGGTCAACTTATATAAAAAATAATATATATACACGATTTACAGAAGTTAGTTAGCTCATATACTAAGGGGGCACAAGTATCACTCTGTTACTGTAAAAACATTTACCTTTAGAAAAATCAATGAAAAAAGAACCATAGAGAAATAAAGTATGGCCATGCAATGTTTCATGTACTGCTAGAAATAAAAGCCTGCTTTTGCTGATATTTGCTTAGCTTAATTAGCTGTAGCTGATTTCTTCAATTTAGTTGAAATGAGAATAAATGTGAGACTTTGCCAAGCAATGCATAAATATAACTTACAATTTTTAATAAAGGCATTTTGAGTAAGTTGATTTTATTTCATATTCCACCAAAAACCTCCCCAAAAAAGTATAAAAAATATCTAAATAATAAATTAATTATTCTTTCTTTGATTGATTTTAATTGTGTGTATGTTGTAGACAACACTCAGGTTTTGATACCCAGGCTTTCAGGATTGGGTGATAAAGACAGTACCAATTTCCTAGCAGAATATAGGGAATTGACAAAATTAGAAGATACTGAAATTTTATTGATCACATCTCACATCTTTGTCAGTACAAAATCATATTCTAATTTTGATTATTGATGTCTTCCTAATTTGCCACTTATTTGATTGATCTAGTTTCCTAATTCTTTAATTTTTTTTGCCACAATTCCTTGTTTTCCATGCTATTTTTTGATAGCAAGAAATAGACATTTATTTCTGATGGATTTTACATAATTTCTTAGTATTTTGCTGAAAAACTGTACAACATTTTACAAAATTTATTAATGTAGCTGTTAGTTTTATTTTTGTCTTTACCACAGAAGGAATATTTTGAGTCCATATATAAAATATGGAAGAAAATTTTGTATAAGATATTTCATTGTATGCAATGAAGTCATAAATACAACATTTATTGCATTTTTCTGATTGACTCAATGAATGGTCAAAGGATATGGAGTACATGGCACGAATAACAGAATAGCACTATTTCTCCACTTTATTATGCCTATTAACCTTCCAAGATGTACTAAGTTGCAAGTTTAATCTGAATATAAATAATTTGAATGACTTAACAACATATTTTGTTTTATTAACATAGAGCATTGCTCAATGGCAGACTAAATAATAAGCATTTATCTATAGTGGATAAAAAGAGAGAATTTCTATTTTAAGTAATTGTGTTTGGGGTTTTTTTACATGAAAAATGGCAGTTGCAATGAAGCACTTATTATGCAATCATATTACTCTTTGGGTCTATTTTAAAACTTTTCACTTGGTAAAGCTAAATTTGAATCAAAAGATGATTTTCCCCCCTTCTACCTTAAATAACAAAATCTGTCTTCAAAGCATTGATCTGAAATCATGCTATAAAACTTGTAAAGGATAAACACATTTTTGCTCATATTTTTTCAGCTTCTCTCAGATTTTTATTTTATATTTAAATATAGTTACATATGGATATAACCAAACACAGATGTATCAGGAAGTCTAGATAGACCAAAATTTCTGTTATTCAAGATAGGGCTCTGCAAGGGTCAGTCAATGGCAAGGTCACCTGGAGAAGGTGATGGCCAGTGCTCTGGCAAGAGGGCAAAGCCCAGCATTACTTCTAGGAATTTGCAATGCTCTGAGATTTAGGGCTTCACATATATGATAAATTAGAGACTAAAGAGAAGACATTACCTAATAGTTATCTTTTTATTTTAACTGCAGCCTTTTTTTGTCATGCTCCTTCCTAGAACAATGTATTTAAAATTGAAACAACTGGGCTTGGCTGATGTTGCTTAGTGATTGAGTGTGAACCTATGAACCAGGAGTTCATGGCCCAATTCCTGGATAGGGCTCATGCCTCAGTTACAGGCTCAATTGCTAATAGAGAGTATGCAGGAAGCATACTGATAATGATTCTCCATTATCATAGATGTTTCTCTCTCTCCTTCTCCCTTCCTCTCTGAAATCAAGAACATGTTTTTAAAAAATTAAAACAACTGGAAAATATTATAAATAAATAAATAAATAACTTGGTGCTTAATAATATATATTTTATTTAATAAACAGAAATCATAATTAACTTTTATGTAAAAATATGCCACAATAGATGTTTCCTTCTTTGTTTTTAAATTTCTTCTTTGTTCTATATGTCCCGCTGATACAGAAATTCTCTTGCCTATTTGGAATAAATAATTTCTTGAGTCAGTTATTAGAAATTGGAACATAAATGTATATATAGTAAGGATTCTAGGATGTAGAATAGCCCCAAGAAAATTGATCTAAATAATGATTACCTATAAACTCTGAGTTTCATTCCCATTGTGTGTTACCATTTGTATTTGACAATCTCTACCATGAAATAACCTATTTGTGAAATACATTTAATGCTTACTACATTCTAGTGCTATTATTGCCTCATGACCACATCATGGGGCAGATATAATCCTGTTGTATAGATGCAGATAGAATAGGTAGGTTATACATAAAGGAATATCCCTGGGCTATAATCAGAAGCAAATATAAAGGCATCCTTAAGCATCCAGAAGTAAAAAGTTGAGCATGATGGATTAGAAACCAGAAAAATCATGTTACATTTATTGCTTCTTCTTCAACTTTAATTTATAGTGTTTCATATCAATTTTGGGTAAGTGGTGGGTCTACTAACACCTCCTCTTTCCTTCCTGAATAGATTAAACTAACAATGAGAGGTTTGGAGGCAGCATCTGCTTCCCATTTTCAATCCTTTCTAATACTGTCACTTAATCTCTTTGAGCCTCACTTGTCAAATAGAAGTAATAAATTTTAGTGTGTTTGTCCTAAGGATCAAAAAGGATAATAAATTAACATATAAACTATTGGAAACCTTCCTGGGGGTGTTTTATAATTATAAGCTATATTATTGCCTCCTCTTAAACTCCCAGTGCCTGAGAAATGTAGAATAAAATTTGACACAGTATTTATAGCTTAAATTATCCAGTCATATTATTTCATTATCACTTGTAGTCTCTTTTGTGCAATAACACTGTAGTAGATATGTGGTGAATGTGTGATTGTTAGGTAGTTGACATAGAAACTTTAAGAAGCATTTATAAAGGATCTATATAGTACTTGAATAATCTTAAAATGAACACAATCACAAAAATTGTAAATGTATCACTATACATCACAATATAATAGATTTTTAAGTTTATCTAGAAGTTTATAAAATGGTAGGTACTATTTATTTTCTCTCAATGTCAGGTCACTGCATTTTCAGGTTAAGAAGATAGTTCGTTGGGCAGAAACTTAAAGGATGAATTTTGTTTCATGTTTTTATGCCAGTTATAAAAGACTGCTAAATCTATTCTATCTTAGAACAAGAATTTGGGGGATGAGAATCACCTGACTATTGAAACCAAGGTCTACTAATTACTCCTTTATAAACTTCTAATTATTTAATATTTGAGCCTCAATTCCTTCTTCTTCTTAATGGAACTAATAATACATCATAGTGTCACTATGAAGATTAAGTGTGTAGACATACTGCTTAAAGACAGTTTCTGGCAAACAGCTGATCCTCCAAAAATGATATATGTTGTCACCAAGGCAAATACCATTTCTGAATTTCAGTACAAGTGCTATTTCTGTTTAGAGTAAAGTTAATCATTCAAAGAGTTTCTTGATGCCCTTTTGTACTAATGTGACAATTGAATAAGAATGCAACTGTAAATAATACTTTAAAAAAGAATATAAGAGTAGGTAGCTGCTTACTTTAATGCACTAGTTGAGATTAAGTGAATGAATAAACATGAATAAGAGCCAGGTTTAGTATTAAATTATTGATGTTTATTTTGTGATGCTGGTATCTAGTAATTATATTTACATTTGACATACAGTCCTTCAAAAAATGTAGTCTATGCATTTTAATGGTATAAAAGGCATAAGAAATGGTCAAGGATTTACTCTGATGTACTAATTTCTAAGATATGCTTGGCCAATAGTCTTTAAATTCACATTAATAAATTAAAAGGGCATTTCAGACAAAATGAAATGAGCTTTAGGGTAAATTTGCCCTAGGGATATTAGGAATTATCTTGCTTTTATTGTTCAGAAAGAAAATATTATGTTGATCTCTCATTTGCCTTCCTAAAAAGAAGTCATAAATATTTTATTCATTAATTTTCAAAATACCTTGTGATCAAATTGAGCCAGAAGGGAAAATGAAATTATTAAACAGAAGCAGATATTGAAACGGGAGCAAATAATTCATTATGAAAATGTTTTGTGTATTATTACTCATTAATTTATTCTCCAGATATTTACGGCACACCCACTATAGTAATATGTGGTATTAGAACATGTGGATAAGAATATATCTATATATATAAAACCCTATTATGCAAATAGACTGAAAGGCAGAACAATGGAACAACTGATTGCATGATGTGTGCTGACCACTAGGGGGCATTGGCAGCAGGTGGCAGAGCATGGAACAGGGTGGGCATTGGCTATGGTGGGATGGTGGAGCCAGGTGAGTGGGGGTGCCAGAGTAAGTTGGGGTGCTGGTCGCTGTCACTGGGGTGAACATCTGGTAGTTACTAAAAATTATTTGTTCCTATGCGCGATGGTCCTGTCTGATGCTCATACCTGCTGCCAGTGCCAGCCCTGCTCGCACTCGCTGCTGGTACCCAGCTCTAGCCCTGATCACTCAGCACTGTCAGCTGGTGTGAGTGGCATCTGCTGGCCCCAATCACCCCTCAGGGCTTCTCCACCTCCCCCTGCTCCTGAGGCATGATTGGGGCCAGCAGCCACTGCTTGCACTCACTACTGATGCTGGCCCCAATTGCTCTGCATCGTCAGTGGGTGCAAGCAGGACCAGCACTATCAGCACGTGGGAGAGGTGGCGAGAACAGGGAGTAGGGCTGCTGGCAGACAGGGCACCAGGGGCCACAATGGGAGGGGCAAGGTGGGGGCACAGAGGATGGGCTGAGACCTGCCCCTGTACCCACCACAGCCTCGCAGCCCACAGTTCCTTTCAAGGTGCACAAATTCGTGCATGGGGCCCCATATATATATATATATATATATATATATATATATATATATATATATATATATATATATATATATATATAGTTTATCTGTACCAGAAGAATTATCAATTTACCAAGCAAAGTAAAACCCAGTCTTATATAATATTAAAAAAAAAATGATGGGTCTTAAATAATTATATGAAGATAGCCTTGCACTATCTCTAATTCTGACAACAATGAGCAAAATGAACATTCTCAATTTACAGAGGATGGAACTGAGACCCAAATATGTTTAGTATATTGTCTGAGGACATTTTGCTAAGAAGATAGAGGCTAAGCTTTAAGGTCAGGCCTTTTTACCTTGTTGACTTGTGCTCTTTCTGCTCTTCTCCCAGAAGGTTCATCTGGTGGCTCATGCAGGTGCATTAAACTCACTCCAGGCAAAGGCAGGAAGCTATGATGCAAGTCTAGAGTAATAATGACATTATTAGACCCCCAAGGGCTCAAAAGCATGATTGAAAAGGGAGACCTTTTTGAAGTAGGCAAGGAGACAAGATTGGGAAACTAGAATAAGAAGACAAGAGAGACTTACACATCTTCCAGCTTAGGTGACTAGAAAAATATTAGTATTTTAACAAAAAATGGCGCTGTCTAGAGGAGGAGGTGACTTGTAAAGGGAGGTGGCATTGGTTGCAATCACGGCAATGGTGATACCTACAGGGAGAGAAGTTTGACAAAATGTTGGAAACCAGAATATTGTTTCTCATTACAGAAAGGGATAAGATCTTCATTTCTTTTTCAGATATAAGAGAAGGATATATTGCCATGTGTTTGCAATCCTTCAAAGAAAAGGATCTAGCTCTTCTATTTGGCTACTCTCATTAATCAATCCTGAAAGTTAGAAATTTCAAGTCACTTTGGATGCAGTTGAAGAATAACTGCATCTTTTAGTCCCTCTGTTTCTCAGTACTCATGCCACCATGCCTGAGGCTCCATACCAAATGTGTCTTGGGCCTTGGGATAAAATCTTTGGAAAAAGATTGTATTCTCATCCCAGCTTCCAAGGAAAATATTACTCCTGCTAAAGGTTGCCTTTAAAAAATCAACTTCTCAGAGTCATTCTCAGCCTTTAAATATTTATTCCCCTCTCCAAATTCTTTACTTTGTCAAGGGGAAAATGAAAATGAGTAAGTGATAAACTGAAGTCTGTGAATTACTTTTAAAATGTGAACTTTCTAACCCTTAAGACACACACACAAAAATTTAATAGACAAAAATGATACATAGTCTTCTATATTTGATAGTCTGCTAGACTAAATTTTTAGTAAATTTGAAATAATCAAAATTACAAGGTAAACACACAGATGTTACTCATTTATTCACTTTTAAAAGCAGTATATTTAGTGTTACTTCCATTTTATTTCATTATTTATGTATACTATAGAAATTTTGTAAACTAAAAAAATATGTGGAATAAAATTTTAATTTTTATTCATTAGTACATCAAGAAAATAGAATTATGACAAACATAGTAGAGTCTTTCTAAACCTACCTTTTCTTAACCGATTCACTAGAGTAACTGAAACTCTTTATGCCTTGGTTAAAATAAACTGATGTCCACAGCAGCCTGAAAACTCAGTTCTAGCAGGCTACTCCACCATGCTTCTGCATTTCACTCTTAAAAAATTTGGGTATTCTAAAAAAAGGCCAGTAGTGTTTCCTCCAAAATAAGTTTATGCATGGGGTCCTTATTAATGAAACAATTCAATTAAATAATGCATAAAATAATGAAATACAAGGACAAAATAGAAACTTGTTACTAGGAAAACTAACTTAATTACTAATAAAGTAAAGCCATTCAAGATATATTTTATATTAATTTGAACAAGATAGTTCTATAAGGTATACCCTGCATATAATTTGCTTTATTATTCTTTTAATTAAAATAAACCAAAGGTAGAAATTATGCATAATCCATTATGTTTGAGGTCTATGTGGAACAGGAGAGAAATTTCAGTCAGCTGACCCTGAAAAGGGTTTGGCTCTATATTAATATACTAGCGGCTCAGTGCATGAAACTTGTGCATAGGGGGTCCTCTCAGTCCAGCCTGGACCTCTCCAATCTGCGACCCCTCAGGGGATGTCCCACTGCCGGTTTCGGCCTGATCCCTACTTGGTAGTCGGACATCCCTCTCACAATCTGGAACTGCTGGCTCCTGATTGTTCATTTGCCTGCTGGCCTGCCTGATCGCCCCTCATTGCACCCCTGCTGGCCTGGTCATCCCTAACTGCCCCCTCTAACAGCCTGGTCACCCCACACAGCCTGCTGGTCAGTTGTTTGGTCATTCCTTGCTAACCACCCTGCCAGCCTTGTCACCCCCTGCAGCCTGATGTTAGGTTGTGACTATGAGGGCAATGTGACCAATTTGCATATTACCTTTTTATTAGTATAGATCTGAGGATAAATTTACAGTTAGATGCTTTACATTAAAATAGAAATTTTAAGTATATTTACTTTAACTAGTCATGTTAATTCATTGTCCAAATATTAGCTTTTTGTTGCTTTGGAAAATCTATATATTTCTATTAGTTTTTCTTTGTCATTGTTCACATTTCATTAAAAATGGAATCATATAGTATTCACCATTTGCATGATGTTTTCTTAAAGTTAAACCAGTATGTATTTAAAATCAGCCATGAGTCAGGCACTGATAGGCATAGGAATAGAGTGTTAAATAAGATTAAGATGGAATTTACTTTTTATTTGGTAAATAGAAGAGATAAATAAAACAAGAGGACAGAGAGTGACTGGGGATGAGAAGGGTTATTTAACTGAAGTATAAGGAAGAGATAATGTGTGGGACAGGCCTAAGTGATGGGAAATAGGGAGCCATAACCTTCCAGCATAGGTGACTTATCAGAGAGCATCCTAGGCAGGAGGAACAAGTGCAAACTTTTTGAGGTAGAAACAAGCATGCTGTATTTGAGGCAAAGAAAGGTGACATCAGGGTTATTTAAAGTAAGAAGAGATGATAGAAGATCAGAAAAGCCATCTTCTAAGGACATGAAAGTTTAGGATTTGATGTCATTGCAATGGAAGGACTTTAATGAAGGGAGGGATGTAACCTGTTTCCAGCACTGAGATGATGCCTATGGCTTTGTTATGACATTAGAATGGAGAAAGCAAGAGTAAAAGTGGTGAGAAGAATTATGTATGTCCATAATGCTGATGAAAAATGCCAATGAATTGCACTCAGGTTTTATCAGTAGAGCTTGGAGGAGGGATAGAATTCCTTAATGGGTAAATTTGGGGTTTGGGGTAGAATCAAGGAAATGTAGTAGTTACTCTCATCTCCTTACCCATATAAGTTTGGCTTTGTGGTTCAAGGTGCCCAGAAGAACTGTGGCTGCCAGTTTCTGCTTCTCTGTGTCTAAGGACTTTTTCCAAAAGGCTGCTCTGCTCATGTGTCCAGCAGGCTGGAAGTACTGGGCAATTAACGTCTCTCCCCTACAGCTCAAAGAAGCCCATTACCAGTGGGAATGGATGTATAAGTATTCCAGCTTCTTCAGTCTTCCAGTGTGATAATTCTGAGATATGCACTTTATATAATTTCTCAAAATTTCCCTGTGAGATCAAGCTGCATTTGTACATTATCCTAGCTGGCTTACTAACTAACCAGTAAATGCTTTTCCTTCTCTTCCTTGCTGGTGTTTCCGGAAATACCCAAATAAGTCACTTACACAGAATACTTGCCTCAAGGCCTGCTTCTTTGGTGAGATAAAGGACACTAGGTTTTTAAAGTCTGAGAAAGTTGATGAAAATGCATCACATAATGAAAATGTAGAAAGTTAAGTTGTGGGGGTGAAAACGTGTACTCTTGTTACTCATTATGTTTTAATTGCCTACAAAACATTCAAATGGTGCCCTAGCCAGTTTGGCTAGTGGATAGAATGTTGGCCTATGACTAGAGGGTCTTGGACTTGATTCCAGGTTGGCAGGCTCGATCCTATTAGGGGGTGTATAGGAGGCATCTGATCAATGATTGTCTCTCATCATTGATAGTTCTATCTCGTTCTCCCTCTCCCTTTCTTTCTGAAATAAATAGGAATATATTTAAAGAAACAAACAAAGAAAAACCCCACACATTCAAATGGAGATATTTTGTCTGGATTTTCACTACTGTATTCTTTGTGCCTTTACGATGCAAGACACATAATAGCCACTCAATGTTTGTTGAATAGAGGAAATAATTATTTGGAGAATGAATGATTTTGAGTTGATGAATGTTTTATGAGGTTGAAATTCAGGTGAACTGTCAGGATGGGAGTACTGATGTGTGAGTCAGCATATTTAAAGCCAAGGGACAATACATGATCATCTGGGGACACAGTGTGTGCAGAGGGGAAAGGAGTTTTAAGGACTCACCTGAGAAGTAAGGGAAAAAGGTAGGAGCCCACAATGGTGATTGAAGAGAGGTGTGTGGTAAGGTAGAAGGAAAAGAAAAAGAATCTGATTCCATGGATACCTAGAGAAGTGTTTGGAGAATGACTGAGAGGTAGGCTAATTGTATGAAACATTCCACAGACACTGTTCAAGTATGGTGAGGTTAGGGAATTGATCATTAAAATGCATATGCACTCCCATTTACAAATGGGTATTGGACTTAATTTGTCACTGGTTGTTAGGAAATTTTCTTTTGATGTCCATCTCTCTTTATAATAGAGCAATGTTACTTTAGAGATAATAGAAAAATCTTGATGGACAGTGTATATATTTCAAGTAGTGACAATTTAAAGAAAAAAAAAGTTTGGTAAAATGTATTAAATTATATGTTAAATAAAACTAGTGACAATTAATGTAAGAATTCACTGTTTTAATATGCCACCAACGTAAGGCAGCAATCATTTACTAGTATAATTGCTAACAAATGATAAAGTCAAATGTGGTAAAAAATATTTTGCATACCAATTAGTTTTCCCATCTACTTTAATGCTCTTGAAATGTTAAATATTGAATATACAGTTCTCTAAATTGCATTGTTTTTGTTAGTTTAATGAGCTATTTAAACAAATTCCTTAAGAAGTACAATAATAAAAAATACATCAAGTGTTAGGAAATATATAAGGAGATTATCAGAATTCTAATTTTCTAGCTACTGTTGTGTTCAAAATTTTGTGTTCATCAGAATGTACCCACAGGAGCACAGCTGGACAGAATATCATTCTGTGATCTCTTATCGCTCTCTATTGCCCCATAAATGACTCGGTTACGAATCAGTGACTGTGCTTCAGGCTTTGATTTTTGTTTTTCGTTCACAGATGAACACCATGAGGACACCACCCAGAGAGAGATCTGTCATGTTTTGTTTCAGATATCTTTTCATAGAAGCTGAATTTTCTTGACTTTTTTTTCTACCAAATATATTTTATGCACATAATAGTATAAATTTAAATATATATATATATATATATATATATATATATATATATATATATATATGTTAGAGAATATTAACCAGACATGATAAAATTAAACTAGATGTCCCCACCCTCTAAAAATATACTACCATTCTACGACATGTCTATTGAAACATTTATTATTAAGAATTATACTTTATCTTTTTGTTGTATATTTTCAAACATGTATCTATACCATGCAGACCATTAATTCGTTTTTTAATTTTTTCATAAAAAATATATCAAATATAATATCTGTTTGATTCTCCATGAAGCACATGCCAAGATGAGATTAGATGGACAACTGATTTATTAGCAAATAGGCCTCTGAAGTATAAAGAGGGAGGGAGTTAGAAGAGAGCCTTTGGGCTGAGATGCAGGTATGAAATCTGTGAAAGGAGAAGTTAGGTCTGCATAGGAAGAACCTGAGACTACGATTCAGAAATTCGTATCCATGCTGAAAGGGATTCCTTGAGCCAGAACTCCCCTGTAAGTGAAATGTGCACTAGGCAGGAATGGCTTGAATTTAACAAACTTGCTTGGCCTAGTCATTGACTAGGAGCAGCCTGGTGACCATAGTAGTGTATACAAAGGCGCAGAAGCTGGAGGCTGTTGATCAGCTATATTCCCTGTAGTGGTTTTTCTTACAGGAAGATGTGAGCAAGGTATCTCCATACCATCACATACACATACTTGGACCATTTAGTGCAGTTATTGTCAAAGGGATGCATATTGTCTGTTTTACTTTCCTTAAATTATCCCTAATCTACCATGTGCTATGTTATAAGGCGAAAGAATGAGGATGGATTATGTAGCTACATTATGGCCTTGGATTAAAATTAAAAGCTAAATTCAAGAAGAAATAACCAGCAGTATTTAAGAAAATAAGGAGATAAACTTGTAAGCAAGCATAAAAAATAATATAATTAGGTTACAAGGTATACAGATTTAATAATTTAGTTCATTAAAAATAACCATGTGACCTACATATGCATTGTATATCTTTAAAAAACTGAAATGAAAATTCTATAGTGGAGAAGAAGTGTGACTGGGCTCCCCTCCTCATTGATCTTTGAAATGCTCTCATCCTACTTTATCTTTATTAAAGGACAATTTAGTATTTGATAACAAAATCTGTGCTTCACACAAAAAAAAAATCACAAAGATTACAGGTTCTCTCAATAGTTCTAGATGATAGTTTCTTGTAGTTACTTAAAGTTATTTAACATTGTACAGCAATATAGCTTGTGTTGATGGACAGGTATTGTGTTGGGTACTATTGATATAAAGGAGAAGCAAATCAGGTGTTATTCCCTCCCTTGCTGGTTAGTTGACATTTATTAATTCACCTCTCAGGCAAATAGAATATGCATTTTTCCTATTGCTCTTCTGGGCACTGGGGATACTGCAATAAGTAAACAGCACAGACAAAATAAATTAATGACTACTTAAACAAACAAGGCCAAAAATACAACTAGTTACAGAGAAGTAATTTTCCTTTGTAAATAGACTCTTTTTTCTATATTTAATATGACTACATTCTTTAATAGATTTTACTATAGACCCTGCAATATAGAATACAACTTCAGAAATAAGTAGAGTGTTTAAAATGCAATTGGATAATACATTCTTCAATGATACCTCTATCAACAGTTTATGTTTTTCAGTAATTTTTAGTCATAAACCTACCAACATATACATTTTAACATGAATTTAATTTCACTATATATGATACTCAGTAACTGCTTTTTATTTAATGTTTATTAATTTATTGTCACCCTTATTTTACTTACCTTGCCTTTCTTAATTATTTGAGTCTAATATATAGGTGTATGATAATTTCCTGATACTAATTTAGATTGTTTCTAGTGCTTAATAACCATATCTATGGAGAATTTATTTTAGATGTACAGATCTCAACAAACCTATTTATTATTTTCTTAGGATACATTCTTACACTTGATCAAAGTTTTTGCAACATTTCAAATTCTTATATAATTATTTCCAAAGGACTCTTCAAATCTCATAAAATAGTTCTCTAATTTTGTTGTTGTTGTGGGTTTGAATTGTGTCTCCTAAAAAGATATATTGAAGTGCTAACTCCTAGTATGACCTTCCTTGGAAATAGTATTTGCAAATGTAATGATTTAAGATCGAGTAAATAAGGGTAGGCCCTGACCCTAAAAGATTGATGTCCTTATGAAAGGAGGGACATTTGAACATATACACATAAACAAAGGGGAAAACACCAGATGAAAATGGAAGCAGAAGTTAAGAGTTATCCAGCTGTAAGGCAAGGACTACCAAGTATTTCTGACTACACCAGAAACTAAGAGAAAAGTCTAAGCGCGGAATAGATTCTGCTCTAGATCCTTCAGTGAGAGCATGGTCTAGCAGACAGCCACAGTTCCGACTTCTAGCCTGTAAGAATGCATTTAGGTTGTTTTAAGTCATTTCAGTTTGTGGTAATTTGTAAGGCAACTCCAGGAAACTCATACAACCTGAGATCATATTTGAAAGTGCTTCCTTACCCATACTCTCTCCAGATTGAGCATTCTTATTCTTTCATTCCTTTGGTCCATCAGAAAAATAAAAAAAATTAAAAAGATATCTAATAACATTTTAAACTACATGGATCTCATTATGTATAAAGCAGAGAAATTTTACATCATATATATATGCTTATCTTTATACATACTTTTATTTTTCTATTTATCAATCCACCTGCCTATCAATCCTTTACTTTGTTTTATAAAGAATTTAAGCAGTTACTATCCAGTTAGCATTGAAAAATGCTATAAAATTGGTGGAAGGGAAATTTCTACTAAATAAACAGGAAGCTAAGCTTAGATGTCACCCTCCCAGCTATATAACTGGGCCTTGCAAGGTCTAGGTATTGAGCTGATGGCTCAAGTAGTGATTAGATTTCAGGGTTAAAACCCATATGCTTATGTTTCTGGCTTGCCTCTTATCTCATAGCTTCAGGTTTTGGCATCAACCTAGGATGGCAGTGAATCATCTGCTATTTCTGTGGGACAGAAGGCAGAGAATCCTGCCATTAATGTTCAGTTTTGCTCCCATAGGAGTTTGGCTATGTTGCTTAAATATGCAGAATTAGGTCTGGATGGGAAAGAGCTTCCTGACAATGTCAATTCAGAAATGTTCTGGGTTTATCTTTAGCTTTGAGGGGATTATACTGTAAGAGGCAAAACCTCCTCTATACATTTATCAATGCCACGGTTGGAGATGGTTGGTCTCAGGTTGATTTGGTCAGGATGACATTTAGAATGTTTTAAATACAAGAGTCCATTGATGAGTCCTCATTGTGAAGTCTTTTAAAATGGAAAGCATTTAAAATGTCATCTCCTGGGATGATGGTGTAGTTGCAGAGTGTGACAGCAATGGCGAAATGCAAGAGAGGGGATTTGCAATCAGGGGCCTGAATTCTTTAGCTGGCTTTGCTGCTCGCTGGATGTGTGTCTCAGGAAAGGTGGTCAAACCTTTTTTCTCATCAGTGAGAAGATTTTATAAAGTATACCACAAAAGGTGACTGTTAGGGTCAGATGAGACCACATATATGTCACTGTTTTGGAAATACCTCCTACTACTTTTATACAAAATGTTTTTAGATGTAACATTTTAATGTGAACCAAGAGTGAGTGAACTTTGTGACCCATAATTTTGTCTCCTCTCTTATATAAATCTTTTAGTCACATATAATCTCTGGATTAAAAATAAAATAAAAAATCTATAAGTGCAGTTGATTGGGGCTGGCTTTAAGCAAAAGAATATGATCATTGAAGAATGCTCATAGCCCCTCTTAAATCCCACTCACGCTCTTGTCCTAGGGATTTCTCACTTTCCATGTGGGCTCATCTAAAACTTGGGTTTATGTGTTCCAAAGGGGCCAAACAGATAACTAATAGTCTTGATCAGCTATCTTTGAAGATTTGATAATTAGAAAAATGAAAGTGTAAATCTGCCTGCATGTACCGCTTCTCAACTAAGAGTTGTGCTCTTGTACTCTATATGCTATCTTAAAATTGATAAACATTTTGACAGTTGAGTTGACACTTCAAAACACATTTTGTGACAGTTTATCTTCATTTTCTAATGCTAAGCCAGGAAGAAATGACAGCGTGATCACAAATGTAGACTTCAAAGTGGAGGCCCAGCCTGTTTATGGAAGTGAGAGCTCTGGTTAGTTGTGAATACAGAAAATAATAAAAAGTTTCCTGCTTATGTGCCACTTACTACTTTAGTAATTACTAAGACTTTGAAGCATGTAACTCTTTTAATGAAATAATAGATACTTCCTCTATCTACTCCATCCCTAAGATAGAAACCAGAAGGAAATATTGGTAAATCATTAATTTATATATTTTACTAGCCCTACTGCTTCCTTACACAGGTTCTACACATTTATATTGTAAAGAAAACTTTACCTTTTTTTCCCTCTTTGTTATACAGTTATTAACCTCTGTCTTGTAACCAGAACATTTCAGGACAATATTTCTTCTCTCAGGAGACAATTTGCTGTGGGGGAATATTGAAGTGTTCTTATTCCTTTGTCTCCTCATCTATATTTGGTGATTAAGTTACTCAGGACTCATTTTGAATTTCACACTTCCTCAGACACACCCTGACCATTGTAGTTACTGCTATTGCCTGCTTCAGTATCCTCACAGCTTTTATTTATGCGTTCACTGTTTTAATATATATATTTTTGTTATTGATTTCAGAGAAGAAGGGAGAGTGAGAGAAAGATAAAAACATCATTGATAAAGCATAATCATTGATTGTCTGTCTCCTGCTTGCCCCTACTGGGGATCAAGTCCACAACTCAGGCATATGCCCTGATGAGGAATGGAACTATGACCTCCTGGTTCATGACACTCAACCACTGAGCCACACAGGCTGGGCTGTGTGTTCACTATTCAGTGCTCTGCTCCCAAATGTAAGATCCACAAAAGCAGGGGCTAGCCTGTCTTGATTACCAGTGCCTTTAAAATAAACTCACTTATTGAATGAACAAATGAATGAGCTTCAGCTTTATCACCTGAAAAATAGTGATGTCATCTATTTAAAATAATTATATGCAACAATAATGTAAACAAGTGTAAAGCATTTATCATAGTGCCTATTAAGCACTCAAAAAATACTGATTGTTCAGGAAAATGTGGGCTTACATTATGTTTTCAAAACACCTATCCAGAAGATGAAATTTGAAATACCAGGAGGTAAGCATAATTTTATTTTCTGTGGGACAAGTGAGGGGAATTGAGATAAAAAAGGAAAGGGTGATTTAAATGAGTACATTTATATTTATTTCCAGTTTCTTAGTCTTAGAATAACTGTTGTGGAAAAGTATCTTGTTTTTCCCAGGCTGTTCCTATATTACTTCACTTTGGCATGTCATTGGGGTTCTAGTAATCTTGAGGTTTCCATTCAATGGATGGAATCTTGCTGGTGTACCTGTGTGCACACACTCAGGTGGCCACCAACACCTTTATGGATGTCACATCTGTAAGGATTCTCTGGAACAATAGTAATGAATTGAACAAAGAAAGGACATACATTTCTAATTTAGCTTTTATGATTACACCTATTTATTTCAGTTAACATTTGATTTTTTTTTTTTTTTACATTGGCAGCCTACTTGGCTGCTGAATTTTATATGATAAACTGTGAATGTTTGTGACTAAAATTAGAAATATTTAAAACATTCTTCAAGATAAATTCAGTGTGATGATTAAATCCACTGACTATATTGTAAATTCAATGCCAAATATATTTTTCTAAATCTCACAATGAACTATTTTAAAATCACCCTGAGCTTACATTTTGTCCACCTGTGTCTTAAATTTGGTTCCAAAATTTGAGATACAAAAAAATTCATAATTTTAATATAAAATCTGGAGAGTAATATTCATGACCATATGCTTATGCATGTTCTCTCTAAATATGTAGTTGTAATAATAACTATCAATAGACTACATAATATGGTAATCTGTATTAAGAGAGACAACTGAATTTAAATAGCTTTCTTCTTGCTTTTACGATACTACCTTGGGAAGGCAGTGACTTATCTCTAAATCCTCCGAAGTAAAGCATGGGGATAAAATTTCTTTAATGCTGTGATGAGAATTTGAATCTCAAAGGACACTATTGACTTCCATAGAAGATTAAAAGAGGAAGTGTGCTATGTTAGCTAAATCACAGTCAGTAAAATTTCCCCCTTAAGATGTGAACTCAAAGTGCATAACTAAAAACATATAGTGGCATTTTCATGTGTTCTGGGCACTCAAATCAGGAACAATTGGCCAAAATATTCCATGGTAAAAGCTAACAAGCAGGGTATTTTTCTAAAATAGTCTAGACTATGGCATTATGCTTGACATTTAGAAAAGCTTTTTGTAGTAGTTGTTTCTATCAATATTTCTACTGCATTTTGATACTAAGAATATATTTATTTTGCTTTCTAAATTTCCTTCAACTGCTAAAATATGAACTATAAATTATCCCTTAGATATGTCAAATTAATCACTCCAAATGGCTGAGTACATTTGCAGCCAAGCTGAAATTAGAATTTTCAATCATGATTAGAAACGTAATTGAAAGTGAATGGATTCAATCACAGAAAATATTATATTTAGCTCCTCAATGCATTGAAGTTCTTTTGTTTGGGCTATAGGATTATAGTTGACTGCTGTCATTTAGAACTATTTCATTTTATGTGTGGTTCACTGAGCAGCAGCATCAGTATCAATGCGCAAATACAGGATCTCAGACCTACTGAATCATAACCTGCCTTCTAACAAGATCCCCAGTGATTTGTATGCCCTGTAAAGTGGGGGAAGCACTGATTTAGAACATCACTATAAAATTTCTCATTTTTTTCCTTATAAGTAATGGATGTGAACTACTCACCAAGGTGGACTGCAATGAAAATATTAATTTTGTCATAAAATGTCAAATATTCATTAGGCTTTCTATATCTTTATGAGGATGAGAAAGCCCGCTGCCCAAGACTGAACTATGCAATATGTGTTTTATTTTTTGCTAACTAGATATTGATATTTTGTTCCTAGGAAAGCATTAAAATTATCAAAATGCTTCATACAGGTGAGAAATGTTTATGGGCAATAAGATATCAGAGCTGAATTTTCACTCTTATCACCGTTGAGGGACATGGTATTCTCACATGTGTTCAATGTCCTTAACTGACTAAAAAATTCCTGCTCCAAACACAGTGTTCAATAGCACACTGTTCAGATCTTACTTATGGTTTCCAATTGGAATTTAGGTACAGAGCTGTATTCTGTTTTAAAAATTCACATAAAAGGCACAATAATGAATGATATAACCAGAACTCTTTCCCCCCCCCCCCCTCAAATATAGAGTTCTTCAAAAGACTATGCCTATCTCTATACTAATATTGGGTTAAGTATATAAGCAAAAAACATTCTTCTACAATATTTGGTAAATATTAGGGGGGAAAAACTTTAATTTTTCATTTTATAATGGGAACGTCAGTAAAAGGGGAGCATGCATGCAGTCCATTTCCTAAATATAGGAGGGAAAACTGTCAAGAAAAAAGCTGACTAAGACAAAAGGCCATGAGACTATTCGAATTAAAAATAAAAATTATACCAATTTTCTACTAGGAGTCATGTTGTATGACATCGTTGCTTGTATAAATGGGGGGGGGGGGGGAAAACTCCTAATCTTTTTTGAAATTTTATAACTCAATGTGAATGCTATTTCCTTAAGGATATTAAATGTTGCTGTTACTTTCTTGATAACTCAGAATGTTAATTTACTTTAGGTAATTGGATTAGTGGAGACTCAAGTCAATGGGATAGTTTGTTTATAAAGATATAATGTCATAATATAAGTTCTATTTAATAAAAAGAAATGGATGTGGCCCTAGCTGGTGTCAGTTGGTTAGAGCCTTGTCATCCACATACACAAAGGTTGTGGCTTTCATATCCAATCAGGGCACATATAAGAAGCAACCAGTGAATGGATACATAATTGTAACAACAAATCTCTCTCTCTCTCTCTCTCTCTCTCTCTCTCTCTCTCTCTCTCTCACTTTCTCCCTACCCCCTTCCTTTCTCTTATCTCAAGAAATTAATTAATACTCGAGCAATATATTTGTCAGAAGAAATACTTTAAATATTTATCATCTTCTACAATGAGGTCTATTAGGCTAAATGGGTATTTAATGAAAGATGATGATGAATCAGTTTCTTTTCATTGGAGCTACTTGGACATTGCTGTTCTATCTACTTCTCAGTCTTAGTCTTCAAGATGAGCAACTGTTTATTGCTAGCCTCTATGCTGGTACTTAAATTCTTTGGTAATCAGGACATTTCATTTATTTTCTTCTAATGACTATGATTATAAATAAACAAAGTTCTGGCTACATTTGTGACAGAGAAAGTTAAACTTTCTAATCCCTGTCTTTTAAAATATCTATCTTGAAGCAAAGAGAGCAACTTAGCTCTCCTTTGTCCCCTAGTCCTCTATTTTCCCAAAGTGAAAATGGGATAAGGGTAAAGTATATAGTACCCTAAAAACCTTAAGCTTGATTGAAATAATTGCTTATTCTCTTTATGTTAGATTAAGTTAAATTTAGAAACCTCTTTTTACTTAAGCTGTCAGATGAAGTTTTTTGCTTTTAAAATAAGCTTTATTAGTGAAATAATTGTCCCTTTTTCTTACTTATATTGAAACACAAGGGAATATCTAATGCATTTTAAAACAGCAAATTCATGGGTCTTTCACAGGGGTCATACAGAATGAAGGTATGTTACGAGATCTTTCCTACTGAGCTAGAAAGCACTTTTTAGCATTGCCCATTTATAGATGTCTCTCTTATCTGTTTGAAGTTTGTTTTTTAATATAAGGCAAAAGAAAAATTGCATACTTTCAAAATTAAAATGTTAATCACAGCTCCTAAAATAGAATAAAAATTGATTAACAAATTAATTTTTATAATACTAGTGGAGTCATCTTCCACTAGACTTTTTTGGTCTTTTTTTGATGGGGTATTAGTAACGAGAAATAATTGACTCCATGTTTTCAATAAATTGTCTTACTCCAAAATTCTCTTTCTTTAATTGTTCAACTAATACTTTTGAGTTTTTTAAAAAAATTGGCTTTAATAGTTTAATATAAAAACATTCTTTAAAAACACTATTTTGACATTCAAATGCTATCTCTTGAACTAATTATCTAATTGGAGTTTCCTTCCAATTGTGGGCTCACTCCAGAGTTGATTACATACCACTATTCATTTGTTTTTAATAGAGCAATTATTCTCAAGTTTAAGGTTTTTCATTTATAATGCCTAATTTCACTTTTATCACTTGATTCATATTTTTGGTCACCTGTCCTTTGTTTCATTGCTGTTTTGTTTCTTTTTATCATTAATGTGATTCATCTATTCACTTAAATTTCTTAAATATTATTGTCATTTTGAATTAATCAAAATGACAAAAGCTTAAATTAATCAACAATTTATTTTAAAATAATCTAAGGTATAAAGCAAACACATTATTACACTATTAATTACAATAAAGCAATTTGAAGCATTTCCCAAGTTTAATTAACAATTATAATATAAATAAACATATTGTGCCCAGCTGGTGAGCTCAGTGGTTAAGCATCAATCTATGAACCCAGTGATAGGGTTCAATTCCTGGTCAAGGCACATGCAGGCTCAATCCTGGGAGGGGAGGAGCAAGTCACTGGGCTCCTACCCCCCTCCCCTCTATCTGCTTCACTTCTCCATGCCAATTTTCCTATATTTCTATTTTTTCCACCTCCCTATGTTGTCTCCTGAGCATCTATGGATAAACCTAAGACTTCATGAACACAGTTTGAAAATGATTTTCCCATATAATTAAAATTAATCCAAATTCCTTTACACAGTATTTGATCATACCTGAATAGTGTTTGATTAATTATTAATAAATGGGACAAAGGAAGGAAGTTAAGAGCTATAATGGAACAGGGTGTTAGCAGAGAAGCTTTCTAGAAGTTGTGCCATTTTGATTAATTAGAAATGACAACACATGATACAGTGAAATGTGGAATTTAAATAGTAATCATAGTACCTATTCCTTGATTCCATATTATGTTACAGATATATTAAATATTTTGATCTTATTTAAATATGCATCCACCCTGGGTAGATATATTAATTTCCATTTGCAGGGAGAGTTATATGAGTAAAAGGGGTTAACAATTTTTTTTATAGACTCTATTCCAACTATGGAGAGAAAATGCTTTTCAACTGGCCCTTACACACATTACACTTAATCCTCAAAGTCTATGTAGACACACTTATTCCCATTTTATAGCTTAAAAATAGAGATTGCAAAAGCTTAAATTAATTGCTTAATGTGAGGATGTTCAGCTCCTCCTCCAATGCCCTTTCCTCTCTATACTTTACTGCCTCCTTAATCTGCACAGGAATCATTTTCCCCTTTCTATCAGCCTTCAAAAGCTTGTTGATTGCTCTCTAATTATAAATACTTAGATAAAAGTGTGTAAATGAATATGCAAATGATCTTTTCCCCTCAGCAAATTAGCACTTTACTTCCATCTAATTAAGTAGCTTTGTGGAGGAAATGGATTTTTGTAAAAAGAATGGAAAGTGTTTGGATTTGTTCTAGGGGTGTTTCTGCTCTAGCAAGCCTTGAGAATGAAGTATAGAAAAAGAAGTCCTGAGTGGGAGCACACAATGAAGACAGAGAAACAAGGCGGAGGGGTTGAATAAGACAAGAACCTGTAAGTGTAATGGCTGAGAAATTTTCATGAGAAAGTAAACTGCCTTTCTTCTTTTGTTCTTTTTCTAAAGGTAATACTTTTTTTTAAGTAAAATAAAACTTTAAAAATAAGAAAGTTCAGTTTCCTCTCATATTTCTGGGTGTTAACACTGACTTATCATTTATTGGAAATGGATATATTTCAGCATAAATTAAAGGTTCAAAATTTACAGAATTTGCTTTTAATTAGGAAAACATTGATTCCTTGAATATACTACAATATTTTTTAAAGAAAAATGTCACTTGTAGCAATGAGAATTGTTAAAGATAAAATTTTAAAAGTTTATTTGAGCAAAAGCAAATTTGAATTGGGTAACTTCCAATCTAGCAGATGGAAAGGAGCTCCAAAAAGCTATACAAAATGAAGGATTTTTATAGGCAGAAGGGAGCTGGACAAGGAAGTTATACTAACAAAAAAAGCAAGATGGTTATTGTGAAGTTCCTTCCTTCAGGGGATCACAGAGTTTATCAGGCAGATTAACAAACTAGGGATGATCAAGCCATTTCTAATTGGGTTAAAAATGGCGCTTTTTTTTTTGTGGGGTGGGGGTGGTGTGAGTTGAAACTGTAATCAAATTTCTGGTTGGTGAGGTTAAACTTGGCATAACTGACACCATGTGGGGCCCTGTTGTCTTGTTTTTAACAGAACTAATGGAATAAACTTCTGCCCTTATATGTGTTTAGTGGTATTAGGAGCAAGGAATGTGTGGGGTGTGTGTGTGTGTGTGTGTGTGTGTGTGTGTGTGTGTGTGTGTGGCTGGGTGGGGGAGGAGGGAGATGTACTGAAGCACTTGCCTTAATGTCATTTTCAATATTTGATACTAAAGAAGAATTCAGTATTGAATGTGCAAGTGCATGAATAAATAGTACCAATTTTAATTTATCATTGAAACTAAGGCAAATGATATTTACAATAATATATTAAATCCATAATAGCCAAAAATGATTTATGGATTTAGCTAAATGCTGTATGTATTTGGGAAAACCTTTTTAGTCTTTATTAAACTGTACTACCTGTTAGGGTCACTGAAGGAGGAATGCACAAGGCCAAAAGGGCTAAAGAATTACGAATTTAGCCCTGACCGATTTGGCTCAGTGGATAGAGCATCGGTCTGCCAACTGAAGGGTCCCAGGTTAGATTCCAGAAAAGGGCATGTACCTTGGTTGCGGGCACATCCCCAGTAGGAGGTGTGCAAGAGGCAGCTGACAGATGTTTCTCTCCCATTGATGTTTCTAACTCTCTATCCCTCTCCCTTCCTCTCTGTAAAAAATCAATAATAAATATGTAAAAAAAAAAGAATTATGAATTTATCAGGTCACCTTGAGACCTGATGGACTGAGCACCAAAATGGTGCCAGTCCCCAAAGATGGGGAGTCAGAGGTTTTTAAAGCACTCTAGGTGGGCTTTTTCTGGGCGGAGAATTCTCTTTGCAGGTCTGCAGTCCGGAAAGTCTAGAGGGGAAAAATAATGGTCTTAGCAAGTGAAATGTCCATTGTGAAGTGACCTAAAGGTTAGTTCTCAGGGAAGGGGTTATCAATTCAGTTATTTGATCAGAGTCATAAATGTGCAATGAACACCAGGAGGCTTGTTCTCATAAATTATATAGTGGAGTGTTAAATTATATTAGCATTTCTTCTTAATAATGGAAATGTACTTATGAATAAAATATTGCATACCTTCTTATCCATGTTGTTTTATCAAGTATAGTTATTTTGACAATACCCCAAAATTATTTTGAACTCTCAATGCTTGCCTTTATATTTTAAATAAAGTAAAAACAACTACAAGCTGATACTAATTGAATATTTCAGTAAGGCTCCACTGTGCTGCTGACAAATTCACTTATCTTATTCTAGGTGCCCTTACCTAAATAAAGAGATTTTCTGTTTTCTATTTTCTAGGAGACTTAAAAATATTGGGAGGACAATATTTATACTAGAAAGCAGTCGAGTGTCAGATGCACCATTATAATAGAAATTAGATCCATTTTATTATAAATATGGATAATAGTGACTAATATCACATGTCAGAGAAAAGGTCAGAAATTCAAGTCTTAATACAGATGTAAAAATGTCTCTCTACTGCTACTGAATACTGGTATTTTGAGAACATTAGAAGATATACAATTACTGAAAATTATCCTCAAGGTGCATGATTTTTATGAAGAAGAAAAGATTATGACTTTCTTATCCCCAACCAAGGCTCTTCCTCCCTTATGGGGCCATGACTCTCCTTGTGTTTTGTGAAAAGCCCTTGTGAGATCATACTGCCAATACATACAGTATTCTATGCTCATATAATAGAAGGGGTTCTCTGAGACTACCCATTTCACCACCTTTGCATTTGATGAAGATCCTGAGGCCCAGAGAGGTCATTTGAGTTTGTCCTGTTGTAGTGCTTTTTCGAAGCAAAGATTTGATACCAAATTTGATTATGTGATCTTCAACCAAGAAGGGGTTTTTAAACCTGATATGCTGTCTTCATGCTCTGAATAAAGTCATCACTTCATTCTATAATTTGTCCAGTAAGACAATTATATCTCTAAAGAAAATACAAATGGATGAAAAGTATGAACAGTTCTAAACTATTAAGTATGCAAATATATATATATATATATATAAGTATGCATATGTATATTTATGCATATATATATAAGTATCCACATATATAGGTATGCGTATATATAAGTATGCATATATATTTATATATATTTATATATATATTTATATATATATATTTGCATATGTGTGTGTGTGTGTGTGTGTGTGTGTGTATGTGTGTATGTGTGTGTGTGTATGGACTAAGTAACAGTCCAACCATTTAAATGTATGACTGGTAGCTATGATGTGCAATGAACACCAGGAGGCAGACATTCCCACCGGCAGCTATGATGCATACTGATCACCACGGGGCAGACACTCAACTCAGGGGCTGCCCAGCTACCATGACTTGGCAGCTGCGGTTCTCGGGTGATGCACTTGGAACCAGAGAGGAGGGAGCCCAATTCTAGGGTTCATCACCCGAGAACTGCTGTCTCACAAGCCGGGACCCCTTTGGGGATGTCAGAGAGCCAGTTTTGTCCCGATCCCTGCATGCCAAGCCTAGGGTCCCCACCAGCACATGATTTCATGCACCAGGCCTCTAGTATAAAGATAATGATCTATAAAGCATATATTTCCCTTAGTATTTTCATTCCCTCTCCCTTAAACCTATGGCTTTCTTACTATCCTTCACAATATGTATGAAATATTTTTATGTGGCTATATTCTAAAGAAGCCATATAAATGTATGTTCTGAAATATGCAGTGCATTGCCAGGGCTTTCTTCTCATGACTACATAATTGTCCGGAGCATTTTTAATTTGTTGCATGACAGATTTCCTGAATGAAATAGCAGCTGTTACAGGAAAGTATCAAACGCTTTCTCTCCAGCTCCATTGGTGGTTGTTTTGCTTTCATATCCTTTCACTGTTAACTACACAGCAGCTAGAGCAGAGGGGTTGTTAACAAAATGTACTTCCCCTGTTAGCCAAACATACACGTGACCTTGTAGTAATGTTTGATTTTATATAATTTTACTTATGTCTGTGTATGTCTTACACCAAGGAACTAACACCCAATAGGAGAAAGAAAAAGGAGGGAAATTAGCTCAGCAACTGTGAGCCATCAAATAGGCTCAGACTAAATAATGAGCCTTCAATAGACTGGAATAGAATATCATTAAGTCTTTGGAGTTCAGTGGGCATTTAGGTGCACTAATGGCAGTGCTGTGCTGGGAAAGAATATATTTTACAATAGTTGAAATTTTGTGTGGAGGTGATTGCACATTATGATATGAATAGCTGTATTAAATGCAAGGAGGTTTTCTGCCAAAATGGGAGGTGATTAAGGCCCCCTTTACCAGATAAGAGCTCACTGGAGAAATGTAATGATGGTAAACTAAAATCTGAAAACAGATGATTTCTCCTTTAATAGTCCATTGACGCTTCCTAGAGCCACTGTGGTGATGGTGCTGCTCTTTATTTTCCTTTCACAAAGAAACATAAGGTGTTTTGGTGTTTTTGAGCTCATAGGTTTCAGAGAGAGAGAGGGGAGACAGAGAGAGAGAGAGAGAGAGAGAGAGAGAGAGAGAGAGAGAGAGAGAGAGAGAGAGAGAGAGAGACTTGCATTAAAGATAAATGCAATTAAGTCATTTATTAATTTTGAGAAATAGGGTTTTTGTTTTTGTTTTTATTGAATATTCAGTGTAGCTCAGGATGATTCCCCCACCCCACCCCACCCCACCCTCTTTCTTCTCCCTGCTCTCTTCCACGTCGCCCTCTATCTAGTTGGAACAAAATTTCAGGCAAAGGCACTGTATCTTGAATAGGCTTCCAATGTGATTATCAGATAGTGCCAGCCCAACACTCTTGGAGAATTTGAATTTAGCAACTCAAACCACCATTTGTATGTGAAAAAGCTAGAATTATGTTTTCTTTCCTTCTATATACTATATATCTTCATAGTATATAGGTTGAGTATACCTGGATATCTTATTTTGTCATTTTTTTAAGCATAGCAGTTAATGTGTCCTTTTATTTTATTTGTTTGTTTTTTTTGTTTGTTTTGTTTTTTTACTGTTGACACTATTACATATGTCCTCACCCCCTTTTGCCAACCTCCCCCTATCCCCAGCTCCCCCTTTCCTCTGGCCACTACCATACTGTTGTCTCTTTAAAACAAATATCCTATTCAGCTAACAGAATTTTGCTTAATTTAGATTTTAATTAAAGTATGCAGTTATGGCATTATATATTACTAATTCCTAGGGTTTTCATCCCAGGTCTTAAAAGCACGTTAGGCCATTGTATTGATGTTTCTCATACTAAACATTTTTTACTATATTTATGAATACCATTTTCCTAAAGCATGTCTATTTTATGAACTTCTGAAAGCAATAAGCCAAGAAATAATTCAGTTATCAAGGATTTGTTGAAATATGGAAATACTAATCTTCAGGTAGCCCTATAGTAAACATTTAAAAGAGAATAGAGGGGGGAGAAAAGTATGAGTTGAACCCACATTTTTTGCATACTACCTAGTTTAAAAACGAATGAAATGCAAAACTATGTTTTCATCCTTTGCTGCTGGATGAAGTAGTTTTATATTAAGAACTAGAGGCCTGAGGCACAAAGATTCATGCAAGAATAGGCCTCCTCCTGGCTGCCAGCACAGTCTTCACTCTGGCTGGAGCTGCCTTTCCCCTCTTACCTCGTCACATCAATTTGCATATTCCCTCCTTATTGGCTGTGGAGTTATGGCCAATTTGCATATTCTGTCCTTATTAGATAAGATTATTTTCTGATAATACTACATAACATTTATCTAATATCAAAGATGAATTATTTCCTTCATCTTAAAAAAACTACTCATACAAAGACGGGAGGATGGCCCAGCTGGCATGGTTCAGTGCTTGAGCATGGACCTATGAACCAGGAGGTCACAGCTGGATTCTCTGTCAGGGCACAAGTCTGGGTTGCAGGCTTGATCCCCAGTGAGGGATGAGCAGGAGGTAACCAATTGATGACTCTCTCTTCATTGATTTTTCTATCCCTCTGCTTCTCCATTCCTCTCTGAAGTAAGTAAAAATATATTTATAAAAGACTTGGGAGGTTGATCAGTAAGCAGTCTTGTAATTTCACAGTTTACTACTATAAGTGAATTATTGGATTTAACTATTTGGGTAAAGTGGTAATATTTAATATGCTATAAAAGTACAATTTCCATATACACATTTTTCAGAGTGAGATTTTTTAAAACTATATTTTATTGATTTTAGAGAGGAAGAGAGATATAGAAACATAAATGATGATAGAGTATTGATGGCTGCCTTCTGCATGCCCACTAATGGGGATCGAGCCTACACGTAGGTATGTGCCCTTGGCTAGAATTGAACCAGGGACCCTTTAGTCCACAGGCTGACACTCTATCCATTGAGCCAAACCAACCATGACAGGATGAGAAATTTTTAAGTAATTAGGCATTTTCTTCTAATCTGTAGGACAATTTAGTTTATTGGTTATTGTTTCTTTTTTTGCTACCAGTCATGTGAATGGCTCTTATTTTAAAAGGCAGGTTTTGCAGCAACAAGTTGCACAGAAATAAACTCAATACTTATTTATTTTTGTATATTCTTTATCTACCACTTTTTTATATCTGTTTTCTTTATCACTTCTTTTTAAATTATCTTTATTTGCTCTGATCTTTTCATTATTTTCATTTCATGTCTTTAACTTTTATAACCCACTATAAAATTCAGACATTTTTATATGCAACACATTTATATTATATAATACACAACATGTACTTATCACCTATTTTAATAGCTTTAAATAAGTAACTTCCACATTCCCTTATTATGTTGCATGCTTTACAAGGAAGTCAATATTTTCATTGGAGCGTTGGCCTGTGGATTGAAGGATCCCAGGGATGATGTCCAGTTGCGGACTCAATCCCCAGTGTGGGGCATGCAGGAGGTAGCCAATCAATGATTCTTTCTCATCATTAATGTTTTTATCTCTTTATTCCTCTCCCTTCCTCTCTGAAATCAATAAAACATATTAAAAATAATGAAGAAAGTGCATGCTGTAGTAAAATGAATGTGGTTCTGATAGTCATATAAGCATGGTTTAAACAAATAAATAAAAATAGAAGTGAGTTAGACATTATTTTTTGTTATGTTAACACTATAATTCCACTAATGATTTCAGGCTTACATACTTGGAAGGAATGTATTATATAATAGTCATGAAGATTGTTACCATACCTGTTGCAAAAACTCATTTACAATATTTTGATCCTCTTGGGAAATGCCAGAACTGAGCCAATGTCAACCCTGAGAAAACTGAAACATCTTTTTAAACATATATATTTATATTGATTTCAGAGAGGAAGGGAGATGGAGAGAGAGATAGAAACATCAATGATGGAGATAATCATTGTTTGGCTGCCTCCTACACTCCCCACACTGGGGAGTGAGCTTGCAATCCAACCCTGATATGTGTCCTGACCTGGAATGGAACCGTGACCTCTTGATTCATAATTTTCAACCACTGAGCCACTCCAGCTAGGCTGAATCTTCTCAAAAGTGGTTCCAAGGACGGGAGAATCAATGGCATCTTTAAACTTATTAGTAAGATTAAAGATGCCATTCAGTAGAGTAAAACTTTCTACCATTGGAAAATGCATTTCTACTAAAGATGATGTGGTCCTTTAAAAAAAATTGAAATCTATATATTATTCATGTAGGTCAATAGCTGTTATAGCATTTACTTTGTTTTGACTTTATATTAACCCTCAATGAAGTTGTAGAGTAGCCACGTTTATCTTAGGTTGGGTAGTCATGCATTCTCTTGTGTACTGAGCATTCCTGGTTTTCATGGTATAATAGTTAATAATGCCTCCTCTCATTCTAAAGAAATGCCTCAGTTTGGATGATAACTAAAATGGAACCCTTCTCTTAAGGAGAGCCTTTATTTATCAATCAGAATGAATTTACTAGGTATATAAACACTGCCTGGGAACATTTGCCTTGGTGGACAAGGCATTAATGAAAGATGATCAAGACATACTAAGCCCTAAAAGGTTTGGCTCAGTGGATAGAGGGTCAGCCTGCAGACTCAAGGGGCCCAGGTTTGATTCCAGTCAAGGTCATGTACCTTGGTTGAGGGCACATACCCAGTAGGGAGTGTGCAGGAGGCAGCTGATTGATACTTCTAACTCTCTATCCTTCTCCCTTCCTCTCTGAAAAAAAAAAAAATCAATAAAATATCTTTAAAAAATACATACTAGTAATTCTTGTATTTAGATATTAGTATTTACTTGAGAGAGAAAAAAATACTTTAAGTGATTAAGACAGCCTAATGAAATGGCAGAATAAGTGATATGACTGATTAATGTAAGAGTTTACAGATTTGTGAAATGAAATGGTGAGTATTCTCTCTTCTCTCCCTTGTGACATTTCCTTATCCCACAGGTATCTAATTGAGGGACTCTTCAAATTTTACATGTCTTCTCTCTCTTCATTTTATTGCTTTCTGCTATACTCCTGTCTCCTCCAGTGTTAATATCTATAAAACTTATTTTTCACCTTTACTTTGTAAAATAAATTTATCTAGTAGTTATTTGAGACAATGGCCCAAGCTTATGGCTTTCACAGATCATCATCATCTATGTATTAAATTGCTACTCTTACACCCAATATATGTGGCCCTTCAAAGTGAACTTCTACAGTCATTGGTTTCTTTCCTCTCTCTAACTTTTCCCAGAGCAGGATTTCCCCAAGGAAACAGTGCTAAGAGGAACATGTGATGGCTGAGTGCTCCATATTTTGAAGGTTGTTTGATTTTACTTCTGTGGGATTCCATAAAAGTTAAATCTGTAGGCATCACTATTGTAATATCTGAAATATTGTATCTAAATCACCTCCATAGAATCTGACCTGACACTGACTTATAATAGGGAAAGATGCTGTTCAGTTTCTCAGAAAATTTAATTGGAAGTGGCAATGTATTTGCCTTGTACATTTGAGGGATAACAGAGACATTTATTAATTTTACTTATACCTGTTCAGAAGACATTTTCATGACTAAATCATCTGAGAAAAGATGCAATATTTTTATGTTGGTGTACAGGTGATACAATCATAACAATGACTTAATGATTAATTTTGGCATTAATGAGTATACCTTAACTACACTATTATTTTTTAAATGTATAATTTTATTCTTCAATATTTATAAAGCCTCAGGTCTCTGGATATAATTCTAGAGAGCATCTCTTTGCACTGGTCAATTGCAATCCAAAGACTTTTGATTTTGACATTTATAATATGGCATATTGTGTTCACACAATTATTCATCCTGACAGGGAAAATGAATATTAATCCATACTTTCTTAAATTATATTTGCTTTTGGTTTTCATAATGTAAATTACACAGTTATTGCATGAGTAGTGTTCACTGACATTTATTTGTAACAATGCTTCTGTGTGAATTTGATTAATCTTAAAGTCGACCAGTTAATTTTAAATACAACATGTTTTTGCATGATTTTAGAAACCTCATACAAATTTGAAGCTGCACTTATATACATAACACTGAGATAGGTCTTAGGTAATTATTGTAATTTTCCCTTCATAGGAGCATTTGAAGAATAATAATCATGTGTTGGATAACCTCTCAAGTGTCCAGAGAAAATATGTAATCTTCATTAAAAGTGGTTATGCTTGGTTAGTCTCTACTTTAATAGAAAATCAAGACTTTCTAATGGGAAGATAGTGTCTGTTGATTCAGAAGATTATGGTAGTGATTTTGTGGAAGCATATGATAGGTACTAAAATGTATCGATAATCTAAGTGGTTCATTTTTTTAAATGCATAAAGAAAACTTGAATGCATAATGTCCTGTGGTATAGTTCGGTTGGTTTTGATAATAAACTTGTAATTCAGAAAGGTATACAAACAGGAATCAAGCTTGACAGCAAGGAGTATAAACATTTATAATCCTTTGATAGGAATCAAATCTATGACAGTTACACTGATGACCAGAGTACAGAGTACCTATAAATGAGAATAGAGATTTATATTGGTGGAAATTAAAACATATCTCCAAAGTAACATATTGTCAAAAATACCAAGTAATTATTGTTTGCTTGAACAATGTAAGAAAACAATGTGACTGCTATGTACTTTTAGTATTTTGTTTACAAAATTTTTAAAACGGAAAAAAATGCAGATGATATGATGCAATGAATATGTGTTTTGAAATGAAAGTCGGTACTTGTTAATAATTTTTTTATTTTTTCAACATTTCTATAGCATCGAAACCAAGCCATGAAAGCAAAAAAATGTAATATTATATTTTGAATTTGTTACATATACTGGCCTGCCTCCCACCTGACCTAGACAGAAACTACCTGCTTCAAAGTATCACAGATAATAACTTTTAATAATATTTGCCCTAAGGTATATTTTTCTCTATATTTCTAGAATCTCATATTTTCTATTTCTCAGATTAAACATTATCTTGTATATGGCAAAATGTAAGAATTATCTTTATCTATATCTATCTATCTATCTATCTATCTATCTATCTATCATCTATCTATCTATATCTATTGAGTACAAAGCACTAAGCTATATTTAACAAGTGAATACATGAGTTCTCCCAAATATGTCCTACTTAACAGTATGAGACAACCAATTCTTATTTACATGAGTTTTATATCGATGCAAAGAAATAGGCAACCATCCTTGGGGGATGAAAGGAAATTGGATATTATTTCATATTTTGAGTAATACCATCTTGAATAATGTACAGCTAGTAGATAATAGAACAGGATATTTGATATGGGAATGTACCTTAAAGAAAAAAGCCTATTGCTGGTGTGCCGGATATTCCTGGAGTACATAAAAACCTTATCAAGAACGTGAGTTGCAAAGACTGCTTGTGGGTGGCCTAGTTTGGCTCTTCTTTGCTGTTGGCTGGCTTCCCACAGCTTGGCTGGCTTTGCTCACCAGACCAGCACATGATAGGCATAGCACTTGGATGCTCTCTTTTAACTCTTTTTTTATCTTTTAACGATTTGTCTGGCTGATTTTCACTTTTCTTAGGAAGAAAGGGAAGCTATTTGAAATCTTGTTTCCAGAGCTATTCCTTGTGACTGTGTTACTAGTATAAAGAGGGCCCGGTTCATTTCCCATTAAGCTGCACAAGGAATACAAAATACACACCACCACAGAAGAGATGAGAGTGTGAGGTGAGGTGAGAGGATAAAAGACCTTTTTGCCCCATCCCTGGAGATGAGAGCTTCCAGATATAAAGCAAAGCTAAGGCCTGTAGATAATTGAGAGGTATCTATGTGCATGTGAAGTGTGTGTGTGTGTGTGTGTGTGTGTGTGTGTGTTTCAGAAGAACTCTACACAAACTAATATTTAAGCAATAGTGATAAAATGACCCCTGTGAATGACTGTGAATACATTGCTGAATGGTTCTTGCCCAGATGCTGTAAAATTTTGTTTAAGAATAATTTCAACAAATTATTTGGTTGAAGTAAGTAAAGATAATAATCTGAAAGCCAAATAAAGACATTTGAAATTAATTTGATTAATTTATGACAGACATGACTAGTATAAGAATTCCATGATAATTCAGATAGGTATCATAGACAAAGTAAGTTAGACCATTGAGTATAAACTATGTGCTAGACACAATTTCTACCTTATTTCATCGAATTATATTAAAAACTCTGTATTATAAATATTTTATTTTCTTTTAATACATAAGGAAACAGATGCTTAGAGAGGTAAAACAGCTTTCCCAAATGACAACATGAACATGAAGTAGCACAGCCAAAATTTACATTTACATATTTGACACCAGCCATTGTTTTTATTTTTTATTTTTATTTTTTAAATATATTTTATTGATTTTTTACAGGGAGGAAGGGAGAGAGATAGAGAGTTAAAAACACCGGTGAGAGAGAGTCATCTATCAGCTGCCTCTTGCACACCCCCTAGTGGGGATATGCCCGAAACCAAGGTACATGCCCTTGACTGGAATCGAACCCAGGACCCTTCAGTCCCCAAGCTGACGCTCTATCCATTGAGCCAAACCGGTCTCGGCTAGCCACTGTTTTTAACAAGAATGTATAATTAAATATATTAAGTTAATAAAGGTGTTGAAAACATGGAAATCATACCGAAACCGGTTTGGCTCAGTGGATAGAGCGTCAGCCTGCGGACTGAAAGGTCCCGGGTTTGATTCTAGTCAAGGGCATGTACCTTGGCTGCAGGCATGTCTCCAGTGGGGGGTGTGCAAGAGGCAGCTGGTCGATGATTCTCTCTCATTGATGTTTCTACCTCTCTATCCCTCTCTCTTCCTCTCTGTAAAAAAATCAATAAAATATATTTAAAAAAAAAGAAAGAAAACATGGAAGTCAGGCCTGGGTTTAAATTCTGACTACTACTGATGTGTAATAGCTGTATGGACTTAAGTTTCCTCATTTTTTCTAGAATGGGAATAAATATACCTACAGAAACCTCTGGACATTGTTAATATTAAGATGAATATTTTGCCTTAAATGACTCAGTTGCTTATGACAAATGTAACTCCATTGGTATTCATCTCATATTTTAAAGGAAGTTTCATTTGTCTTCACCCAGGTACACTATAACCTATCTGATCCCTTTATTGTGACCCTAAGAAAATAGCTGAGGCTCATAAAATGTAAGAGTCCATTATTATTTCTTTCTAGGCAGGTTCCTGTGTTGAAATAGGTCCTTTGTAACTATCGGGTAGTAATACTGTTGATGGAATATGGATATATTAAAAGCAACTCTTTTGACAACCCTTTATTAACAGTGAGCAATTAAGTATATTAAGAAGACTTGTTTTGCATACTCTTTCAACCAAAAAACACTAAAGATGTATATGTGATAATTACAATTATCCTTTCTCTTCATTGTCCTGCTGAGGAATGCACTGTAATTCTGGCAGCCAGGCTACGGCGTTGGCTTGCTTTCCTTGGGCTGCAGATGTCTAATTGCAGGCAACCATTTCATTTAAAATGGCTCATTAAAGTGGAAACCACTTAGTATCAGTAACATGGATCGGCATCCATGATTATGCATTTCATTAGGGAAGTGCATTTTTCCCACTTTTCAAATTTTTCTATCTATCGATGTATTTATGCATTTTTCTGTCATCAGTGTACACGTACATATACATGCTTATGCAGATTTATACAAAGCCTTTCCTAGATATTAATTGTATTGCTATGAAAGAGTTAAAATTCTTTGGCTAATTGTTCCATGTAGCAACTATAGAAAGAACTAATTATAAAATGATAAAAATTATGTTATTTAAATAGATTGACTATTACACATAAAGAATCAATTTCCTGTTTTATAGTTTTTTCCAGATATATTTTACCTTACTAATGTCTTTATCCACTAACTAAAATACTATTATTTTCATTATAATTTCAAGGAATTGAAAAATGAAAATAAACCATTTGTCAGATCTTGAACTATTGATTTTACCAATCACTGAAAAAGGATTGTGAAAAAAAATCTGATATCTCCTATGCATAAAAGATCAATCATTGAAGCAGAGTATTGAAACATAATTTTGACATGATATTATGTTTTTATTTCATATTGTGAAAGTGGTTTATTGGACATTAGTTCAAAAATAAAATACTTGAAATTCATGATGATCTTACTATAAATATAAAATACTTACATTAAATTTTTAAAAGAGAAGAGGCAGTATTATAATTCTACTAACTAGCAGTGATGTACTATATGAACTGCAATTAGTTGATTATTAAATCAATGTTTACATACTTATTTTCATGTTATTTGTAAGTGGCCTTAGGTTTTTTAGATCCATACATTTTAATAAATGAAATGTCAGTTAAAGGCTTTCATAATAATATCTAAAAGTAAATTAGGCAGTCTTTTACTATGTTAGTTTCTTTTCATTTCATTAGGAAAAGGATGATTTATTTTCTTCTGCAGACTCTAGATATGCTGATGTGCTATAGTATGTCTAAATCTAAGACAGTGAAGAAGTTTCTATACAAAACTTCTGATCCCTACAGAGCCTAATTTAACCATATGAGAGAGTGAGATTGAGACTAATATATATTAAGAATACATAACATAAAACCTGCTTTAACACTATTTTTGTGAGGCAGCCAGGGATGGCCTCATACGTTCAAGGTTGGTCAGTCTCAAAGGGAGCTTATTTACCTCTTCACTGGATGTTTAAATTTCATTCTCTCTTTTCCCACAAGGACTACTAAAATAAACAAGGGGGGAAAAAGGAAAAAAGTGTTGACAGGAATATTATTTACTCCCCAACAAAAATGTTATGAAATAATTCTTATTAATATATACTGAGCCCTTGGTATGTACAATTCTTGTGTGCTTGTTGCCCTTTGCCCAATTCTACCCAACTCCATATTTCATAATATAAGTTAGAAGCAAGAAAAGAGATGAAATTGAGAGTAAGAGGAAGAAAATGGAGAAGAAACTACCAGGGAAAGGAATAGCAAGGAAAAGGGAGAGAAAAGCAGATACCCCACAGAAGGGAAAGAGTCACTTAACAGGGGAACTCATAAGCATATATGCATAGCCCATGGACATAGACAATAGTGTGGTTAATGCTTAGAAGGGGTAGGTGAAGGGTGGAGGATAAAAAGGGGATATCTGTAATACTTTAAACAAGAAAGATATATTTAAATAAATAAATAAATAATCTAAAATTAGAGGTTCAACTAGAACTTGAGAGAATAAAATGGAAGTTAATATCAAATCACTGAAGGCAAGGGAGTAGGAAAGAGCTGTTTTGAGTCTGAAGTATTAGTAAACTGCACCTCAAATACTGCAATTTACTAGAATGTGCATCTTCAAAGTGTTATCATATCTGATCACTACTTTGAAATGCAAAGTAGATGAGTGATTGCTATTCATATGATAGTTCTTAAACTTTCCTTGCAAGCATATCTTCAAGTACTTCTATGCAGTTCAGTCCCAGTATCTAACAAGTCTTGGAAATTATCCCTGCAGTAAAGAAAGCATTATGCCTCTTAAGGAAGGAATGGATTTAAACTAAAAGTGAATTGTGACTATTTCTTAAGTGACAATTCCAACCTTAATCTGGTTGTCAAATAAACTGTTTTGCTTCCGATATTTATTTCTCATTGCTGCCCTCAGTAATTCTATTGCTCTCTGGTCTATGCTATAAACTGGGGAACACCATGAAAATCTCTTTGTTCAAAAACCTTAGAAAGGAGTAAAAATAAAGTGAACACAAAGCGTCTGCCCAAGTTCACTATAATTGGAAAACAGGTAGGCACAATGATGCAACTCAAGAACAATTTCAAAAACTATCTACAAAATTTAAATACAGTATAAATTTCAGAATAAAAATCATGAGAGACACATGACAAAAACATTATCTCTTAGGATTTATTTTAGGGAGTTTTGCCATAAAGAACCTAAACCTATCTTTTATGTCAGCCGTAAAATTAATAAAAGTGTTTGAATAAAAAGATAAAAATTATGAGTCACAGATATAAAGAAGAACATGTGTTAAATATATGTATTTAGCTTTCAAGGGAACAAGGTATTATTTTATTAATACCAATTAAAAAGAGAATTCAAAGAACAGATACATTTATTAATCAGGAATATGCAAATGGAAACAAAACTGTTTATTCCACAAGAAAAGGGAGGAAGCCGAAACTGGTTTGGCTCAGTGGATAGAGCATCAGCCTGTGGACTGAAAGGTCCCAGGTTCAATTCCGGTCAAGGGCATGTACCTTGGTTGCTGGCACATCCCCAGTAGGGAGTGTGCAAGAGGCAGCTGATCAATGATTCTCTCTCATCGATGTTTCTAACTCTCTATCCCTCTCTCTTCCTCTCTGTAAAAAAATCAATAAAATATATTTTAAAAAAAAAGAAAAAAGAAGAAAAGGGAGGGAAGTCAAATGGATCCTCTGCTATATTAGACAGAATGTGTATGTCTGTCAGGTGCCTACAATATATAGAGTTTTATCAATCTTCCATAGAATTATAATGTTGGCCTAGCAAGGTCAAGTGTGCTAAAGACAATACATGTTTTCCTTTGAGTTACAAATGTTTTCTCTCAGATAATAAGATCAAGAACCTAGAGAACCATACTGATACCCATTGCATCATTTTCAAATAAGTAGCGAGCAGCAAACCATGAACATTCCAGAAGAAAGAAACCTTGACTACACAAAATCTGTAACATTTTTCAGATTTCCTGGTTTTCTCATTGTGTGTGTGTGTGTGTGTGTGTGTGTGTGTGTGGTTGATAATTGCTATATATATTGACATATATGCAATATGTCAGAAACATTAGGGTTTTTATTTTGGATATCATCCAAAAGAAATGCTATCCTGGTGAAAAATATGCAAAATGCATGACTCCATTTGATTTCTAGGTTTGGACCATGTTTTAATGAGTTTCAATTTTACTGTTTTTTATGTTGATTTTTGTACCTATTAGCAAAATATTTTCATAGTCTGTAGGTCTCTGTAGGTTTACTTTGAATGTAGATGTAAAAGTATATGGTGCACTGGGGAAGTGTGAGCAAAAAATCAATGCAGCTCAAAATTTATTAAAGTCAGGAAAATGTTCTAGGGTCAGCATGATATTTAAGATGAGCATAATGAAATGGGTGTTAGAGGCAAAGATGATATTGATTATTCAGAAAAAAATATCAAATCTAAGAAGACCAAGATTGAGATGTATGACTTGTCTTTTTCCTGAAAAGAAACAGGTAAACTCCTCTTATGTGTACATAGAATTAAACTGCTGTGTTGAAGAATTGGAAAGTCATCACAACTTCATAGGCAAATTATGTGAAGTAAGTAATGTGAAATAAATCCTTAGAGGTTAATAATAACAAAATGACAATTTTTTACTATCTTCATGATTTGTGTTTGTTTGTTTGTTTTTGTTTATGATATCATGCAAATTTCAGTTTTGTAATGTTCCCCTGAGAATTGTTCTGGTATTCCTACCTGCCCTGTCTTCACAGCTTTTGGACCTCTCGCCTCTTTATCCTCTGAGACACTGGCACCATTCACTCATTCACCCATCTCATCATTCATGAGTTAAATATTTATTAAGCCAAGGAGATAGTCTTAATCTTCTCAGAGAGCTTACATTCTAGAGCAGGGGTGCTCAACCTGGGCTCTGTTGGCCATTTGGGTGAGGTAAACCTTTGTTGTGGGAGGTTGTCAGTAGTTGTTATTTAGCAGCATCCCAGGCCTTTACCCAATGGATGCTACTAGAGTTCCCTGAAAATGTCTCCAGAGTGCCAGATGCCCCCTGAGTGGCAAAACCATACCTGAAAAGAACAGCTGTCCAAGAGAGGAAATAGACCATAAGAATATATATAATAACATTTTATCAGTGTTGATAAGGGCTGTCAAGTAAAATCGATACTGGGATGGTGATGAGAGAGAGAGGTAACAGGGGCAAGAGCTGTAAATGGTTTATATCAGGGGCAGCGGTCTGCACAGTGCAAAGACACAGAAGCCCTATTTCTCTTCACTGGGAGCCTGTCTATGAAATTGTCAATTAAGGCAAGAGCCTGATCTATTATTATATATTAAATCATTCCTGGTTCTTCATTATTTACAAAATGCTACAGTCACAGTACGATTTTTTTTTAATATGTCCAGTACTTTAACTGAGTAGAGCATTTACAACTTCAAATGGACTATCGTATGCTATTGATTTTGCTGTCCTGTTGCTGGCACTGGGAAACAGGAAGATTGATTAAGTCATGTAAGGACCTCAGTGGGTTGTTGCTGCTGGGGGGGGGGGGGAGTGTATTTATTTAAAACCATTCTGTTAATTTTTGTTCATTACATTATTGCATGTATCTTAAAATAGGGGTCTTAGGGGTTTCAGAACTGTGAGAGCGATGAAGGGGAGAATCTGTGACATTGATAAATAGAAGGAGCAGTGGACTGTGATGTGGACTCTAGTTCAGGCTCTGTTATTGACTGGCTGTGGGGACCTTGGGCAAATCACTTCCCTCCTGGGCATCTTCTCTTAGCTGGGACTTTTATATTTTATTTACTTCATTATTTTCTATGAAGACGTGACTGACATAGCAAATGTAAAATCATTTTAAAAAATGTTATAATAATATACATGTTTTTGATCAGGTAAATGTTGTGGGAGAAGAACAAATTTCCCTCTCTCCTCAGGGTTCTTCTGTTCGGGCTAATAATCAGGTAGACCTGAGACAGATTATTAAGAAATTATAACTGAATTTAATCCATACATATGTATGGACACCACACAAACATGAGAGAGGCAGAGACCCCACAGGCAAGAGAGATTCAGAGATGGAAAGAGAACATGGGTATATGAGACATTCTGAGCTAGATATGCGGTAAGTGCTTTGACATCTTCAAAGGGTCATCGCTGGATGATAAGAAGGACAGATGATTGGTAAATAGGTCAAAAGAGGTTATATCTGATAATCTCTTATTATGGGCTAGGCCCCAAATTCAAGTTCTTTTAGTAGTTAAAGCTGAAGTTTCTCTTGAGCCTGAAGGTAAAATTGCCTTTAGATCAAAACAATCCATGCACCACAGAAGCACACTTTAGGGTGACTTGTTCTGAACTCCCACAATGTTATTAAGGGCAATTTGTATTTCTCAGATAGTTCTGAGGCTGAGGGGGAACTGTCACGATTTCCATTGCTCTCTGTTTCTTCTCGTCTAATCTATTCGAGTTTTTCAGGTCTCTGCAATAACCTGGTAAATTCCCTTCTAATTTGCCAATGTTCATGAAAGTTGTGTGAATGTGTTTACTCTCTCTTTTTTTCTCTCTCACTCATCACTGATCTGGCAGTAACAGGTAGTATAAATAACAGGGATATCCTAGACAGAAGGATGATGAACAAGGCCAAACAGAGTGGCGTGGTGTGAGAGTTCTTCACACAACCCAGGACAGTGCACAGTTTAGAATTTATTGTTTATTTGTGGAATTTTCCATTTAGTATTTTCAGGCCAAGGTTGACTGTGGATAATTAAACCACAGAAAGGAAAACCACACATAAGGGAGGACTGGACTATTGTACTACAGATTTGTTCTTGCTCAAGAGCCAATCTTGCCCTCTTGAGGTGACATGGAAGAGCCCTTCGCTTCCCTCCTTTGTTGAGAATTCATGTTTTAGTGCCTCCAGACACTAATTAGAGTCTATCTTACCTCCAGCTGTGTGGCAGATCCAGTCCAGTGAAAATCTGCTGTGGCTTTGTGGTGTGGGACAGTGGCTCAGCTAGCAGACACACTGTTAAGCCCTTGCTTTCCAGGCTAGTTTATCCTTCTGAAGTCACTGAAGGTCTCTGAGCAGTTGTTTGACTAGAAAATATCATTATATGTGTTGTTCCTGAGTTAGGAGGATTACTAGTCAGTGAGGCAATACATGGAGAGCACTCAGCACAGTGCATGGCACACTAGAAACACAAATGTTCAACCTTATTAACACCTAAAAACATCAGCCAGAAATAGAAAATGAAAGAGTAATGGGGACTAATGCTCTTATGTTTCATTACAGTGTCTTGTACTTATGCAGCGATGATTTTAATCTATGTGCACAACTTAACCTTTTCTTCTGTTTTTCTTTTCTTATTAGATTTTACTCCATGTTAAAGCCTGTCATTTTCAAATTTAGTTGGATTTTGTGGTTCTCATTCAGATGAAAAATTAAAAAACAAACAAACAAACAAAAACAAAACAAACAAACAAAAAAGCTATACACTGTTTCAGGGAGGACAAAGTCAGGGAAAGCTATACACATCCAACTAGAAATTTCCCCGTAAGACAATGATTCTCAATATTGACTGTATAAAATGGACTGAGGTATGACTGAGGTGTGGGAATTTAAAAAAAAATTAAATCACCAGGTTATTACGAAGCTGGGTCAAGAACCAGTATATATTCAAATTATAAAAAATCCACTAAATAGACCACTTAGTCCATATTTTTCTCTCTTTACAAGGATATTACTAGACTTTTCATATACTTTTCTGTAGAAATCCAGATATAAACCTGGTTTACAGAATCTATCTATTGGAAGGAAAACTTTTCTTCTACCCTTATAAGTCAAGTGGTTGGATGCTGCAAGTTAACTAAAAATAGCTTAATAGGAGAAAACACCAGTTTTATTTAAATGTGCACCAAGGGGACTCGGTGATAAGTAACTCCCTGAATAACCAGAAATAAAGGTTTACATATTATCTTAATAAAAAAAAAAAAGAGGTTGCCCAGACAGTATAGCTCAGTGGTTGAGTATTGACTTATGAACCAGAAAGTCACAGTTCCATTCCCAGTCAGGGCACATGCCTGTATTGCAGGCTTAATCCCCAGTCGGGGTCATGCGGGAGGCAACTGATCAATGATTTTCTCTCATTATTGATGTTCCTATATCTCCCTTTCCTTTCCTCTCTGAAGTTATTTTTTTTTTTCAATAGAAGGAGAAAGGTTTAGAGTTGCAATGGGGAAATATAGAAGGCTTTATTGAGCTTTTTATGCCAATAGGATGGGCTGCTGTCTCCATGGCAGCTGAAGTCACAGGAAACTCTCCTGAAGGGGATAATGGCAGGTATGCTTTCAGGAGATTCTGCTTGAGTCAGATAAGGCAAATTCAGATAAGATTATTTTCTGTACCTTCTGAAGTTCAAATGTTTTCACTTTAAAACAATATGTATAACAAGCTATGATCCCTTCATCAGATAACTCTTAAAACCAGGGAAGTACAATATAAAATGACCCACATTGCATCAAAAAGTAAGTCATAGTTATATGACATAACTGTTGACTATGTCTCAGTTTTGTTCAGCGAGGGCCAAATAACTTGCCCAAGGTCAACAGCTAAAACATATCACATCCAGAATAAACCCAGGTTGACCAGATTCCATGGTCAACTTTCTATTATACCATGCTGTTCCCGGTGATTTCTGCCTCCCTCTAGAGTTCTAATCAGGTTAAAAAGCTATAATAATATTTTTCTGGGGTTGATTATTAGAATATAACTTTTTCTATTCCTGGAAATAGAAAATCAATGCTTCTATAGTCTTTAGCATCTTAGAAGGGCTTGATCATCTGACTTGAAAAATGTCTCGGTGTGCTGGGATTCAATTCACTGAGCACAGAATCTTAACTAAGAGCTGCCTTCCTGAAGACTCTCTGCTGTTCTTTGGAGGTCTGTTTTCATAGTCTTTGCCAATCTAAACCTTGTTCTCATTGTCACAGAAAAAGGAGTTAAAATTGGGCTATATAGTTTCTCATTCTCCTTCCAGTCTCAACAATAACTCTGTAGGGGAGGAAAATAGTTTCCTTTAGCCACACAGGATACTGACTGGGTCAGAAAATTAAACTAATAGAAACAAAGGAAAGCATAAAATTTATTTAATATATGATCTATGTGACATGGAAACCTTCATAAGGAAATGAAGATGTGAAGAAAGAGTTAGACCAGGGTATTTTGGGCAAGGTCTGAGGAAGTGTGGACTGTATTGGAGGAATAGGATAGGTTGAGGAGAGGGAGGGGATTACAGTAATATGGGGGAAACTTAGCCTGTTTGTTAGGATTCTTCTTGGTGTCCCTTTGTCTTCGAATATAAAGATGTTCCATTCCTCCAGGTGTATGGGGGCGTTTCCCACTTGAGGAGTTTATGACTTATTTCAGGGAAGAAGGGATTAGGAGAGAAAGTCAGAATGACCATACTGTTTCTGTCCTCTTCTCAAACGGCTTCATTTTATAATATTCAATGATAAGATGCCATATTTTGGGATATTTTTGTTATCATCAGGAGTGTCATTCTTGGGTTTCCATCAGGAAATGCCACAGGAGGATGGGTTTCATGGAAAACTTTATTGATGATATAAAATAAAAGGGGGGGGGGGTTCCCCTCTAAGGTCCCATGCCCATCTGTCCCACCGTGGAAAAGTCTAACCGTGTCTTCAGCAGGGCCAGAATAAAGGCACACAGTTCCTGCTCCCTATTAAAATCCATGCAGTCCAGCATCCTGCCTATGGAGTTAGCACAGCCACAAGCCATGTGGCTACTAAGAACATGGGAACACATGGCAGAGTGTGGGTCACAGAAGAAGAGAAGAAGAAGGGAACTTTTTGTCTGGGGATTTTTAAAAAATATATATTTTATTGATTTTTTTACAGAGAACAAGGGAGAGAGATAGAGAGCTAGAAACGACTATGAGAGAGAAACATTGATCAGCTGCCTCTTGCACACCCCCACTAGGGATGTGCCCGCAACCAATGTACATGCCCTTGACCAGAATCGAACCTGGGACCTTTCAGTCCACAGACCGATGCTCTACCACTGAGCAAAACCAGTTTCAGCCTTGTCTGGGGATTTTAACCAGGAGCTTCTTCAAACTAACCAATTCACTTTCTAATATTTTGCTTGCTTCTGTTGGGTTCCAGTCCCTAGCCACTCCATTGTTCCCCAGGTTAGACTGACAGGCATGAGCCTCTCTTGTGCCACCTGACTTCTACTGTATATGTACCCATATCCTTCTCTGGCCCCCTCATCCCCGCCAACAGCCCAGTACCAGATAAGGATGGGTGTTTACCCCCGTGGAGGAACATGCTGTGTGAAACTGTTCTTTTTCCAGTGAATCTTACAGGTGACCATGCTTACAATGTCTTAATCTCCCTTTGCTCTTTTTCTTTTATTAATATTAACTAGCTAATTATAGTGACAACACCTTGTCCTGAAACAAATCAATACCAACTTAACACATGATATCAACTGTCCACTGTGGCAGGCTTTATCATTTCCATTTTTGTTTCTTTCTAAAAGATATCTAAAAAGTAAGAAATACTTAAGGCAATGTCAGGGTAGACATAGTTACACTAGCTGAGCACTAATTTAATTCTGAGCTTCCGTGTAGGTAAAGCAAAAGGCAATCAAAATGACTTATGTGGTTTCCATGATAACTAAAGGAAAATACTTTATTAGTTATTTGAAAATATAAATTTTTCCATGCTCTTGTGCCAAGCTCAGCAAGGCCAGGGGTAACCTGCCTGGGGTGTGGGCAGTGAAGGATTAAAGAAGACAAACAAGAGAATACAGTTGGGGCTAGATGGGACACTGCTCTCGGATGGAGAGACCATGCCACAGCCTGCAAGCTGAGTCTTTATTTTATAGCCAGATTCCACGAGGCAAAGTAAGGGTGTGGTCAAAATGGCTACAATATTCTCATGGGTTTTGAATCTATTCAGTTACATGCACCTGAACTCGATCAAGCTTTGTTTTGGCAGCACTTGCTACACCTCCCACAGCCTACCTCACTCAAGCCATCTGGGACCACAGGTTCAGACCATAAGGTCAAGCTTACAACCATAGTCTTTGGCTGTAATTGTGCTGGGAGGGCTTTGCCCTCAAACTGGGACTGGCACGTAGCTTTGCCAGGAAAGGACCCTGCACTCTCATTAGTCTGAGGCTTGAACCTGTCCTAATGCTGTAGCCGCTCTCCACACTAAGACAAATTTATTCAACAAATGTTTAAGAAATATTAAACAAAGTGATCCTGAAAGACTGCTTGTAACATTTTTAGTCTTATTTAGTTTATTTTATTATTTAGGGTTTTTTTTGTAATTATTAAAGCTGAAGGTATAAATACCAAGATGTTATTAAATTGAAGACCATCTATTGGTATCAAAAAGTGTTTTAAATCTCTAGGTTTTAGAGATCTAAATTTTAGATTTATACACTATAAGGAGTAATATCCAAATGAATACGCACCATATCACAGCGACTGCTCTCTCTATATCTGAGAGAACTCACATAGCAAACAGCTAAACATGATGGGCCTGCTATCCCAGTACTGATTATCCATAGTCAATGGTTAAAAAGTAAGAAATACTTAAGGCTGATGGGGCTGAAACCAGTTTAGCTCAGTGGATAGAGCCTCGGCCTGCAGACTGAAAGATCCCACCCAGGTTCAATTCCAGTCATAGGCATGTACCTTGGTTGCGGGCACATCCTCGGTAGCGGGTTTGCAGGAGGCAGCTGATTGATGTTTCTCTCCCATCGATGTTTCTAACTCTATTCTCGTAAAAGATAAATAAATAAATAAATAAATAATAAAAATTTAAAAAATTAAAAAATAATTAATTAATTAAAATATAAATAAATAAAAAGGCTGATGGGTGTTCTTACCAGGTGGATGGAAGGAAATTTTACTTATGAATAGATGGATAGTAGGTGATTATATTGTAAAATTGGGTTTTCTTTGAACTAATCTCAAAGTTGGATGCCACTTAAAACATTAGCATAAAAAAATAGACAAATTACTTATCCCCATCCTTTCTTTTCTCCTTTTGAAAATATTTGTTTTTTAAACCTCCCTCTTCCAGATGTTCCCCACACAGGCATATTTTTAGATTTTTCCCAGTTTCCCTCCTCATCAGGACCATTTCTCATTGTGACATTTTAATTTTGATTTACAGAGGACGACTTTTCAGTACTTTCCGATTGAGCTTTTGTATCCTGGGTCTTGCTGTTTTCTGAAAGTTTAAACATCTTCTTAAAACATGGACTAAATAATATTTGTATCCCATAATTTCCATCTACTAAACACCCTGTCCCAAGATTGTCTTGCATGTGAGAATGGCAAGTCATATTCACGTAGTCCCGTCATTCCAACTTTGCCGCCACCGGCTCCTTATTTATCCTCAGCTTCCTCTGGCACCTGAGGCATTAAATTGCCAGCCAGTCAGGCAAGAGAAGAAATTACTAGAAGAAACTCCTCTAGCTGAATAACACTCCAAGGAGAGTGGAACACTCTTTTTCTTTCCTCCTTCCTATCATTTGTATAACTAATCACCCTAGTATTTTGGGGCTATAAATGTGGTATAATCATCCATTTCAATCATCTAACCAAATAGTCTGTATCATCCTGTTAAATCACAGAATTCGACTGAGGAAATTTAAAGAACCAATTGGCTTTATTCAACAATTCATGAATCTGGCAGCATCCCATGAAACAAACACAAAGGAGATCCGCATAGCTGCAGAAAAGGGAAATTTTTACAGACAAAGGGGGCAGGAAATGGAAATTTCTAGCAGAGTGGATCATTTCAGGTCTAACTCACCCTACTCTAGGGAATGAAAAGGGTCTTCAGGGATTACCTCAGGAATGACAAGGAAATTCCAAACTGACCAGTTAAGATGACCTTCCTGGGATAGGCTGAACCTGAAGTTAGAGTAGGTACTAAGTCCTGCTTTGCTTAGCACAAGTGACTCCATTTTGAACCTGTTGCTTCTTTTTAAAATGATCCTTACAAATAGCACCACTTACAATCCAGTCTCCTTTTTATTGCCAGCATCTTGCAACTTTCAAATTTCTTTCCCAGCAGATATATATTTTATTATTCTAGCCTTCCTTTCAAAAGAGTCTCCTTTTTATTGCCAGCATCTTGCAACTTTCAAGTTTCTATCTCAGCAGATATATGTTTTATTATTCTAGCCTTCCTTTCAAAAGAGGTTTCTTTAACTAAGGTATACACTCACACTGCTGCATCTAATATTGAATCTCTCTATTTCTCTTGTCAAATACACATGTGCACAGTGAATGGGTGCATACACACCTATCCTTTTTATTATAATACTCTGGCCCTTGGTAGTTATTTGAGGACACTGATATTTTCTATAATCCAGTTATGTTATCTTTTGAACACTGTGGGAAACTCCCGAATGTTTTTCTTTCTGTGTCATATTTATATGTAGAATAGAAAAATAATGCTAATTAACCAGGAAGTCATAATGGGTCGAACACACAGAAGGAGGTTGCGTGTGTAGTCAGGGGTGGGGTGGCGGGAGCCTCTGAGCACCTGGGCTTGGGGAGGGCCTGATCAGCAGTGATGGCGGCTGCTGCTGCGAACAGAGAGTGAGGCAGGGCCAGACCGGCAACTCGAGGGTGGGCAGCACCATGGGATTTTGAATCGAGCACTGGGCTCCTAGTGTAATATAATTTGTATAATCCTTGTGAGTATTTTGCTTTTTTTTCATAAATTTTACTTTGAAATCCTCTGAATTAGATCAGTAGTTTCACCAGAGAAATAATATTCTTCCATGATCCTATAAAAATACATTTCATATTTAGCCAATGCTCACCAATTTTGGTATTATCAATTATGATTCTGCCACCATCTACAGTATATAATCAGCTTCTCAGCATTTCTCCTTTTCTGAGCCACAGATTGAGTTGGAGAAAGAATTGAAAACAACACCTGGATCCCAGGAGTCCTTTAGTTGCCTGCCTAGAACATCATGGCTTCTAGAAATGGCTTGCATATTTATCATGTTGGCATCATTCATGCCCACATGAACCAGCAGGCATGGGTGGTTGTCAGCAGGTGTGATAAGCCTTGGCAGTTTTTCCATCATGTCCTGCATACATGTTCCAGAAAGACAACGCTCTTTCTATTTGTCCATGTCAAGTCTACATAAAATGTGCTCTTCCCCTTGGTGAATGTGACAGGCTTTACCTAATAGATGGCCCTCAGTCTAGCCTAAAAATAGAGTTTTACTTCCTCCTAGTTGTTAATACCTAATTTCTTAGATTTTTTTTTTGAAATGCTGTGCCTCATGTATGTGAATTCATATATTTATATAAATATGTTAATTTATTTAATCAATATTATATTAAAATAATTCAAATATTAATAATACTATTTTATAGCAACAATGTAGACACAAATATTGAGAGGCACATCATTCACCACTATTTGGGTTGTTTAAATTGTATCTGGATATTAATTAAATTCAGATGAAAATAGAGAGAAAGAGCACCTCTGTGTTTTTTTGAGGCCACAGTACATGAAACAGAGAAACTACAATACAGACTTTATCATTGGGTATTATTAGACAACAATTATATCTTACTTTGTTCTGTGGCTGGCAGACCATGTGCTATGGAGGCCAGCAGCCAGGAAGATTTCAAATACTGCCAAGTCAGAAAGAGATACCAGCCAAAGGGGCCTGGCATTGCAACTGCTAGAATTTCTCCTGAAAAATGTTAGTATTTTAGGGGGGGAAAAAAGAAAAAGAAAAAGAAAAAGAAAAAGATGTTACCACAGTATCTACCATATAAAAATCTGGGACAAATCCTGGTTGGGTTAATGTAAGTTTCAGGATAATTTGAAGGAAGTGAATAATGGGGAAAAAATATGCTTTTAGGCAAAATAATCAAATATTTTGAAGTTAGCTATTTTTTATTCTAGAAGTTGTTAAAAAACAAAATGGGCTAGATATATTTCTGTTAGGGAGTGACATAGAATACAGTTATAATTTTGTTGTGCCATTTTTCTTATCCATTTAGTTCAAAGAAGATAATTAAATAAAAATTATTTAGTGGTGATCAAATTTATGTTCTGGGAACTTACGATATTTGTTCATTTAAAGGACAAATTAATGTTAGGGAGAACTAAAGACTTTGGGAAGGACATAAAATATTTAATTGAACTACATGAAATTGCCATTGATGTAAGTAAAAAATGGTTGGTTGGTATGTATAATTTCACATGGTCAACTTAAATAGTTCTGATACATTATTTTCATCATAAATAGTTACATAAATTTCTCCATTTCCATCAGACTTAGTGTTCTGCTGGAGTAGGATTACTGAACTATGTTTCTCCAGGATGGGTATCAAAGTATTTGACACCCAGCAGGTGCTAACAATAACTGAAATATGAGCTGAATAAGAACCTGAGACTGTTTTCCAGGATAATAATATTCAATATTTTGATTGGCTGTGACTCCAAATATATGTATATTTTTAATTACAAATTATATTCTAATCCATTACTATATTTTGTGCATCATTAAGCATATATACATGTATTGAAATTTTAAAAATACTTTTGGGGGATTTAGCAAGAGTATTTTAGTTTAGAATAAAATTCCAAATTTAGTCTGGAATAAATATTACATATCAATAAGGGATTATAAATAAGTAGTGGCCTCGTTTAAATCTGGCTTTTTGGTGTTTTAAATTTTAGTTATTGAAAGGAAGCTATATTATAAGGCAAAGAAAAGGAACCAAATTCATTAAGTGTCTGGAGTAAGAAAGAAAACTTTCAGTTATTAAATTTACACATTACAAAAGAAGTACTATGTCTGCTAAACGTTTCAAAGCAGAGTCTCTGAGAAGATAGATATGGAGCCTGACCTTAAACCTGGTCTGATAATACAGATTAATATGTGGCTTCCCTCCATTGAGAATGATCAGAGTATTTTTTTTGTAGTAATCTATCAATGAGGGTTAAAAAATGTGCTTGTTTTGTATGTTTAAGCATTTTATATTTGAACTAGGGGCCCAATTCATGGATTTGTGCACCTTGAAGGAACTGTGCAAGGCTACAGTGGGCACAGGGTGGCTCTCTGCCCATCCTTTGTGCCCTTGCCTGGCCCCTCCCACCACGGCCCCTGGTCCCTGTCTGCCCCCAGTCCCACTCCCAGGCACTGACAGTACTGAGCCCCCCTCGCACCTGCTGATAGCATGGAGTGATTGGGACCAGCACCAGCAGCTGGTGTGAGCTGGGCTGGTGCTGTCAGCAGGTGTGAGCAGCAGCTGCTGCCCCAATCACCCTTCAGGAGCAGGGGGAGGTGGAGAAGCCCTTAGGGGTGATCAGGCCCAGCAGCCATTGCTTGCACCCGTGGATAGCACAGAACGATCAGGACTGGTGCCAGGTGCTGGCAGCAGGTGCGAGCAGTGGCTCTGACGAGAATATTAGGTACTAGTGGGGCTGTTGCCGGCAGTGGGTGTGAGAGGTGGCTGCCAGCCCTAATTGCCCCTCAGGAATAAGGGGAAGTGGAGAAGCCCTGAAGGGTGATCGAGGCCGGCAGCCACCACCTGCACCTGCTTATGGCGCTGAGCATTCAGGGCTGGTGCTGGCAGCATGTGTGAGCCATGGCGCATGGGAGCAAAGAATTTTCAGTAAACACCAGAGGCTCACCCTGACGATAGCCGCAGGCACCCAATTTGGTCTGGTGCCCTTGCTCACCTACTTACCCATCCTACTGCAGCTGACATCCACAATGTTCTGCCGAACCCCTGGTGATCAGTACACATCATAGCAACTGGCTGTTTGGTTTTTAGGTTGTTTCCCCCATTCAGTCTATTTGCATATTAGGGTATTATATAGATTGATGATTGATTTGAAAAACAAGCTTTCCTTTATTGTGAACAAGCAATATATTCAATATATATTTACTTCTTGGTTTCGTTCTATAGCAGCAGAAATAGTAACACAAAGTAAAATTGTTTATTGGACAATTGTAGGCACCAGTTTCTATCATAAATGTTTTACCCAGAATTGCCTCATTAACCCATAATTTTCTGGTTACATATTAATTTTACCATTTTGTAGTTACACATACTTAGCCTTAGAGAGATTAAGTTGGCTATGGTCACACAGTAGGGAAGTGTCTGTGATTTGCACACAGTAGGGAAGTGTCTGTGATTTGAACATAAATTTCTTAGAATTCAAGCCCTTATTCTAGAATAATAATACATACTGTTTCCTTTCTCATAAGAGCCAGATTTTGTGATGTGTACAAGGCCTTCTTTTTTCACCCAGCTCACAGCTCAGATAAATGTGTTTGAAAACCACTCAATCAAATTCATTGGAAATTGGATAGAAAATAAAAGTATCAAAGCTGGTAGCAGAATCCTTTCTCCTTTCAATGGCATAACCAGTATTTCTTCCATGGGTGCTGATGAATGGTACACAAAGTTGCATGGCTATTGCATATATCTCTGGTTCTAGCTATAGTAACAAGATTCATTAATGTTTCAACCCTATGGCAAGGAAAAGCATTCAGGAAGAATGATTCAATTATTTTTCCATAGTTCCAGGAGTCTTACTTTTGGATAGTTAGCAGCTGAATGGTCAGGGAGAAAGAAGTATAACTGTTGTTGCTGGACATATGATAGATAGAGGAATGGTGGACTCTTCATGCTCTCCTTAACACAGGCCCACTGGTTATTTTCTTCCCTGCTTTGTAATTTACTTTTCATGCCTTCTCTGGACTAAGCAGGGAGAGTGGTTTAAAACTATTTATCCAAGAGGATATTATAATTTAATTTCAAGTTTTCTAAGCATCGTTGATAATTCTGGTATAGTGAAAAGAGTACCGATTTGGAAGCAAACCATTGAGGTTCTCTTCTGCCATCTACCAGTACTCTACCTCTCTAAGGTCACCTCTATTTGTAAACTTTTTTTTTTTTTTGTTCTTGTCTCATTAATTTTTACTTTCTAATTTAGTAAATTTTACATATGTACAAAAGTAGGCAACATAGCAATAGTAAACCCTTATTTTACCTAGATTCAAAAATTATCAACACTATGGCATTTTTTTTACCTATATTTCCTCTTATTTTCCCCTCCTATGTCATATATTAAATCCCAGATATCACATCATTTTATTCATAAATATTAAATTACTAGAGACTTGGTGCATGAAATTCATGCATTGATAGTGGTGGTGGTGGGGGGGTGTCCCTCAGCCCAGCCTGCACCCTGTCCAATCTGGGAACCCTCGAGGGATATCTGACTGCCAGTTTAGGCCCGATCCCAGTCAGGCCTAAATGGACAGTCAGACATCCCTCGCACAATCCAGGACTGCTGGCTCCCAACTGCTCCTCTGCCTGTATTTCTGATTGCCCCTAACCGTTTCTGTCTGCCAGCCTGATCACCCTCTAACCACTCCCCTGCCAGCCTGAATGATGCCTAACTGCACCTTTGCCAGCCTGATTGCCCCTAACTTTCTTCCTCTTAGGACTAGTCAGCCCTAACTGCCCTTCCCTGAAGGCCTGGTCCTTCCCAATTGCCTTCCCTAGAGTCCTGGTTCCCCCAAATGCTCTACGCTGCAAGCCTGAGTCACCTCCAACTGCCCTTCCCTGCAGGCCCAGTTGCCCCCAACTTCCCTCCTCTGCTGATCTGGTCACCCCTAACTTCCCTCCCCTACAGGCTTGATCACCCATAACTGCCCTCTTCTGCTGCATCTTGTGTCCAAAATTGTACAGCCATCTTTCACCACATGCAGAAGCCATTTTGAATGTTGGAGTGATGGTCAATATACATATTACTCTTTTATTGAATAGGAGTGGGGGCTGGCTGGTTTGCCCTGAAGGGTGTCCCGGATCAGGGTGGGTGTTCCCTTGGGGAGTGAGGTGGCCTGGGCGAGGGGCCTGTGGTGGTTTGCAGGCCGGCCATGCCCCCAGAGACCCAAACTTTGGCCCTGGTAACTGGAATATATTTATCTTCTATAATTGAAACTTTCTAACCTTCAGCAGAGGCCAGGGCTGATTACATTCCCATGGTGATCTCTAACATGTTCTTTATATTTCTGTTCATTGGTAGTTGGTTCTAAAGACAATCAAATTTACATTGGCTTGTTGATCATTTGGTTTGTTTTTGAGCAAAATTACTTTGTGAATAATATTATGTTCTTCTATCAGAAGTCACTTGATGTTTGGTTGTCTTTTGTTGTATCAGGAACCAATGATGATGATGATCAATACCCAGATTAAATAATTCAAAAGGGCCAAATGAAGAGATTCTATTTCTTTCACATCTTCCTCATTTATTAGCTGAAATACTTTTGGGGACAAAAAGATTTTTCCTATTTACTATTTGTTTTCCTACTTATACAATTTTATGTAGAAAAGAAAAAAATAAAACTTAATTGTTTCTCTTTATTTAATAGTTTCCAAAATAATAAATTGGCTCATTATTGTCAATCAGCACTGATCAATTAGCTTAATTTTTGTATTATTACTAACTATAATTAAATGTATTTATTTATATTTCAATTCATTTCAGTTATTCTTTATTGACCAGTTATTCTAGTTTGTCCTTTGTGTATCTCTTCAAGAGGGCCTCTAAATAATTTTTACTCAGACATATTGCTCATTGATTCTTATTTTAAAATCAATAGCTTTTGTAAATTTGTCTTGAATATTATTTTTACCAGCCCTATAGTCAGCAATTAATCCAGGGAGCCTATTTTTTTCTTCTCTGTATAGATTACTCCTCCTATAATTATCTTACATTTTTTAATGTTTAAAAAAATTGTTTTAAATATAAAAATATTACAAAAAATGTACTAACATAGTATAATATCACAATATCACATAGTATAGTATAGTTGTTGTTTTGATTTGCATCTTTCAGATGATTAGTGACTTTGACCATGTTTTCATATGTCTCTTAGCCTCTGTATGTCCTCCTTTGAAAAGTGTCTACTTAAGTCCTTTGCCTATTTTTTGATCTGATTGCTTATCTTCCTTTTGTTAAATTGTATGAGTTCCCTGAAATCTTGGAGATTAAACCCTTTTCGGAGATAACATTGGCAAATATGTTCTACCATGCAGTGGGCTTTCTTGTTGTTTTGTTGATGGTTTATTTGCTGTGAAGAAGCTTTTTATTTATAGTCCCATTTGTTTATTTTCTCCTTAGTTTCCATTGCCCTAGAAGCTGTAGGGGTAAAGATATTGCTATGACATATGTCTGCTGATTTGCTGTCTATGGATTCTTCTAAGATTTTTATGGTTTATGTTTAAGCCCTTTATCCATTTTCAGTTTATTTTTGTGTATGGTGTGTGTTCGTGGTCTTATTTCATTTTTCACAATTATTTGTTCAATTTTCCCAGCACCATTTAATCAAGAGACTGTTTTGACTCCATTGTATGCTCTTTCCTTCTTTGTCAAATATTAATTGAGCATAATATCTTTGGTCAATTTCTTGGTTTTCTCTTCAGTTCCATTGGTCTATATGTCTGTTTTTGTGCCAGTACCAGGCAATTTTAAGAACAGTTTCTTTTTTTATAGCTTGATATCTGGTATTTGGATCCCTCCAACTTTGTCCTTCTTTCTCGGGATTGCTACAGCTATTCAGGGTCTATATTTATTCCATATAAATTTTTGAAAAGTTTGTTCTATGTCTGTGAAATATGCCATTGATATCTTAATGGGGATTGCATTGAATCCATAGATTGCTTTGGGTAGTATGGACCTTTTAATGATGTTGATTCTACCAACCAATGAACACAGTATATTCTTCCATTTGTTTATGTTTACCTCTATCCACATCCTGTAGTTTTCCCAGTACAGGTCTTTTATTCCTGGATATATTAATTTTTTTGTTACAATGAGAAATGGGATTGTTAGGTTTTTTTGTTAGTTTGTTTTGTTTTGTTTAGTTACTCTTTCTGTGAGTTCATTATTGGTGTATAAAAAAGGCATACATTTTTGGATGATAGTTTTGTATTCTGTGTCAGTGCCTAATTCATTTATTAAGTCTATTAATTTTTTGATCGAGTCTTTGGGGTTTTCTATTTACAATATCATGTCACTGCTAATAATGGCAGTTTTACTTCTTCTTTTCCAATTTGGATGCCTTTTATTTCTTTTTCTTGTCTGATTGCTATGGTTAGCACTTCCAGTACTATGTTGAACAGGAATGGTGAAAGTGGGCATCCGTATCTTGTTCCTGTTCTTAGGGGAAATGGTTTTAATTTTTGCCCAATTATTGTGATGTTGACTGTGGATTTGTCATATATGGCCTTTTTAATGTTGAGATATGGTCCCTCTATTCCTACTTTGCTGAGATTTTTTATTAAATATGGGTGTTGGGTTTTGTCTAACACTTTATCTGCATCCATTGATATGATAATGTAATTTTTGTCTTTCAATTTGTTTATGTGATATATCATGTTAATTGATTTGTGAATATTACACCTGCCTTGCATCCCTGGAATAAATCCCACTTGATCATGGTGTATGATATTTTTTTATATATTTCTGGGTGCAATTTGCTAAAATTTATTGCATCTATGTTCATAAGAGATATTGGTCTGTAATTACCTTTCTTTGTAGTGTCTTTATCTTGTTTTGGAATTAGAATAATGCTGGCCTCAAAATAAGATTTTGGAAGTGTTCTTGGATTTTCTTTTTTTTTTTTAAATATATATTTTATTGATTTTGTGCAGAGCGGAAGGGAGAGAGATAGAGAGTTAGAAACACTGATGAGAGAGAGTCATCGATCAGCTGCCTCTTGCACACCCCCCACTGGGGATATGCCCACAACCAAGGTATATGCCCTTGACCGGAATCGAACCCAGGACCTTTCAGTCCCCAAGCCGACACTCTATCCATTGAGCCAAACCGGTTTCGGCATCTTCTTGGATTTTCTGAAATAGTTAGAGGAGTATAGGTATTAGTTCTTCTCTATATTTTGTTAAAACTTCCTTGTGAAGCTGTCTGGACCTGGGCTTTTGTTTGGTGTGCGATTTTTTGATTACTGCTTCTATTTCATCAGTTGTTATTGGTTTACTGATTCTTCCTGATTTAGTTTTAGAAGATTATATTTTTCTAGGAATTTGTCTATTTCACCCACTTTGTTCAGCTTGTTGGCATATAGTTGTTCATAATATTTTCTTACAATACTTTGTATTTCTGTGGTGTCAATGGTTACAAATCTACTTTTGTTTCTCATGTTATTTATTCGTATCATCTCTTTATTTCTTAATGAGTATGGCTGACAGTTTATCATTTTTTTTCAATCTTTTCAAAGAACCAGCTCTTTGTTTCATTGATTTTTTGTATTGTTTTTATACTGTATTTTGTAAGTCTCTATATTATTGATTTCCACTATAATCTTTATTATTTACTTCTTTATACTTACTCTGTGTTTTCTTGTTGTTCTCTTTTTTGCTCTTTAAGTTGTAGGATTAAATATTTTATTAATGATTTTTTTGTTTTGTTTTGTTTTTTGAAGTATGCCTGTAGTGCTATGAATTTCCCTCTTAGGACTGCTGTGTCCCAGAGATTTTAGGGTGTTGTGTGTTCGTTTTTTTTTCATTTCCAGGAAGTTTTTTTATTTCTTTCTTGATCTTGTTGGTAACCCATTCATATTTAATCATGTGCTATTTAGCCTCCTTGTGTTTGAATGTTTTTGGTGTTTTTACCTAGTTGATTTCTAATTTCATTCCACTGTGATTTGAGAAGATGCTTGATATGATTTAAATCTTCTTGAACTTGTAGAGACTTGGTTTGTCCCCTACCATGTGGTCTATCTTTGTGAATGACTCATGTGCACTTGAGAAGATTGTATATTATGCTGCATTGGGGTAATATGTCCTATAAATGTCAGTTAAATCCATCTGATACAATCTGTCTTTTAGAATCTCTTGTTTCCTTGTTAAATTTTTGCCTGTAAAATCTAGTCAGAGGAGTGCTAAAGTCCTCTGCTCTGACTGTATTGATGTCCATCTCTCCATTTGAGTACCTAGAAGGTTTTTTGTTATTTTTTAATACATTTAGGGCTCCTATATTGGGTGCATATATGTTTACCAGAGTTATATCCTCTTATTGAATAAAACCTTTTAGTAATATGTAGTGACCTTTCTTGTCTCTTATGATGGCCTTTATTTTAAAGTCTATTTTATTGGATATGAATATTGCTACTCCAGCTGTTTGTTGTTTTTTTTTTTTTTTTCCATTTGCATGGAATTTCTTTTTCCATCCCTTCACTCTCATCCTCTGTGTGCCTTTTGTTTTGAGGTTGGTCTCTTGTAGACAGCATTTATTTGGGTCATGTTTTTGTATCTATTCAGCTACTCTGCACTCTTTGATTGGAGCATTTAATCCATTTACGTTTAGGGTTATTATTGATGGATTCTTATTTACTGCCATTTTAATTCTGTATGGCTATGTGTCTCTCTCTGTTTCTTCTTTTCAATGTAGCAGTCCTTATAGCATTTCTTGTAATGCTGGCTTGGTACTCCTTGAGCCTTTATGTGTGTGCGCGCGCGCGCGTGCATGTGTGCCTGAGGATCTCTTTATTTGGCAGTCTATTTTGAATGATAGACTTGCTGGATATAGTAATCTTGGTCTCAAATACTTCCTTTCCATTATCTTGAGTACTTCATACCATTCTCTTCTGACCTGTAGAGTTTCTGATGAGAAATAAGGTGTTAGCCTTATGGGAACTTCTTTGTAAGTAATAGTTTTCTTTTCTCTTGCTACCTTTAAGATTCTCTCTTTGTCTTTAATTTTTGGCATTTTATTTTTTATTTTTTATTTTTTAAATGTATTTTATTGATTTTTTTTACAGAGAGGAAGAGAGAGGAATGGAGAGAGTTAGAAGCATCGATGAGAGAGAATCATCGATCCGCTGTCTTTGCACACCCCCTAATGGAAATGTGCCCGCAACCAAGGTACATGCCCTTGACCAGAATCGAACCCAGGACCTTTCAGTCTGCAGGCTGACACTCTATCCACTGAGCCAAACTGGTTCTGGCAATTTTTGGCATTTTAATTATGATGTGTCTGGATGTGGGCCTATTTGGTTTCTTCTTGCTTGGGGTTCTCTATGCCTCCTGAACTTGTGTGACTTTTTTCTTTACCAGGTTAGAGAAGTTTTCTACCATTATTTCTTCAAACACGTTCTCTATTCCTTCCTCCCTTTATGCCTCTTCTGGCACACTTGCTATTCTAATATTCTTATATCCCCGTTGTCCCAGAGCTCTCTTAAGCTGTCATCCTGTTTTAGTGTTTTCTTTTTCTTTTTAAAAAAAATATATTTTATTGATTTTTTACCAAGAGAAAGGGAGAGGGATAGAGAGTTAGAAACATTGATGAGAGAGAAACACCGATCAGCTGCCTCCTGCACACCCTCTATTGTGGATATGCCTGCAACCAAGGTACATGCCCTTGATCAGAATCAAACCTGGGAACCTTGAGTTCACAGGTCCATGCTCTATTCTCTGAGCCAAACAGGTGAGGGCTGTTTGTTTGTTTGTTTGTTTGTTTCTTTTTTTCCTTTTGGTTATCTGATTGAGTGATATTTTCACCTCTGTCTTTGAATCTAGTGATTTAATTCTCAGCTTTTGCTAATCTGTTGTGTATTCCTTCTAATGTGTTCTTTATTTGTGTTATGTCACTCTTTAGTGCAGACTATTCTTTTTTTCATAGTTACTAGATCTTTTTCTATGCTGTTGAGCATTTTTACCAATTATTATTCTAAATTCTGTTCAGATAAATTTCTTATCTCTGCTTCATTTATCTATTCTTCTGAAGAATTCACTAGTTATTTCATTTGGGGGTTGTTTCTTTATCTCCTCATTTTAGCTGTCTGGATTTGTGACTATGTATTAGATAGATCCTCCATACCTCTCAATCTTTAATGTAGGACAATGTTAAAGGCTGTTTCTGACAATTAGATCAGCCAAAGACTCAAAGCCTCCAGATAATGCCTCTGTCTACAGACTGGTAGGATTCTGATTTGAATTGCCCCCCAGGCAATCATCCTCAGATATACAAGTATTTTTCTCTACGTGGTGGGGCAGTTGCTTCTGCCTGGAGTCTAATTGTTATTTTTAATCTTTTATGTGGCCTCAGGGCAAGGTGTTTTCCAATAGGGTGTATCAACTGTTTTCTCCCCCAGGCAAGGCAAATTTCTGTTTAGTGATTAGATCCCAGAGTTCTCAGTGGCACCCTCCCCTACAGTTGAGATATTTCTCTGGGACTTCAGGTGCTGTCTGTGGGTGCCAGGCTAGCCCTTTTGAACCTCTGCCCTACCTACCAATCTCTATTTGGTCTCCACTTTCAGTCCTCAGGTGTCAAGTTTCTCTCCTGCAAGTTTTCTGTTGATTATTCAGGTAGTTTCTCTGTATTTTAGTTGTAACACCTAAATTTGTTCCTGGGAGCTTGGAGCAACATCCACTTATTATGCCACCATTTTTAATCATAAGCATCTTATCTTGATGACAGAACACTTATGTTGGTAAAGTGTTTATTCATTGTATATTTTTAGAATTATTGTCAGAATTCCAGATGTAGGTAATCTTACCCCAAAAGTGTACTTTAATTTGTATCAAAGTATATATATATATTTTAAAAATGAATAGCTGTCTAAGTTTTGTTTGGCATATAATCAGTTGTTTCCTCTCAAATTTGCTTAAAGCAAAGATACTGTGGTGTAGGATATAGTGCAGTGGATTGTGATACAGGGACTGGGTTCTACTTATTCTCTGGTCACTTAGCTCTCTGATCTAGGGCCTTTCAATTATCTACTGAACATTTGCTGAGCACTTCCCATACGTCAGGCTGGTGATACCCAACAGTAATAGGAAGGTCCTTAAAGTGTCCTTCATGACAAGGTTGGTGTAAATCATCTTTAATGGCACTCCTAACACAATTTGAATCCAAGATTTTCTAATCTACATGCCAGAGAATTGTCAAGAAGGTTTTTTCCCCATGGAGACATAATGAGAGAAAACTAATTTTATCTTCCAGATAAACTAGTGTTATCTGTCCTAGCATGTCAGATCAGAAATCACACTACACACTAAGAGAACCTAATTTGCAAGTGATAACCTACCAAGTGTGTGTGACTAGGTTTTCAGTGTTTGCAGCATGGCAGTATCAGATGCCATCACTATGATAACATTAATGAAATATGACAAACTAATAGCTAAATATTATGAAATTTTTCTTCTCTTGCTATGCCTGTAGGTATACCAAGCCTATTGGAAAACTGATTTATAGAGTGAATTTCATCCTAGGAAACCAATTTATGAAACATTATTATAATGGAAATTGTATTTTTTTTTTTAATAAGTCGAACAGGAAGTCTTTAACACCTGGGGGAAAATATTTATGAGCAATAGTGTCTGCTAAGAGAGGGCATTTAGGCACTTTATTTGAAAGGTTTTTATGCTGGAGGACTTTCTCGGGAGATGTAACACGCCCCCCATGCCCCTCGGGGTTTGTGTTCCTTAATAACATCTGAGGCCGGTGCGATGCCATTCCTTGTTAGTGCCGCTGCTGCACAGTGCAGACAAGACTAGCGGAAGAGGTAAGTTTCCCTAAGGGAGTAGTTAGAAAATTAATTAAACGGAGGGAGGCATTGGGATATTTAGAAAACAAATTAGAGTCAAGACCAAACATAGGCAAAAACAAAAAAGAGCAATAAGAACCACGAGGAAACCACATTTAATGCGTGGCCTTTCTGTCACTGTCCTGAAAGAACTTGGATGATAACTTTTCTTAGGAAAACACTCGTTCTATTTCTACAATAATGCTTACTTTCACAAAGTGTAAAGGCTTTATTTAAATACTGTCCTGAAGATATGTTCTCCCCTACAGGCTCCATGCCATCGCAAGTCTCAAAGGCTAGTTTAAATGCCAGTTGGAAGGTTGCTATGGATTCTTAACTAAGGGCAGCTACATGAGGCTTGGTATGAAAATATTCATTCCTCTTTGCAAAACGATTCTTCAGATGGCCAACATTTGAATTTAAAATCTTCTCGTGTTTTTCATTTCTGAGTTAATTATAAAACCAAAGTACTAGAACCTAGAACTTGTTAGATAATAGGCATAAACACTGTATTATTTTAAAATACATAGTTAACTTGTCTGGTAGTTACTATTTATGAATTTGTCCAAATTTCATGAAATTTGGTCAACAAATTTACATTAATTTTGTGCTACTGCACCTGCTAAGAATTTAGTTATCATAATCTTAAATGAAATGAATATTCTCAATGGCACATTTGATTTTGAAGAGTGATCTGAAATCTTGTAAATAATGACTTGCTAAGAACTAGTGGCTGACATTCTGTTGTAGGAAATATTGGCTTAAATTGCTGATGGGACATATGGGTTGTCAGGAAAAGGAAAACAGAAACAAAAACAACACACAAACACATTTGCCCAGTTACTTATGTCATGCTGTTGGGTTATCATGCTTTTGTGGCCTTTGAAAAATGTAAGTATTTAACATGTATTGTGAGTGAAATACAAAGTTTAAAAAAAGTTTAGTTCTCCTAGAATTTCAATATAGTAAGTATGGAAAAATCATGAATACCTTCAATTATCAAAATGCAAACACTGGATAAAAGTCAGATTACTATTCCATTACATCCTAATATATAAAGAGCCATATACCGTAATGACTGAACAGATGACCAGTCACCATGAAGTGCATGGAGCACCTCTCAGTTCTCCCTTACCCCCCAGCCCTGAGCCGCTCGCCATAAGCCATGAGGGGGCGTGGTGGTGGGCAGAACTGGTGACTGTTGAGCAGTGGCGGTGGCAGGCTGCTTTACTGGGCAGCAGGGAGTTTAGCAGAGTAGTCACCAGGCTGCAGCGTGCTTTGTGGAGCAGTTGAGGTGTGGGGGGTTTCACAGAGCAGTCGAGGTGCAGGGAGAGACTAATGGAGCAGTCATAGGGTGGGAGGGAGTTTTGTGGAGTAGTCGCAGTGGGAGGGAGCTTTGCAGAGCAGTGGTGGGGCAGGAGGGGAGGAACCTCGTGGAGCATTCATGATGCGGGTGGAGTTTCGAGGAGCATGGTGAGGTGAGGGAAATTTCACAGAGCATGACAGGGCAGGAGGAGACTATGGAGCAGAGGCAGGGTGGAGAGAGCCTCAAGGAACAATCAAGGGCCGCTATCATCAAGTAGAGTTCAGGGCGGGTAGCTTCACCCAGCATTGCAGTGTGGTAGAGGCCAGCGATGGAGTCCAGGCTAGGCCTAGGGACCCTAATTGCACACAATTTCATGCATGCTGGGCTTCTAGTATAGTGATGATAGCTTAGTTTAGTTTTGTTGAGTGTTTTTTTTCAGGGAACCATGCTACATGCATTATTTCATTTAAATTTCCAGAATGGGACTGAATTTAATTCCCAATGACCATTTGAGGTAAACACTCTTGACATTTCTATTTCATAGGTTAGTACACCGAGGCTGGGGTTGGAGGGTGGGGGCAGGGAATGAGCAACCTGCATAAGGTCATATAGCCCAATGTTCAAACAATGAAGCTAGTCTTTCCCCATCTCACAATCTGAGTTCCCAAGGACTCTCTTTTATAAATCCAGGAATGGGTTTTAGAGACTCTGTATTAATAGAACTGAAATTATCCCAAGTACAGTTTAGAAAGTCTATATCAGTGGTCTGTAAATGAAAAAAGAACAATTCTACATATTTTCTTTTCTAAATTTGTCTCCTTTAAACGTTTTGTTTTCTTTACTCACTCAACTCTATATATTTAGCAGACTTTTCTCTTTATAATTGACATCCGAATTATACATGCTGACTGCATGGCTGGCATTAAGAGGTAAACATTATTGTGAGTATGAAAAAGTAATTAAACCTCAGTTACTTGCAAAAAGTATACTGTGTACGTGTTGTAAAGTATTTCAGTACACTTCAGTGTATTCCAAGAACTATTTTGTTTTAATTAAGTCAGAGTCTGTGATACGGGGATTGTTATTCATTTGACATATCATCCTCTTTAAAATATAGTGTGTGTAATTCAAGGCATATGCAGATTATTAAGTGCACATTGCTTATAGTTAAATGATTTGCCAGTACCCATGTATTGCTCCCTGTTGGAGAATACTCCATTGGTGAAAACAAAATCTCTGCTGTTAGTTTAATTGTGCCCTAAGGTGGAGATGAGAATGTGTCTAGGAGTGAGAGCACACCAGCTCTGATAAGCATACAATGCAATTTAACAGTTCATAAAACAGTAAAATTTAATCCTAGACCGAGAGATTTATTAAATTTCACTCGGCGAAATGGAGTATGGGCTAGGGGAGCAAGTGAGAATTAAGTGAAATGATTTCAGGGGTAATAGATTTTATTACCTGATAAAATGGGGAATCATTCTTTTTTCAAGCGATTTCTTCTTAATTCATTCTTTGGAAATAATTGTCTTGCATAGAAAAGCTTTTTTGTAAACAAAATAAGTTGGGAGCAACTAAAAGCTTTTGTTTAACTTTGTTTAATTTTAAACGAGTAAAACTATCCTCATGAAATCTTACTGAGATAGCTGAAACATTTTGAAATATAAGTTAAAGTATTTTGTGTTCAAAGACAATTGACCAATTTTCTTTTCTTTCTTTTTTTTAATACATCTTATTGATTTTTTACAGAGAGGAAGGAAGAAGGATAGAGAGTTAGAAACATCAATGAGAGAGAATCATCGATCAGCTGCCTCTTGCACACCCTCTCCTGGGGACATGCCCGCAACCAAGGTACATGCTCTTGACCGGAATCAAACCTGGGACCTTTCAGTCCGCAAGCCTACACTCTATTCACTGAGCCAAACCGGTTTCGGCGACCAATTTTCTTAAAAAAAAAAAAAAGGCCATTTACAGTGTTCCCAAATTAAATGATACTTGACAACACTACAGCTTCAGAGAGTCTCATTTTTTGCATATAAGTAACATGTTAAAAAATTCTTAGGGACGTTCTCTGTGTCTATAATGGTCAGTTCTATTGAAGGTTTGCCATAAATGGATGACATTTTATTTTTTAAAAGTACTTTATTGTTTTCTAACTTAAAGAAGCAGTAAACAGTACAACCATGCTATCAAAGAGTACAATAAGTTACCATTGTAGAGTTGCAAAACATTTTTATGATTAAAAGAATGAACCTTCTCCAAAGCTGGAAGACTCTTGATTTGTGTAGCAAAACAGCAGCTAAACACTGTGTAGAGATTAACTGTGTTATACACATTGTGTCTTCTGAGCCTCATTAAACCTTCTCCCAGTAGGTAGGGAAGGTATTACTGCCTCTATTTTATAGCTGAGAAAAGGGAGGTTTGAAAGGTTACTATTATATTTGCCGGTGGAGATACAGTTGTAAAGTACACAACAGATTATGTCCTGGTCATTGGAGTTCATGATATCAAAATACCAGCAAGGCCCTTTGCTGTATACATTAAGCAGCATCATTTCATATCGTTAGTTTTTAAAAATTTAAATAATTTCACTTGAGTCATACTTTCATTTGTAATTTTAAAGGACCCATGGGTAAGTCCAACATTTCATTTTATTACAATAAAGGTTATTTTAGTGATCACTTGCTAGATAACTGCAGCATTTTATTTATTTATTTATTTATTTATTTATTTATTTATTTATTTTTATTATTTGTTTTTTTGGTTAATCCTCACACAAGGATTTTTTTATTTTTTATTTTTTTTAGAGAGAGGGCAAAAGGAGGGGGAGAGACACAGAGAAAAAAACATCAATGTAATATAGATTAGTTGCCTTCCACAGACATCCCAACCCAAAGCCAGGATCAAACCTGCAACCAAGGTATGTGCTCTGCCCTTGACTAGAATCTTCAGTTCTTTAGTTGATACTCTAACCACTGAGCCAAACTGGCTAGGGCTGCAGCACTTTATTTTAAAACGAACATAGTCTACTTAAACATGAAATTAGTCTTATTTAATGAAGTGAGTGAAATATTAAAATTAAATACATAGACTAAGGTTAACACAGTTATGTCTCTTGTGTTTCATCTTATTTTGAGATCCTTGCTTTGCAAGTTCAGTTTTTGAGAAAGTGAGCACTGTCATACACAGTTAATTTTCCACCACTTAACTTTGATAGCTGTGTGTTTTACATGATCTGTCAGTATCTGTTTCACATGAGGTACTTAGAGCATGTTAAACAATAATGAGATTCAAACAAATATCCACTGTAGATGGATGATGTGAAGTTTCAATGATAACTTTAGGAGTAAATCTGAACAACACTTGTCAATGATTAGAAGTGCTCAAGAGCCCACATATTGAGTGTCCTCTTTTAACTCCATTTAGAGTGATCATTGTGCACAACCAGGGAAGGAGTGCTGGTCACGCAGTATTTTCAGGCACTCCTGCACACTCACGTCCCCTCTAGGGCCAGCAACATGGCATTCCACGGCTCCCAACAGAAATAGTGTCAATTGTTGAGAGGATTTTTTGGGTTATGTCTGGTGCCCATAATTTATAAAGGGAAAGCAGGGAGGCAGGAGCATTTATATCTGTGTGACTCTGATGATTTCATCTGACATTCCTTTTCTGGTTTGTTCTGTTTTAAGTAGTGATCTAAGTTATAACAGGTTTCCTAGAGACAAGTATAACTGACCCACCTGGAAAGGAGTAAGGAAACAAACCCGTAATTGTGACACCTTCATTTCTTCATTATATGGGTTCCCTATAGCACACATGCTTTATCCCTGTTGGTGAGGCTTACCTTCCCCCATCATTCTGCATTATTGATTTCCTGACTATAAAATCAGCCAAACTCTATACTTCTAGCAGTGAACATATCTTATAAAAGCACTCACTAGAATATGACCAAAAGCTTTTACCTTTCAGATAAACTCATAGTGAGACTTTTCTGGCCAGGATCTTTCAAGTTTACATATATACATTATATATATATATATATATATATATATATATATATATATATATATATATATATATATTACATTATTACAGTTGTCTTCCATTCCCCTTCCCCTCCCTCCTTCTACCTAGACCCCATCCTCTCCTCCTTCTTGGGTGTGCATATATGTTCTTTGCCTAATCTCTTCACTTTTTTTCACTCCCACCCCACACTCCCCCTCTCACATCTGTCTGTCTGTACCATGTTATATTTTTAACAAAACCAGAGGCAAAGGTTTTACCTAATCATATATTACAATAATGTCCCCATGTCCCCGCCTTTCCTGCTTAACTAGGTACCTTCTAATCTTCCTCAGAATGTGTGTGTGGGCGGGTAGTGGTGACTTAGATTCATACTTTCCTTCAGTACTCAGGGTGATAGGACCATCATTTCCCTGTTTTATAATAATTTGATAAATGACTTAGTCTAAAATGCTGTCATTAGGTCCATGCCTTAACAGTTTGAAGTTTGTCCAAAATCAGGATGTTAATTAGAGCTGTCTTATGTAGTTAATATTCAGCTAAAAAGTAGATATGTCATATGGATCGGTGTCAGTTAATCTAGAAACAAACTAAAGGCACCATCAAAGTGCAATGTGTTCGATACATTCTGCTTTACTGATTTGTGTAATCGTTTGGTGGAGAAATTTCCTGGTGACTGAATCATCTGACGGAATGAGTTGCTTTTCCCTGTGCGTCTCCTAGAGTCAGCCTGAGCAGTCTCAGCAGCCGGCAGGGCCAGATCCTGGGGTTGCCTACAAGGGGCTGCGGCACCAGCACAAATTAGGCCGAGTGTTCCTTGGAGACGCTCATGTACAAATGAAATCATGTTTCAAAGAACATCAAGGCCATCCTCCAGAGGAACAAGTAATGACAAAAGGACAATGTACAGATTGAGGGCCTTGGCAGGCAATCAAAGGGGCTGTCCCAGCTGCTTTGATTTGGTGACAGTTGGAAAGATCATGAGAGCCACAGGATTTGGTTTTAACAACTGAATGATTCCCTTGCCACCAAAGCTCCGGGCCAGTGTCCTTATCCCAGTTCACTCAGTCCCGAAAAGGACTCTGAACTGGAAGTTTCTAGAAAAGGAATACAGGAATGGAATTACTTAGTCACTGGCTGTTATTTGGTCACTGTCAGTTATCTGACTAAACAGCATGAATTCATTAGCTCTTTGAATATATTATGAGCATTTTATGTAAACAGAAGGTAAATATTTCTTTGTCAATTTTTGCTGATATAAGTTACCATCTTATAAATCATATTTAATTTATTCAACCAGTCAATAAGTTGTATTTTCTACTAGAATTTATCTTCTTTTGATGGCTCCATATTTTCTGCCGCTACTCACTCTAAAGTAATGGGAGGTATTCTTTTCCCTTGTTCACTCAAGGTTTAAGACATTGGATCAGATGAAAAAAATTTAAATGGAAAAATAGCATAGTTTTGCTCAATTCATTTAAACCTGATTTGAAACTTAAAGATAAAGATTGTTTCCAGGGCTGGTTTCATGGGTGTGTGAGTTTCATTGTTAGTTATGCCATAATTAGAAAGGACCCAGGCTTGTTTGAATGCTGTTACCATCCTGCAATTCTTAATATCTAAATAGGGGCCACACTTTTTTATTTTTTACTATCCCTGAAAATTATATAACCTGTCCTGATTGTTGCTAATATTTTAATAGAATTGTATTTGAACAATTAACTAAGTCTAATAGCGAAAATAACTTCTTAATTTTTGTCTGATTTGACAGAGCATGCGATAGATATTTATCTTAAGAAAGGTCAACCCAGCCCTGGCCAGGTGGCTCAGTTGTTTGGAGCATCATCTATACACTGAAAGGTTATGGTTCCATCCCAGGACAAAGTGTGTATAGAGGCAAGCAGTCTCTGTTGCCTCCCTCACATTGATGTTTCTTTCTTTTTCTGTGTGTGTGTGTCTGTGTGTGTGTGTGTGTGTGTGTGTGTTTGAGTTTGTGGTCAAATAGTGATAAGTGCTCTGAAGAAAAGTAAGGCAAGATAAGAGAATAAAGAGCGATTGTGACAGCATATTCTTATAGCACTTATCTACATTATTTTTATCTCAGTGACTGCCGTAATCGCCCTCCCATTAGCCCAAATAATAATACACTGAGAGATACTGTACCCTCCTTTCTGTTTGTCATCACTCCCTTCATCTCCCTAATAACCAATCAATGATCAAGCCTACTTCTACTTCCTAATTTAATCCACTTTTCTACATGTCCTTAATATGCTTATGTAAGCTCCTGTCATCACCATCACTCACTGAAGTTATTTAGCAAGTTTTCTGGAGGTCCCCCAGTCTGTAGTTTTGTACCAAAGTGCAAGTGCTCCACACTCATAGTGAGTAGTTCTTCCTGAAAGTAGATTTGATCATGTCTCTCCCCCAAAAACTCTTTAATGGTGTACCCTTATCCTATAGATAAAATCAACATTTGTGGGCCTGGCTGACAAAATCCTCAATTTTCTGATTTTTGCCAGCTGCTCTGCCTCATTTATTATCCCTGCAAATCCCCAAGTTCTCTGGTGCTTCAACTATGGGGAACTTTTTCAGCTCCTCAAAGCTGTTGCTCCTCAAAGCAACCTGAGGAAAGCAATTTTAACACTTAAATAGACATTTTGTAAAAGTGAAATGGTCATATTATTAATTCAATATTTCTAATAATTACCCTTGAATATTTTCTACATCAAATAGCTAAATATTTGATAAGATGATATGCTAAACAGTTTCTGCAATATGTTAAACCTCCCTGAAAGTCATGTTTGACATAAATGAACACATTTTGAATTTCTAGAACATTCCATTGGGAGATTGCGATCTGGTATGTTTACCTCATTTTTTAAGGTATAAACAAATACTTTAAACCACTCTGTTTGTTTAAAAGTATCTAGGCATGGCACGTATTCATCAAACTGTGTTTTAGATAAATACAGCATGCCTTTTTTACCAGAAGACTTCCAGGAGTGTCATCCTCCAGAGCTGAGCTGCCTGCTAATGACTCTGCTCAAGGCAAAAAAAATACACATATTAGAGCTTTTCCAAATGAGCCTCATTGTTAGTGAGAGCTGCTATAATTTTACTTAATGGCTCAGAGCTTATTTAATTCACAGGAAGCAGACACTATGTTAATTAATAGAACAATACTTGTAGAAAAGCTTTTAGATGGTACTTGATTAATCACTTATTCCTTTTGATGATCATATTTAGAAAATAATTCTTTAGGTCCCCTGATGCAGTGGATGGTCTGGCTGGTTGGTTGTAGTTGTCAAAAAGGAGCTGTTTTTTAGTCTGATATGGCATTAAAACAGCTCCTTTTTCTTACCTGTCAATCTTGGGACCTGAATAACTTCGGGTGGAGTTTACATACGATAAGAAAATTGCATAGTTTAACTTCAGGGAAATTAGAAGGTGCTCAATTAAATATCGACTAGTATCTAGAATTGAGAAGAAGCAATTGCTACTTTTAATTAGAAAATTTAATTGGTTCTTTGTCCATTAATTCTGTTTATAGGCGGGATACTTATAATTCCTAAATATCAAGCATGAGTAAAAGTATACATTATTTGTTTATTTTTGTGCCAAACACAATAACTTTAAATTTTTTTTTACTTTAGAGTGTATTGTTTCCATACCATTTAGAAATCTAAAGAAGAAAAGCAATTTTTTCTATAATACTATTATTATTGTAAACATGTAGATATATTATAATTTCTTTCTTCTAAATGTCTTTTAACCTGAATAACTTTTTCTTATAAATTTATCAAATTTATGTGCTTCAACTAACAAAGAGAGGATATTTTAAGTTATTTCTATCTTTACTGCCTCATCATTTCACAAACTTAGTTTTGTTTGTTCCAATGATCATTCTTTTTATGCTTATTAAGACATTTCTAACATCTTCTTGCTGCTAATTTCTCTGAGGAATTGCTATTTCTCTGGCTTTCAGCTGAATCCCTGCTACCTACTACCCTTCCTTCTCACTTTGTCTGTAGCTGTTCATTTGTTAAATCCAGAAGGTAAAGACTTTGAAAGTATTTTTTTCTTCTGAGTAAAGTGTCATCACCCTCATCTCCTACTCTTTGTCTACTTGGAATTTCTTAAGAGGCATAGGATTCAGTGCAAAAAAATATTGTTGTAATGATAGTATTGTCTGTATTAGTTTGTAATTTATAATTTGTTTCATCAAGTATAAAGTTCAAAAGTATAAATGTCAGGAGTTAACTGGAACAGCTAAATCAGCCATTTGTAATTTTGATGTCAGTCTATTAACCTACTGACTAAAGGGGCCTCAGAGGGTACTGGCTTGCATTTGCTTTTGGAGTCCTCTATGATTTCCTTCCTAATAATGTTCACAGCAGTGTACCATTAAAGTTCTTTGCTTCAGTTCACATTCTGATTGTCCCTGAACCTGTAGGAAGGGTACTGTTGACTCAGACAAAATTTTGATCCATGGATTTTGGCAGGCATAATGTGTACTGCTGTGTAAACTCACAGTTGCCCTATTTTGTGCTTTTATAAATTAAATAACCAATTCACAATATGTTAGCAGTTATTTAAAATTTTCCTACTGTATTGAATATTTTTCCGCAAAGAATTAAGGGTTTACTTGTTAGTCAAACTTGCCTACTATAAATACTCCAAAAGTATAAATTGTCTTTGATATCTCATTATTATTACCCAAGTTCTTAATTGTATTTGATGTCAATAACACAATATCACAATAATGACATTAACTATAAGTATTGCTGAATGAGTGAATTAAACTATAAAGAGCCTAGAGACAAATGAAAAACAATAACCACAATTGGTATGTGTATGTTCATACAGGAAAAGAGAAATTGAAGAGACTTACAAATGGGCAAGCAAAGGCATTTTCTCATGGCTGTAAAAATGTAATTAGTTAAATCAACATATCTTCAAAATCTATATTAATAGCCTAGGTGTCATCACATCCTCAAGTCATCAAAAGATGGCCATAAAAGATGGCTGCATGCAAAGCAGAGGCAGGGCCTGGTGGCTGCTTGGCACAGAGGAGGTGGGTCATGCCAAGAGAGGGCAGTTGGGGGCCATCAGGCTGGCAGGGGAGCAGTTAGGCATCAATCAGGCTGGCGGGGGAGCAGTTAGAGGGTGATCAGTTGGCAGGCAGAAGCTATTAGGGGCAATCAGGCATGCAGGCAGGTGAGTGGTTAGAGCCAGCGGACCCAGATTGTGAGAGGGATGTCCCAGATTAGAGAGAGTCAGGCCTGACTGAGGGACATCCCCAACACCCTGTGCATGAATTTTGTGCATCGGGCCTGTAGTAGGAAATAATTGTGTTAATCTGTAGTAGGAAATAATCATGTTAATTAAAATAGTGAAGAGATGGTCTTCAAGTTAGGAATCTAAGGTATACTTTAAAATATGAATATGAAAATCAATGTAAATATTTTTACTCAAAGACATCTGTGTGTTACATACCATTGAGTTAGCTTTGACTCCTGGTGACCCTAAAATGAGTAATGGCCTCAGTGTTCTGGTTTTAACACAGGTCTGCTTAGTACTTTAAAATATGTATATTTCAGATGGAAGGGAGAGGAGAGGTAGAAACACCAATGATGAAAATTATTGATCAGCTGTCTCCTGTGCACACCAACTACTGGGGACCAAGCCACAACCCAGGCATGTGCCCTGACTAACTGGGAATCAAACTTGGATCTCCTGGCGTAAAAATGGATGCTCAACTGCTGAGCCACACAAGCCGGGCCCTATTCAGTTCTTAGAGTCTTGCCTATCGCTTCCTTTTAATAGAATTAATCCATCTAATGTTTTGTCTTCCTCTTTTTCTACTGCCTTTAATTTTTCTCAGTATTGTTAATTTTTCCCTGCCTTCTTATGGTGTCTGAAGTAGGACAACTTCAGTTTTGTCATTTTGCTTCCAGGGAAGTTTCAGGCTTAATGTGATATAGGACCCACTTGTTCATCTTTCTAGCAGTCCAGGGTATCTGTAGAGTTTTCCTCTAATACCATATTTCAAATGAATCAAGTTAATTTCTAATTAGCCTTCTTCACTGTCCAACTTCCACTTCTGGACATAGTAGTTGGAAATGTGAGGATGCGGATGGTCTTAGCCTTAGTCTTTAATAAACACTTCTTGCTCTTGGTGATATTTCCTACTTTTTCTATTGCTGTTCTTCCAAGGTCAATAAAATCTTTAACAATTTCAATGTCTTCACTGTCTATGCTAAAGTTGTATATTTTTCTGGAGTCATGATTTTTGTCTTCTTGATGTTCAAATGCAGTCCTGCTTTAGCACTCCATTCTTTTACTTTCAATAGAATTCATTCCAAATCATTGTTACTTTCTGCTAGTAAGAAGTTGTCATCTGTATATCTAAGTCATTGGTATTTCTTCCACCAGTATTCATTATTCTTCCTCTGAGTTTAGCCCAGTTTTTAATATTACTTGTATACACATTAAACAGATAGGGAGATAACATATAAATGGATATTATCAGTAGCTAACATAGTTGAGATTGCCAGTTCCACTGCTTCATAATTTAGATATATTTTAAAATCTTTAGTTCAGTTCACACATTTGTAAACTTATTTAACTTGATCCTTACAATTCTGGAAGGTACATTGCTATCCTATGTATTATCTTAATACTAGCGGCCCGGTGTGATGGACATTTGCACTGGTGTGTCCCTCAGTCGGATCAGGCCAAAACCAGCTCTAACATCCCCTGAGGGGTCCCAGATTGCAAGAGGGCGCTTCTCAGGTGACACATCTTGGAATCTGGCTCCCTCCTCTCTGGTTCTGGGTGCGTCACCTGAGAACCACTGCTGCCAAGTCACCACAGTTCTGCACTGATAGTCAGTGAGCATCATTGCTGCAGGTCAGATGGTCTGATGGTTTGATGGTCGATTAGGCTTTTACATAGATAGATAGATATAGATATAGATATAGATATAGATTAGATATAGATATAGATATAGATATAGATATAGATGTAGATATAGATATAAATATAGATATAAATATAGATATAAATATAGATATAAATATAGATATAGATGATATATGGATGAAGACAATGATGTTAAGAAAGATAATTTTTATGTGACAAATAGGTTACAAAGCTAAAACTATAAGCCCTGTTAGCTTTCCATGAAAATTTTACTTTCTCACCTTTCTGAAACAAGTTACTATTATAGTTTTTAATAGAGTCAGAAATATATAAAATATAAATAAATAAGTACAATAACAACATGTAAAGTCATAAAGGTTATATATTAATAGTATGTTTGCATAACTACAGTTTTATTTTCCCAGAAATGTCTGTATTAATTTCTACATTTTTTTAAAATCATGCTTAAATTAGATCTTTACTATAATTTAATTTGTTTTGTTTGGGTAAATTTTATATAAAGTCTCAATGACTACAGGCATTTGGAATTAGTATTTACATGAACATTTGAACTCATGAACTCAAATTTGTGATGTTTATTTTTAGTGTGCATACTCCTGGATCTCAAATTAGAAAAACTCAGTTTGTCAACAACATAAAAATGTATTTTCACATATCATATTAAAAAGAGTAAATATAAACAATATTGATTAATACAAGTTTTTAAGTGTAAGATGCTAATTTGAGCTCCAACTATCAAGATAGTTAGATGTATTGGAGACCAGCAGGAAGTGCAAATAATACTTCCCCTTGATATTGACTCTTCTCTAGATCAATAGCAGTTCCAAATGTAGTACAAAGCAGACAAGATTTAACAGGATCTAAATTATTGAGGCTAGTGTGTTGTTGCTAGAGAGTTCATTAACAATCCCATCAATACAGTGTGGTCCATGGACATTAGTAAGAGCTTCATGGTACATTTTAAAAGAGAATGAGGTATCTCAGTGGACTGATCTTAGTGGGAAAAATTTAATTAGGTAAGAATAATTACATTAGTTAAATGAAACTTTTAATTGAAAACCTGTTGGCATTTTTTTTAACCTGCTTCACAGCTGTCCCTTAATCATTTATATGTAAAAAACAAAGTTTCTCTACATGGTGTTTAAGAAACATTTAAACATCTTGAGTTTGTATATAAATATTTAAAGGAGTTTAGTAAGTGTGACAGTCAAAACAAATAGGATTTTCTGCTTGGAAATGGTTCATTTTTAAGATATATGTAGGAAAGAAAGAAAATTATATGGAAAATATTTGTGGGAAATACATATAATTCTTGGAAAGAGTGCAAAATAGTTATCTTCTAAAGCTTTCACAATTGCAACATTAAAACTCCATGGACTGAATTTCTTACCTTATAAAGCTCTAAAAGCTTACAGGGAAATCCTGCTGTTTGTAAAATTATCTTGTTGAGTGTTGATAAGGAATGTGGTATCTGGCAAAAGCTCTTGGGAGGTAGAAAGTTCAAAATTGTAAAATCTTACCTAATAATAGACAAATATGTACCTCCACTAGACCCACAGCCAATCAGAGTGAGTATGCAAATTAGACGGCCAAAGAGGGCAGCTGCCCAGCTGCTCCAGACACAGAGTGGCCAGGTAGGGCAGGACACCTGCTATAAGAGGGAGGGCTGCGGTGGGTAAGAAGGAAGGGATCTACAGGAGCAGAGTGCAGCAGTAAAGACAATGTCTGCAGTGAAGATGAAGATGGCAGACTCTGAGCAGAGCGAAGGCCTGGGTCCTGGGTGCTGAGGGAAAACTGGTGCTGGAAGCCAAGGAAAGGAAGACCTACTGCCAAATCTCTTTGTGCAGTGGGCCACAAGTGTAAACATAAAGAACCAATTCTTCTGTCAAAATTAGCATCGGCCACATTTTAGAGTATATTTTGCTAGTTGTTGTTTGAAATAAGTTAACTATTTTTTGGGGGTGTAGGGTGGGGGTGTGTGTGTGCTAACTTTTAGCTTAAGCCAGAGAGCATAAGTTTGAAGAGATATAGGCATGTATTCAAATCCACAAATTCTAAGGAACACCAAACAAATGAATACATGAATTATGCACAGCATTAATCCTGGCCCAGGCTCTTTCTTTGCTGAATCCCGGCAGCACTGTCATCTCATGATGTCTCCTGCACGTGATCTTCAGAGCGTTGCTGAACTTGAATTTCTTTCTAACTCATCAATTTGACTCTGAGGCTGAACCCATTCTATTATTTCCCTTCTTCTTCTTTTTAAATATTCATTTTAAGCTCTTATCCACTTTAGTCCTCGTGGGTACGTAGGTACTGGATCCATACAGGTAGGTACAAAAATTCTTATTTCTTTAAAATTTTTCCATCTTAAAGTTTCTGGAGTCTCCTTCTATTCAACTAATTGGCAACATAGAAAGCTCGCTGGTTAGTTCAAAACCTAACATATAGGGATGTCTGTGTTCTGACTGTGCAAGAAGACATAAAAGAAGAAAAAAATATTGGGGTATTAGTGAATGGCTTTTGAGAGGAGAGAAAAAGAGTTTTAGTTTTTCTCTGCAGAGTATCAGGAGGCTGAGGTGGGTTTTCATATAGGTGAGAAATTTAACAGTGAATTTAAAATAAAGGAAATGTAATAAAAGTATTGCCTAGACTAATAGCACAATGGTTGACCAAAGTAACTTTTGATTTTCATTATTTATTAATTTATATGAAATGCTGATACAAAGTTTGTTATAAAGCACACAAAGCATAAAGAACTATGGGGGTGAAGATAGAGAAATTATATTACAAAAGCCAAAATAAAGTAAAAATGAAATGCTACTTTTCTAGAATACAATTTAATACAACTTTAAAACCCACTGGGTTCTAGCCCATCCTCTTACATATAAAGAAATTGAAAACTAGACGAAAGTATGAGGTAGTTTTGTTCAGTTGTACATGGCTGCTATGCGATGATCTGTCCAACAGCAGCTCTTTGTTTGGTCAAATGCAAGACACTGTACTGTTTTTGTCATTTATATTTGTTCTTTAATCCTATATATGTGTCACATAATGCTTGTGTACTCAGTAATTTTTTTGAGCTCTGAATTGTGGTATCGTGTACATACCACATTTTATAAGAATCAGGTTGTTGTAAGATAATTTCCTTCCTGCTCCTCTCTTTCCAGACTGTGGTCTGCTTTTGAACAGCATGAGGCCTGTCCTTCATTTAGGCTAACAGTGGGTGTAGAAAGGTTGAAACATTATACTTCTTAAATAGATTCCTTCTTTTGGATAGTATCCATGCTGAAGAGATTACTGATCTTCTGGTCATCATCACCACCATCATCATCATCATCATCAAACACCTGCCTATGCACCATGTGCCAGGGATTGTGCAAACTGCTTTAAAGTATTATCTCATGTATTCTGTGCACCCCATGCAGCTGCCAGCAAAGAACTCCATTTCAGCATAGCACAAAGAGAAAGCCTAATGGCAGCTGCAGTGTAACTGGGAGAATTGTCTCTGACAATTAGCTCCCGACTGGGTCTGAGGACATTTCTTCCTCAGTCCCTCTGTTCTGTTAGCACCTGCTCTGTGCCGGGCAGAGTGCTGAGTGCAGCGTGCCAGCTGAATGAGTGAGCACCAGCTTGCCTTCCACGTGTGGCCCTTACTCTTGCTTAGAAGGAGGCTGATCTCCATCTCATTTAGGCTTGTGCTGACGCTACAAGGAAGATTCAGGGGTCAGAATGCACCCTTCTTTCCCCACCACCCTTAATATCTGCATCTTCAAATCAAAGAATCAATAGATGTTTTTGTTTTTCTCCTGAAATTGTCTGCTTTTTTAAAAGAGGGCTTTCCAAAATGGAAGTGTTATGCCAGATCACAATTTTTAATTTCCAACTAAGAAATGGGGAAACAAGGCAATAGGGGATTCACATTTTTTGATTATTTGTTTTGGATAAAGATCAAATCAATGAAAGAGGCAGCATTTGTACACTTAAATTCTATTTATTAGACTGTTCTCTTTGTGCTGTGCACTGAATTCAGATGGGAATCAGAAGTGAGCAAAATCTTAGATAAGGGTTTCAGAATGGATCTGCCACCTGCCAGCTAGCATTCAGATCTCAAAGGGGACCTGCCCACACTTATTTAATGAAAAGATAAATGTGTTCACAGAGCTGTTACTATAAATTCATTTAGAAACGGGACAGAGGCTGTACTCACATTCCTCCCAGGTCTGAATTGCTGGCAGATTTGGTTCACTGTACCTCTGGGAGGTAATATATTCTAACTAAATGGCCAAGTGTGACTGTTATTCAGAACTCCATAATACCCATTTCTTTTACAGTTTAAATGAACTTTTTGGTTGAATCAATCAGTTTATTGGGAAAAAATGCTTTTATATTGTTACTATAGGTAAGGCAATGTATAGAATATCATGCGGAGTATTACAAAAAAAGGTATGGTTATCCGAAAAAATGCTATAAGCATGATATAGCATAAACAGTTTTATTAAAACTAGAATGTGCAATGAATAAAGAAGATACATATTAACTATGGTTGGTTTGGGATATTTCTAGAATAAAATGAAATCTATAAACTATCTTTCCAGAAAAGTGAAGAATTACTTTTTTTTTTTTTTTTTTTTTTTTTTTTTTACCTTTTTGATAGCTGTACTGGAGTAAAATTGATATACTATAACTTCTCAAATTTAAATTATACACTTTTATAAGTTTGACATACATATACACCAATGAAGCCATCGTTACAATCAAGATATGAACAAAAATCACAACACTTTTAAGAGTGGTTACATTTACATGTAAAGTATTACATACAACATTGTGGGTGTTTGGAGCCCAGGTAGGAATCTAAACATGCACAAAGTGCTTTAGGAGGATGGCATTGTCATATATGGAACTCTGTGTATCATAATAGAGAAAATAAAATTGAAGAGGCAATGTTTGAAGTTCCCCCAGTCAAATCCAGTAGGAGCCCCAAAGCCATGCTTCCCAAGGGATAGAACATTCCAGAAGAATATCTCCTCCTTGGAAAGAAAAATAATTTTGAAAGCTTTTTGCTGGGAGAAGTTTTTAGTGTATCTGAGAGATTTTATGTCCCATTGTCCCCTTCTATGATTGTAGTAATTCAGGATTGTTCATATCTAATTTTTGCCTCATTCTTAATGCAGATATAAGCGGTTTTATTTTTTGTAACTCCTAGAACATCTGTCACAGAACTTCACAAAAAAAAGATGTTTAATGGTCAGAAACAGAAATAACATGTGCATGCAACAGGTACATAGTTGGTAATTAGTGCTTAGTACCAGACTCTTCTGTAAATAAAATCTAAGTACATACCGTGTTTCCCCGAAAATAAGACATCCTCCGAAAATAAAACCTAGCGCATGGAAAGATAAGACATCCCCTGAAAATAAGACCTAGCGCAACTTTGGGAGAAAAAGTTAATATAAGACACTGTCTTATTTTCGGGGAAACAGGGTAGAAGTATTTTAACTATTCACAGCATCCATTATTATTCCTGCTTCTACATATTAGGAAATGCTTTAGTTATACATACAAAAAAAAATATTTCACAATAGTCATTTGATCATTTGAAACTTTTGAGAGCATCAAATTTCTCTGATTCTTCAATTATTTAAAAATTTGTAGTGTGCTTAAAAGAAATGTAAGAGTATATCACTGTTCTTTCAATACTTTAAAGTCTTATCTGAGATAGATGAAAATGGCACTGGAGGACTAAACCAATTTCTGTGGCAATTGCTCAGCCATGGATATTAGCATTTGTCATTCTCCCACCTGCATCCCAGTTACACACTCTGTGCCTAAAAGCAATTAGATGAGGGATAAGATAAACACACCAGTACATCAGTGAGATGGTTAATGCATTATTAAAATGTATGGAGAGACACTTTTCACGATCTTGTAAGCTACCATTAGAAAGATCACTACAGATTTACTGAAATGTGTAGGACTATAGTGCACAATTTTAAAGGTTTGAAAAAACAGATTTTGACTGAGAGACATTCTTTTTAGGTTAATGAAATTATTTTAGGAAGAAAAATAAAGTTCCAACTCCAATGTAGTCGGAGGTAGGCTCTCTAGGGGGTTCCAATTGCTATCGATAGATGCTTGACCCAGCTTTGAAGCACGGAGGCCTGCACGTTGCTCTGTCTGTATCTGTCTAATCGCACTGTCTTCTGGGCTGTATTCCCAGGGTGAACAAATATTCTAGCTTTCCAATAAGTATGATCTATTTATGTATAAATGAGTAATTATCCTTGAAAGAGAGAAAATAGGACAGATTGTTTTGTCTTCACTGCTGAGATTTTTTCCTCTGCTTAGCTTTTGTCTTTGTAGTTTCGGATATGAATGACTACAACTTTATCTCACCCCCTCATATGAATTTTTAATAGCCAAATTGTACACATTTTTCATATTAATTTAATTGGTTAAATTGCAATTATGCTTAACCTTGAAACTTTCTTTAGAGATAGCTATGATGTAGAAAGAAACAAAAATCTGACTTGGGAACCAAATGAATTTTTATTTGAATATCAGCTCAGGGACATATTTTCTCTCCGTGGGACTTTAGGGCATAATTGTTTCATATTCAGCAGAGCCTCTGATAATACGAGCCCTGCTGCCATCACTTTTCCCTCCTCTGTTTTTCACAGTTTCAGTGGGAATATGGCTTAGGGAGGCAGTCAATTACAATAGTGAGGACGGAGGTTCTAAGAATTAGGCCTTGCCTGATTCTTGTTTCTAAGTCTTGTTTCTGAGTATTATTTCTGCCAGAGTCTTGTTATGAAAGTTTGGAGTGTAGTTCTAAGAGCTAAACTTGGCTTGACTCTTGTTTTCTGAGTCTTGTTTCTCAAGGTGATATAATATTTTGAGAGAATTACTTTAACCTTGCCAAGTTTCTAAACCCTATGGTCTTTTTGAGAATGCATGTAAAATAAAATAACATGGTTGTGTGATATAGAGCAGTGTTTTTCAACCTTTTTTGGGCAAAGGCACACTTGTTTCATGAAAAAAATCACGAGGCACACCACCGTTAGAAAATGTTAAAAAATTTAACTCTGTGCCTATATTGACTATATATAAAGTAATTCTCTTGAATAGGAATCAAATAAACACAAAGAAAGTATTTTATAATTACTTTATTATGAAATATTAAGTAAACAAAATAGTGAAAAATTATAAAATTCTTGTCTTGTTTGCACCTACGGCACACCAGGCAACATCTCGCGGCACACTAGTGTGCCGCGGAACAGCGGTTGAAAAATGCTGATATAGAGGAAGCATGCAAAGTAACTTAATGGTAATATAAAAATGATGACAAAGTAATTAACCTATATGTTTCCTCTTCTTTTCTCTTCTTTTTTTTTCATTGAGAAAAGAGTCAGGCAAGGGATTTTAGAGTCAATATAAGAGTGGAAGATTTACAAAGAACAGCTTTATCAATCTCTATCATTTAGAACTGATAGTAAGAGAGGCCCTTTAAGCCTGATCCTGAAAAATGCTCTGCCCTTTGGAAAATCTTCTGAACAGCAACCGAATAGAGGAAATCTATTTCTTTTATCAGTTTGTTCCTGGTTAACATTACTAACTTCCTAACTAATCTATTATTGTCCCAATACCAGACATTCATGTATTTCTCTCTGTGTCTGTGAATTTATATTTATCAATTCTCCACAATCTATATCTTTCCTTACTTTGCAGTACATGTTTATGATGTGAATATTTCTTGCTTATAAGAAATTATACATATTATTGCATTCAAGTACTTATTAATATTTATTATATTTTATAACTTCAAAAATTATTTGTATTATTTTGTTTTATTAAATGTAGAGCACTGAGCAAATATCTAGAGGGCAGGATGTGAACTCTGCATAGATTGTTTGGATTCAAATTCAGATGCCCCTATATGACATGATCTTAGGCCAGCTACTTAAGTGTTTTCTGCCTTGGTTTCCGACTAGATATAAATTCAGTGGATTTCCAACTGGACAATGGTTATGAGAAGTAAAGGACATGGTTTAAGGAGAATACCTCACACATAGTAAATAATAAACAGATGTTAATTAATAATATTACTAATATAAATTTTAAAGCATACACATTATTGTGAAAATAATAAAACATTTTAGAAACCACTAATTTCTTACAACTTTTCATGCTAAGTGAAATAAGCCAGTTAGAGAAAGATAAATATCACATGCTCTCACTCCTTTGTGGAATACAATGAATAGGATAAACTGATGAACACAAATAGATACAGAAACAAAGAAGCATCGAACAGACTGTCAAACCTCAGAGGGAAGGCAAGGGGATGGATTTGGGGTGGAATTTAGAGGATTTGTATGCATGCATATAAGCATAACTAATGGACATAGACGCAAGGGGGGTGAGGGCATGTGAAGGTGGGGTAGGTTGGCCTGAGGAAGGTCAATGGAGGAAAAAGGAGACATATGTAATACTATACGCAGTACTTTAAACCACAAAATAAAACTTAAAAGAAAGGTGGAAGGATTTGCATATTTCTAGTTTTACAAAGAAGAAAGTAAAGGTAAGTCTGACAGGATATCAAATTTAAATGGAAAGTAAACCTATATTGTCACATAAAACTGGTCTAAAAGTAGGATGAAAAAAAAAAAGCACCCTAAACTGATGAAAGTACATAAAGAACGGTTTCAAAAGATATAGTTCTTAGGAAATAGTTCTTGCTTTATCATACATCAACATATTTTTAGACTGGTAATTTGATAAGTAATTTGATCAATAACTTTTTCACTATTTAAAAATAATTTAGGTCTTTTCTTATACAATAGTTGGAAAAAGTAGGTTTACATTGTGTATATGTGAAACAGTTTATTCTTGCATTATTTTTTTTTCATATAAATAACTATTAACATATGTTTGTCCCCCTGTAGATTAGTCAATATTTTATTTCTTATATAATTAGACTTAAAATCACAAATCTCAAATAGATTATCAACTAGTGTGTCCTCTGATCTAGACAATGAAACTATAACCCCAAAATGATTTTTAAACTCTGAATTAGGCAATTTTCCCCCCTATTGTTATAAATTTAGATTAGGCAATAAGTCAGTAACTCATGTCAGGATAATAGGAATATTATTTCAACTGTGTGACTTTGGTTAGTTAACTTCTCTCAACCTTGGTTTTGTCACTTGTAAAATGGAGCAGCAGTGGTATTTTTATTAAGTCACTATTGTGAGAATTAAATAAATTAAATATCCATGTCAAGTATTATAAAGATGTATGTAATGGTTAATGATGGAAATATAGTTGTGTACTATCTATTTTTACACTCAAGTGATTATCACTTCTGATTTTCAATCTAATTGATTATTTTTCAAAACATGATTTTTAATGGTTATATAAAATATCATTGTGATATTAGTTTTATTTTGAACATGCAGCATGTTTCCATTTTTATCTGTTGTTAAAAATAAATATTATAGGTAGCTTTTGTTCTTATCTTTGATTTTCTTAGGGTAATTAATGAGTTAAAGAACATGGATTTTTTAAATGCTACCTTGTGGTGCATATTGCAAAATGCCCTTTTTCTTTCATTTAGTTGTGTCTGACAGAGTTCTTTTTTCTATACTTTTTAATAGTGATGTTTTAAAATTAATTTTATTTTGCTTCAAGTGCGTCTTTTATATCTTAGTGACTATTTTTATGGCCACCTGTGTGGCATATGAAATATATCCTCTGATTGTTAACTCAGGCCAAAGACAAATATCAGTCTAAACCTCAGGCTCAATCCCATCAATCCCACTAGTCCAGTTGTCACTATATAGCCCTCAGAATATGTGAAAACAGTCAGCTGATACCTACAAAATAAAGGTTATGAATTGGAGCTCTATTCTCCAGAGATTTATGAACTACAAAATAGTATTATTATCATGGTCTGTCGTTGCATTGTGCTCTTTAGCTGCCTTCCATTTTATGTGGTAGAGCTCCTTAGGATCCATTTGCATGAAAGGTACCCTGTGTACTCATTTTTGTATTGTATTGTGGAGAGCGCTATAAACTGCAGGGTTCCTATTCATTTTGGAATTCATTTCACAGCTCACTAATTGTGTGAATGAGAAGAGGAAATATGTGCTGTTATTCCCAGGCATGCCAAGCAGATGGCCCAAAGTTCATTGCTACCAGCACTGTCAGTATGGCCCTCTGCTGTAGGTAGTGAACCTGGCTTAGATCCATTAAACACAATGTGAGGGTCCACTTCACACAGCATTGACAGTCGATGATACTCTAGTTTGTTATGACTTATAAACACCTTATTTTTTTTTTTTTATCATCAACTTCTAAAGTGGTCAGTCATTGGAGCAGGTGCAAACATGGTAGAATTCATGTTCCTTTTACTTGAGAAGCCAAAATGAACTTCCATTCATATGGAAATTTTGGGAAAAGAAAACAGTGGAGGGGATTAAGCTTAGTTTCTTGAAAAGGGATTAATACATGGATTGAAATTCAAAACTGTAGCATCATTTCTGAGATTGAACCTTTGAAAAGTTGATTAAAGAAGAGATCAGGGTTTATATTTTTATATTTTTAGGCGAATCTCCTACCATATTTTGTTTGTCCTACACAAGAAAATTGTTTACTTATTAATTTTTATGTAAAACATGTAATCTGTGTAGCCATTCAAAACTTTAACAATTGCATTCAGTATGTGTGTGTCTGTAGGTGTAGTGAGACAATAAGATACAAACATGAAGTAATGAATGTCTTCAGACATTTCTTTAACAGATATAGTAGGACAACATGAAATTAGGTTATCACATTAGGAAAAAAGATGGTTGTCAAATATTCTAATGGAGCTGATGTAGTAATTTGATCATAATATCTTATTTAAGATAACCAGAGCATGTCAAGATACCATGCACTTCTGGGCATCTATTTCTCTCATCTCCTCCTTTTCTTCAGTCCCAAACCAACTCCATGGGTTTCACTTGTGTTATTGACTCCACGTTTCCTTTCTTCTTGGCTTTCAGACCGATGCTGCTCTGATGTATGACGCGGTGCACGTGGTGTCTGTGGGCGTCCAGCAGTTTCCGCAGATGACAGTCAGCTCCTTGCAGTGTAATCGACACAAACCCTGGCGCTTCGGGACCCGCTTCATGAGCCTCATTAAAGAGGTATGTCAGGGGCAGCCCATCACCCCTGTCTCCTTTATCTTCAGGCTGAAGGCATCGAGCTTTTGGCAGTTTTCTTAACGGATGACATTTTACTTTTATCTTTTAAATTAAACTTTCTTTCTTCACAATAGAAGCAAAATTAACACTTTTTACTTAATGATATGAAACAAAAGGGAAAAATTGCTTAACAAATTAATGGACATCCTTCAAAAAGTCTATACTTGTGCAAACAGATAAAAATCTGTACCTATGATTTATGGCATATTGTGAGTTTCACCTTTCTGAATCTTTATATGTGTTATTTTTTATTTATGTGGAGGTATAAATGTTTAAATTATGCTTATGTTTTAGGCAAAATAACAATGTAATGAATATTTCACATGCATGCCATTTACACTACACTTAGTTATACCCACATTGTAAATCTTAAAGAACTATTATTTAGTTCTGTGGTTCTCAGTTAATATGACTAGTTATTTTAATTAAGAATTAACATAAAACATAATATATATTTATAAAAGTGCAAAATTTATATTGCATAATACAACCATTCTTATGGCCATATATTATTCCTTACTACATCTGTTGTAGTAATAGACTATGTACACACTGAGAAAGAAAAGGAAAATTCTTAAAAATCATACAAACACACAGACACACATCTTTTTTCTATTCTCCCTATTGTGAAGGAAATTTCTTTGTCAGCTTAAGATACTTTTCATTTGATTAAAACAGGAATATTTAGATGAAAGTTTAACAATGAAAGTTTATTTAATCTTTGCTATGAAAAATCATAGGTATTATTATCATATTAGGTTTTTCATTAATGGCTTACAGAAAATCATCAGATCATCATATAATTAATTATTCTTTATGAAAGTAAAAGTGCAAACAGGATCATAATTAAAAAGTCTCCGGATCTTTGGAAAAGAATATCCTTAAACTCTCCTTGTGTAATTCTTATAGGAGTTTCAGATAGGTGACATGATACTCCCTGTAGAACCTGCTTTTCATTTATTGTTCCACCTTCACATTTACTTCAGGTTTAAAACCGTATCAGAGAGCTGCAGACTTGGTGCACCGGTGTGGCTAGTTGAAGAATAGTCTTTTCTGAATGCAGCACCTGAGTATTGAGGCATGTGTCAAACATCCCTATAAAAAGCAGTTGTATGAAACTCACTATTGTGTTTATTGTAGAGTGTTAGCGAGGACCTTGTCCACTAAATCACACAATGTCCCCTTTCTGAGGACCAAAGCAAACATTTCTCTCAGGTCTCAGTACCAGGGAAAGCTGTTCTTCTCCTAGCCTAAGAGAGTTGGTATGTTTTAAATCATGGGCCCTGTATATTTATTCATCGCATTTTCTTTATTCTGGTTTCTAGGAAGTTCAAGATTGAATTTGTGATTGATTTTTATTAGATGTTCAGTTTCACCTGATGTAAATTTTCTCGTGCTGTCTGTATCCCACATTGGTTTTGCTATTCTACACTTTCACTCTTGTACTTCTTGATCACCTTGTCTATTTTTATACTAATTTGCATTTTTGTTAATTATCTGAAATTACTTTATTTGGAAGAAATTGGATTAAAAATACATTTTTCTTCCTTATGAGAGACCAAATTAATACATGTTTAAGCCTATTGATGGCATGTTACAATGTGCATATATGTATGCATTATGCTTTTTCCTATTTATTTACGATTTATTATCTTAAACTATTTTAGAATATCTATCCATAAGAACCAAAGAAACACATGAATCCTAAGGGATGCAGTAATGATAGCATCCATTTGTAGTCCTTATTGAAAATTTCTCCATGATCTACTGGGTTTTATTTCTTTTGGTTCTTAATCTATATTCTTTTAAACATTACACTAAGTGGACAGATTATTATGATCCCTAAATGCATAATAATCTGGCTACTCAGTGTATATTCTATATAATAAAAAGCTAATATGCAAATTGTCCCCTCAACCAGGAGTAGAACCAGCAGGCAGGCTGGCCAACTGCCCATGTCCCCTCCCCCTGGCCAGGTTGGCCAGACCCCACAAATGCACGAATTCATGCACATACATACATACATACATACACACATACACACACAAACAGAGTGGCCAAATTGTTATGTGTTTAGAGATCATAGTAATCTGGCCAGTCAGTTATAGTTGTGAGTATAGTTACAGTACTCAAATTTTTCATATATAACCTTTTTTCAAGTTATTTTCAAAGGACAAATAATGGAAAACACCTATTTTGGACAAAATAGCCAGAAGAATGGGTAAACTTCTTATATATGTATATATTAAAAGCCCAGATATTTGTTTACCATTGAAGGATGAATACATTAAATAGATTATTACATATACTTCTTTCTATATGGAAATCTCCTACTAGAGGAACTAATTTTCATACATTTTCCCTTTATAACTTAAGAAAATTAAAGTAATGTTAGTTATTCTAAAGGGGAAGTGCATAATCAAAGTCCTATAACATAGGTTTTCCTAGAGTCAGTTTCTCTCATTATGGTAAATTTATTTTCACATTAGTATGAATTTAGAAGTGCTATTTTATAACAGTAATTCCATTATAATCTCCACTGATATATTCACTGTTAACTATCTACACTAGGGGTGTCGAACTCAATCAGAGAAAGGACCAAAATCTAAAATCCAGCCTAAATTGCGGGCCAAACGGTTTACTGAACAGTCATAAACTGTCATTGTGATGGAAACGCAGCGGAGTGCAGTGATGACAGCGTGGTGTGGGCCACATTGCAAGGCCTAGCGGGACGGATTTGGCCCGCGGGCCTTGTGTTTGACACATGTGATCTACACTAATAAAAGAGAAAATGCAAATTGACTGTATCTTCATGATGCCTACCAGCCAATCAGGGGTGGGTATGCAAATTAACCCAACAAAGATGGTGGGCTAATTTGCATATGCAGGTGCCCAGTGGCTGGGGACCAGAAGCTTGCATTGTCACCATGGCAACACCAGAGGCATTTCTCACCACCCCACCAGCTCCAGGCCTCTGGGAAGTGTAGGAAGGCAGAAAGGCGACTCCAGGCAAGAACAAAGGCTGTGCTGTCAGCCAGGGTAAGGCAGTCCCGTTCTGTACTAATCTTTGTGCTTCAGGCATCTACAATAGTATAATAATAAGTGGCTAAATTTTTCTTACTATGCTAAATGAGATTTTCTCTTTTAAAATTCCATAGCAATGTAAGTTTATGAGAAGTAATGAAAAGGTTTTCCTTTTTTTTTTTCTTTCTGGAAAAGTGTTTTCTCTTATTTATTTACTATTTTTTTTGTTTCTTTTTCTGTAGGCACATTGGGAAGGTCTCACAGGAAGAATAACTTTCAATAAAACCAATGGCTTAAGAACAGATTTTGATTTGGATGTGATCAGCCTCAAGGAAGAAGGGCTGGAAAAGGTACTTTAGGCATTCAGTTTATTTACTTTAAATTATTAAATGAAACACACAAACATACAGTACAAGTGGGAAATAGAACTACAATGCTAGATTTGAGGCATACAGTAACACCATGTGAAGATATTGGCAATGCAATGGTATATGCAATGTGAGTTTAAAGAGATAATAGCCTGGAGGCCCATGGATTGCTTGGGGAGATATTGTAGTTTAGAATAATTTTAGTATAGAACCATGAATTTAAAATTCTGAGAGGGGAAGTGAGAGATTAGTAGAGGCAGAAGGCATTATTTTAACCCCCAGAAATTGTGTTGATTTTATTAAGTATTGTGGAAGCTAGATGACAAAGGTAAGAGGAGACAATAATAAAGGTACAAATCAAATACTGGAGAAAAAATAATTGGGAGAAATTAACATTAGAAAGAAAATGTCACAAATATCCTAGGAAGACAGATAAAGTATTGAGAACAATTTAAAGCATGTTAGAGAAAAAGGGTGTCAAAAGATGTCATATAAAATGTTTTTAATAGCTTCAAAACTTAGTATGATACATGAAATTATAACCTAAAAGACAGAGGTGGGATTCAGTTTAGTCAGATTTTAAGAATAATGTAAATATTTTTGAGATGCTATTGTGGCAGATTTGACTTCGAGTCAGTAGAAATAGTTAAGTAACAAAAGTGACTTTTTTTTTTTAATTTAGTAGAATGATTAAGGGATCTAGGACTAGATTCAAAGGAATTGGGCTCAAATTCTCACTCTGCCATTTATGGACAGATTTTTTTTTAATACCTCTAAAAGAAAATGTCTTTAACTGCATCATGGATAATAGCAATATTTGCCTCAAGAGGACTAATAAGTCTTTTGATTTTACTTTTATTTTTTCCCTTTGAAAATTATAGTTATCAATTAATAGATGAAAAGACAGAGTTTCTACCTAGACAGAGCTCTCAGTTTTGAAGGGTCACTGCATGGTGATTCAGGAGGCTTAAATTACAATTCTAGTTCTATTCACATATGTGTACTTTATCCTTCTGCCCAACTTCTCCAGAGCCAAATTCCTCATTTTGAAAAGTAGAGTGCAAAGGGCATCCGTCTTAGGCTGAAGTGAGAATTTCATGATCTCTAAAGAAAACCTGGAAATACCTTCTTTATAAGGGGCCAGGCTAGAATTTTAACTATTCTCCATACGATCTATGATGGGGCAAGGAAAATCAATAAAGAAAATGTGTGAAATGCTGGCTTTATCCATTATGTCTTCTCATATTACTGCCCTTTCCTATTCTGTCTTGGTCCTCTTTGACGAGCACATTTCATTAACTTAATTAATCGTCAGAGCATCTATTTTGTGCCATTATGAAGATTATACTCTAGTGAAGGAGACCTGCCAGCAATAAATAAACTCATAAAACTATAATTTTGGATTGGGCAGTATTAAGTGATCAAAAAGATATATTGTTTGCACATCATTTGGAACATTTTATGAAATATGAACCTTAGGTTGAAACAGTTCATAGGAATAATGCTCATGCTTTTGATGTTTATAATTGTGGAACAGATAAAGCAGGAAGAAACAGATTGTGTTTCAGACAGAGAGGCTGGGCATGTTGAGAGAGATGAACTTGGCGTTAAAATTTTTTATGGACACATCCTTTTTACTTAGATAGTGCCCATAGACCAATGTGGATCTCTTCTACTCTACCTCAACAGGGACCTTGGGTGGGACCCAGCTCAGTTAGCCATGGCCCAAGAAGAGTCCCCAATACCATGTACACAACCAGCCACGTCTGTCCAAAGAATCTCACAGGGTCATGAAAGTGCCTCTGTGGAGCAGATGAGGGAGATTAAAGGGGAAAAAGCAGTAGGTAACTGTCTACCTCAGGCAGTGTACCATAATAGAACAAATTCTTTCTTTAAGAGTCTCATATTGAGTACTAATAATAAGAAAAGGAAAATCAACAGACCATCCAACCTCAGAGAGAAGGCAGGGGGATGGTGGGGGAGGAGGGGTAAGAGATCAATCAAAGGACTTGTAGGCATGCATATAAGCATAACCCATTGACACAGACAGTAGGGGGTGAGGGCATGCAGCGGAGAGTGGGAATGGCTGGGGAGAGGTCAATGAGGGTAAAAGGAGACATATGTCATACTTTAAACAATAAAGAATTTTTAAAAGAAAGAAAAGGAAAATAAGATAAGTGGCTTTCCCAGCTTGAATTCTTCTGTTCAGGTCAAAGACCACAGTATATGTGCTACTTTCAAAATATATTTAGAAATTATCCATTTCTCTCCACATCCATTGCTGAAATTATAGCAAGGGGACCTTTCACCTGGACATCTGCATTAGAGTCTCAACAAGCCTCTCTGTCCTACTCTCCTTGTGATCCATTCCGCAAGCCACAGCAGCCAGCTAATGTCTTTAAAAGCAAATTGATGCCATTCCTCTATTTAAACCCTTCCATTTACAGTGCATTTCCTATCTCTCCCTCTCACCTCTCACAATCCTCTCAGATGTTTTCTATGCTCCAGCTACATTGGCTTTTATTTTTTTATTTTCTCACAGACTTAAAGTTTTCTATTACTTGGTAATAGAGTTTCCCAGTCTGGAATACACATCTCTATCCTCTTTGCCTGACTAGTTCTTATTCATTCTTAGGGTGGCAGCTTAAATATTATTTCCTTAGATAGGCATTCCCAAAGTCCCTATTAAATTTGAGTTTCTCAGAGTACCCTATACCATTCCTTTCTGATACCTACCACAATATAGAATTATGTATTAACATGTTCACTTTTTAAAAGGCTGTGTTCCTAGCAAGTATACATGTCCCGTTAAATGGGGAAAAAATGTATTCTTACCCACTATTTATGTATTCAAAGCCTAGCAAAGTGTCTGGCACAAACTGTATCCTCAAGAATTATTTGTTGACTGTTGAATGAATGCAGAACACTATGTGAATCATAAGAGATACTTCACCTAGAATGCTACTCAAATCTCTGGTGCAAAGGTATTCTCTTAGCCTAATTTTTTTTCTAGCATTTTTCCATGCCTACAGAATGAGTACAGAGAAATCCCACAGTTAGGCAGTCCTTAGGTTGGGGTGGTGGGTCAGGGCATCCAAGGGTAAAGGATCTGATAATGCAGGAGAAGACAGCACTGAAGTCTGAGCTTATAAAGTGGCACATCGCACCAGTGGCAAATGTGCTTTCCTACGTGGTGTAATGTAATGTAATACTTTCTGACACTCCAATATTACATTGAAAAAGAGTAAAAATAATCATCATTCTATCTGTACACTTTCCTTCTTATAAACATGTGGTGTGGAAATAAAGAAAGGTCAATCAATTGAGAACAAACAGTAGTTATTTTGCAGGGCTTGCAAGGGAGCCAGCCACCATTACTTTCATATGGCAGAGATTCAAGGTCAGGCAGGAGAGTGGAAAAGCTTTAGAGCAGAAAAAGGGGAATTCCTCAGGGGTCTGAGGAAACCGGAAGTAGGCTAACTAGATGTAGGCATCTTGGGTGACTGGTTGGAGGGAACATTTAACTTTCTTTGATAGATTCTGAGTACTAAAGGGAGGAAGGGAGCTAGCAGTTACTGAACAAATTTTAATTATTCTGGGCAGATAGCTGCAGAGGTTGTAGCTTGTAATTTGTCTACATAAGATAATTTCTCCAGAGATTCTGGGCCAAAGTTCTAGTGTCATGCATGGTCTGACCATTCTCTGTATAGTGAGTCTTTCAGTGGAATTATTTGGTGTCACTTGGAAGGAGAGGGGGGAAAAGTAAGGAAAATGGAAATACAAAAAATTACATTGTATTCATAATAAAATGAGTTTTATTTTTGTTTTTCTCTTTTTGGTTTTGTATTGTTTTCAGAATTTATAACTAGGATGTGATCTATCATTAGGAATGGTTTAACCTTACTTACCTCTGATGCTTTGATATGTGGTTAGGAAAGACTAGCTTCAGATGGAAGTAAACACTTGAATACTAGCATACAATGTTAAAAAATATTCAGAAGATTCTTATAACTTCAAAAACAATTGAAAGGATTTTACACAAAACATGTTTCAATTGAGATAATGACACTACATAATAATGCTGCATTTCCATTGCAAGATGAAATATCTAGAGGCCATTTGGGGGAAAATAACCACTTGTACTTAAAACAATTCTTCTAAGAACTATAATACAATAATAAAATCACTGAATTCTGACACATGTTGAATTTTCTTATTGAATGTCCTTTGTCACCACTATGTATATCAACAGATGTTTTCCAAGTGGGGAGTGGTGGTGTTGGGGAAAACCACTATTGCTCCTTCACTTTTTCAGTTATTTAAATGGATTTTTATTGTACTGGGGAGTATTTGCTTCTAAGTGGACATGTTAAAATAAAAGTAATTCTGTGTACCTCTCCTGTCCCTTCTTTAGCATCAAGGTTTTTCTATCTCTTCTGGTTATTTTCATGATAATGTCTTTCATATCACATTTATAATAAAAGAAAACTGGGAGAATAGATTTATTTGTCTCTTTGACCGAGAAAGAGCCTAATACATTCTTACTAAAAGTGTTTTATTTTAATATTGTATTAAAAAAACACATAATGATGAAAATAATATATTTCTTTTGCTAAAGGCCTGGTGTTTAGGACCATGAACAATAAACCATGTGTTTGCCTCATCACACTTTTATAATAAAATCAGCCCCTATCTTGTGCGTCCTTAGAGAAAATCTTGTAAAAGAAAAGAGGCTACAAAAAGCCATCTTATGGAATGTTTATCAATTTTTCCAACATTAAGAATCCCAATAAGTAATATAAATAAAAATAATTTATATTTGCAAACCTTTAAAAGTTTAAATATATCATATTTATTTTCAAGCGAAGCTTCCTTCCAACTTTTAAAATCTTTGGTTTCTGACCCCAGCTGGCTTGGCTCAGTGGGTAGAGCATTAGCATTGACTGAAAGGCCCAGGTTCCATTCAGTCAAGGGCACATGCCTTGGTTGCAGGGCTTGTGCAGGAGGCATCCAATAGAGGTGTTTCTCTCAAATGATATTTCTCTCCATCTTTCCCTCTCTGTTCCACTCTAAAAATCAACGGGAAAATATCCTCTGGTGAGGATTTAAAAAAATTCTTTACCTTCTAAATATCCACTTTTGCATTAGGGCTCACTAGCACAGAAACTGCTAATAGCAATTCATAAGCTTCTTGCTGAAAACTTCAAAATTCTGATAATACCTAAGTTTAGCATTAGTAAAACCCTGCCAGTCTGCGTTTAGAGGCAAACATGTTCCAGGATCAAAACATTCTAATTGCTTTTTGAAGAATTTTTTTTTTTTTTTTTTTTTTTTTTTTGTAGAGTATACGTTTTAAGAAAAAGCAGTAATTTTCTAAGAAGTTTTTGCTGCCGAAACCAGTTTGGCTCAGCGGTAGAGAATAGGTTTGCAGACTGAAAGGTCCCAGGTTCGATTCCGGTCAAGGGCATGTACATTGGTTGCGGGCACATCCCTGGTGGGGGGTGTGCAAGAGGCAGCTGGTCGATGTTTCTCTCTCATTGACGTTTCTAGCTCTCTATCTTTCTCCCTTCCTCTCTGTACAAAATCAATAAAAAAAATTAAAATAAAGTGGCTGTCCTTTAAAAAAAAAAAGAAATATTTTCTATTGCTCTTTCTCTTGTCCATAGAATCCTGTACTTATTAAACTCCCTATGAAAAAGGTTTCTGAATGGAATTTAGAGACTTCAAAATTAATTTTATGTTGAAAATATTTCTTTGACAGATTTTCAGAAACCTGATGCGTTGAAATTTGTGTATCTTTCTTTCTTTCGTGGCATTTGATATATTCCCTGGTCCCCATGGCAACAATAACTCCCAGCTTTCCCAGGAACTAAGGTTTGTTTTGTCGCCCTGTAGGAAGGCACTGCTAATGGTAACAGTAACTTTACAGGCAGTCAGAAATGAGTTGTTTGCTTCTTAAAAAGCAAAAATGCACCCTGGGCAGGATCCAAGTCTAGTGTCTTTCTTTGGAGATGTTTGCTATTTAATTCTCTCTATTATATGTAATTTGCCTTGTCTCAGAACTGTATGCACATAGTTTGTTTGTGTGTCAGTGTTGTTTATAGTTATTATTTCGCTTGATAATGTTTAACCTTCAGGATGGTAAAATAGTTTAAAAAAAAACGATTTACAGATCATTTTTATGTTTAGAAATCAACAGTATTACTTTATCAGAGGGCCCACAATTTTATTTTTCATCCAACAGAGAATACAAAATATTGATACTTTTCTTTCAACTACTGAATTTTAATTAAACATGTGCCTACCATAAACATAATTGTAATGCATTGGTTTGATTTCAAAGTAAACTCAATTACAATTTTACTCTTTGAAAAGTGGCCTTTAATTGAATTACATCACATTGTTTGAGAATAGTTAATTCATTGATTTAATTAAAAAAAACTATTACCTGTCTCTTATGCTTTAATTATGTTTAGAGTTTACTTTTCCCTGCATAAAAATAAGAATTTTAAAGTTAACATATCTGTGTGTAGATAAGTCATCTCTTTTTTGTGAGATAATAATATACTTCTTAATTTATTTTCCTCATATTAAGAATAATGGTTTTCAAATGGTGAAGTCCTAGAGTTTATAGAAACTGGTGGATATTTTGGTTTTAGGAAAGTGATTAACTGAAGAGTTCTTTGTACTTTCCTCATGGGCCAAATCACTGATGTGTGAAGATGATTCAATTTCCAATTAATTGTTCTTTACTCAGTACATAGACATTGAGTGATCAGATACCAGTTTTGTTTTAAGTAATCTCCTGTTAATACTTAGTCCAATGTCATTACTATTGACATTAGTACTATTTTTAGATGGTAATGCAAGTAGCTATCTGTACTTTTTATTTAAAAATTCAACATTGAAAAAAAATAAAAATTCAACATTGGAAAGAGTAATGTAAGTGAGGGAAAAAAGTCTGTAGTTTGCCTGCAACACTTAGCAAGACCATTACTGTGTCGAACACTCTGTTCCTGCAATTCATGTACACATACCTAAGCTTGGATTATCCGTACAAAATGAGTACACAGCGGGACCGGTTTCGCTCAGTGGATCGAGCGTCGGATTGAGGACTGAAAGGTCCCAGGTTCGATTCCGGTAAAGGGCATGTACCTTGGTTGCAGGCACATCCCCAGTAGGGGGTGTGCAAGAGGCATCTCTCTCATTGATGTTTCTAGCTCTATCCCTCTCTCTTCCTCTCTGTGAAAAATCAATAAAACATATTTTAAAAAAATGAGTACACAGATTAATAGAGAAATATATAGTCTACCAGTATATATTTGGTTAATTGGAGAGAATATTTATCTTCTAAACATAAATTAGCATTTAATATCAATATCTTTCTTTTGCTTTCTACTTTTCGATACCCTCAAACAGAACTATTAGGGATAGTACTGTTATTCTGAAAGGAATGATAAATACTCTTTAAGAAAAACTATACTTTCTGGGTCATGTGGTCTGAGGCAAGAAATTATTGGGAGATTTTTCTTTTCTTTAAGTGAACTTAATTTTTTGTTTTGTTAATCCTCACCTGAGGATATTTTTTTCATTGATTTTTAGAGAAAGTGAAAAGGAAAAGGAGAGACAGAGAAACATCAATGTGAGAGAGACACGTAAATTGGTTGCCTCCTGTATGCACCCTGACCAGAGCCAGGGAACCTGCAACCAAGATACGTAACCTTGACCAGAATTGAACCCAGGACCTTCAGTCCACAGGCCAATGCTCTATGTACTGAGCAAAACCAGTTAGGGCTTAACGTGAACTTACTTTATGATGGAGACTTCACATTGTGCTAAGACTGCTTCAAATATAATGAACAATGTGGTCTCTGATGATCACTACACAAGATTTCTATGGAAAAGTACCACTTATGCTCTTTGCTCAAGACAAATATGTTTGTCTGAGAGAACCATATTATATTCATATGATATTTATTTTGTGGACTCACTAAAATTAAGAATTAATTAATTTTTAACATCAGATGGAAATACTCATAATAGTATACAAATACTGGTAGGTGTTATTTAATTGATATAATTATTATATCAATTAAATAATCAATGAGGTAGGTACTATTATATGCCCATTTATATATGAGGAAATTAAAGAGTAGAGAAGTAATATGTCCATGTCACCTGATGGAAATGGGATTAAGGCAATCTGGTACATCCTTTAGAGTCTGAGCCATTAGCTATAAGTCTATGAACCAAATTATGCAAGGAACATATATACACTAAAGTTTTAGCTATGCTTGACTTGGGGATGTGCATAAGTTCAAAGTTTAAATTGATGTTTGCTTTTATATCTTGTGTATTTTATAATTTCACAGTAAACATAGATTCTTTTTATGAAGAAAAGCAGATTTATTTTAAGAATCATTGAGAACATGAAAGTGAATAATGCCATGTTTTCTATAGTTCTTTATGGTGTCTGAAGTACTTTTATATCACTTATTTAGGTTGTCCTTATAATAAGGATGCATTATACTTTACTAGCCAAGCCTTGGATTTTTAAATTGTACAAGAGGGTGCTATTACTATTGACACCAGGAAGACAATTTGAAATTTGAAATATCCACGTGAGCCAATATATATATTTATTCTACTTAAAACATTTTCTGTGGGGTCAAGAGTGCTTAGCTATCATGATTCCACTTCAGAACTGAAAATAAAAAGTACTTAAAAGACTTTATTAAATCATCTAATAAAAATTGATTCTGAAAATACAGGAAAAGAAATAGGATTATATTGAGTTAGTCCATGGTTCTTGTGATTAAAACAAAACCAAGCACAAAATCCACTGGTGACAATTTCCTCAAGCAATGGAAATTTTTGAATTATATAATTCCAAAAGACTTAAAATCCAGTAATCATACAAATTTTATTTGATTTAATATTTTATAACACTGAAATTTCTGAAACTCCATAACATTATGCTGAGAAATGAGTTTTTTCAAAGAGAATAGCTAATATCTGTGATTACAAATTATGGATTCATATTCTATGAACTAGAATCCCTCCATCCAAACAGTACTAGAATGAAACTAAATATTAATATATTTAGATGAGTGGATATTTAGCTCAGTTTTTTTGTTTTTTATAAAAAGTAGTCATGGAATACACTAGTAAGTGAAATGGCCATATTTTGTATTAGTGATTTGGTTAGAAATTTGAAAAACTTATTGATTGAGCTTAAGAGTGTTGTAAGGCAGACCTTAGCAGACAACGTATGTTTGCCAGTGTTTGAGCTGATAGAATTACACCTATGAAAATTTTGATTATTAAGCCAGTAGTTGTGGTGGTGGGGGGAGGGAGGAGGGGCGGAATTCCAAAGAAGTGGCATTTGCGTAATAGGTATTAACTACAAACTAGGGACAGAAAAGTGGCAGTCACTGCAAAATAGGATCTGCAGATGTCTTGTTTAGCCAACAGAGTGTTTTTAATGATTTTGAATTTGAAGCAGTTTAAGCAGATCAGCAGGCGTTCCGTGTTTTACATCCTGGCTTTCCTTCCTCACCCAAGTTCCCAGCAGGCCCTCTCCTAGCTCTTGCTGGGAACCTGAAAAAGCACCTGCTCTGGGAACATGCTTCCCCAAGGCACACAGCTCTGTGAGCAGAGCAGGGTCAGAATGTGGCCCCTACTTGCTGTTCTGCCTTGAGATTTTTTGAAATTTGAAACCACACATCCTCCTCTTTGACATTCTTGCTATTGGCTTATGCCCTTCCACATCAATGTCAATGTTACCTGACTGCCTTTCATTGCAGACCCTCAATGTCTGTATGACATGATACTTATAGTCTGGATTAAATAATTTAATTGGCCCAAGGGTACTTTACTTTGGAAAAAATACTGAATCAAGATATTTTTTTCTCACTGTGTTATTTGACTTTTCCATTTCTCCACGCAAACTTCAGAAATATGTAGTTTTTTCATAGTAAGAAGAAAACTAACTGCAATGAATATATATGGCAAGAGATATTTCTTTAGCCATCACTAAAGAATTTTTTTGAGTCACTAGAATAGTTAAATACATTCTTGAAAAATGTACTAGGGTTTGCACCTATACGCAAGTATTAGAGTGACATCCCTATTCTTACGTAGAACAGAAATTACTAATATTTCCACTTTTGAGCTTTTCTTTAGAGATTACTAAACATCTTAAAAGGTTACTAGGAAAGTGATGGAAATTAAAAGGGGCCCAAAAGAGAAAATATAATGACAAATAAAGAAAATAAAAGGATCATAATATTTAATTTGGATAGGGTTATGCTGATGAGACTCTTGCTACCACATTAGGGGAAATATTACCTGTTATGTTAATATCATTACAAATACAGTGACTACTGATGACTCCCAGGTTTAAGAGGGTTCAAAAAATATTACTCCTTATTTCTTTATGCCTCTGTTCTCCTTTCGTGATGACCATTATTATATGATGGTGCAATGGTGAAGTGTATGCAAACTATGGATCCGAACTATGTATTTATGGCATCCTGTGCTTATAAAGTGTCTGACCACTGAGAGTACATGCCCTCATCCAATTTTCAAGCTTTTTCATCTCCCAGCACACATAAACTAATTACTACAATTCTGGGGCACACCAAGACATGTACTTCTGGCCAATCTGACAAAAACTAGGTATAATTTTGATTCATTCACACCTGATGCCTAATCTAAGGGATAAAAGGTCAGTGTTTCTGATAGATCATCAGGAATGTTTCCAAAATTCTTGTGGCCCACTGGATGAAAATGTCTACCCTAATCTAGCACAGAGTATTAGTTAAATTAAATACAATCAAATGGAATACAGGTGGGACGACTGGAATGGGTTAACTGGATGAGACTGTAATGCAATATCCTTTCGTCTGAGTATTTTAAAATTGCAAAGGTATATTTTTTAAAGCTCCGAAGGGAATTCTGCATATTATTTTGCCTTACTGGGTGTTATGCAGAATACCATTCAATGCCTCTCTCAGACCTGCCTTCACCGATTAATTTATCCAGAATCCCTAGGTTTTGCTCTGTCTTTTAGCTTTGTTCATGTCCTAATGTGCTGTGTTATCTTTATAATGAGAGGCCAAGACAGATCCATTTCAGTAAAAGATATTACCATTAATGAGTTTCTGGCCAGCTATCAAGGTATCATCAAATGTGGTTTATCTTGGTGAATGAACATTTGAATGGAAAATTAAGCTCCCACACCTACTGTGGAAGTTCAGTGGATCATTTTGTTCTTTAATGTCACACTTCACTGGACATGCTTCCCAGAGCAGTGAATCATGTGTAAAACAAGCAGCCTTTGCTTTAATGACGGCAGATAATCCAGCAGAGGTGAATGATAAGTGTGAGAAGTCTTAACTCTCTCTGACAGTACTCTCTCCTATATGTCCGATGGACAACTTACGAAGTACATATGCTGTTTTATAGATTGGAACTTGGGACCCAGCCAGTGGCCTGAATATGACAGAAAGTCAAAAGGGAAAGCCAGCCAACATCACAGATTCCTTATCTAACCGTTCTTTGATCGTCACCACCATTTTGGTAAGTGTTTATTTTCCCATTCTTTTAAGACAAAACGTGGATAAACATGGAAATAGATAGAAAGGGACATTATAATTGGAGCGTTAATGAACAGAATGTAATGTATTTTGCAGTTATTTAGCAATTACTGTCCAGCAGATGAGTCGATGTTAACCTAGTCGCAGTTTTATCTTGTTAGTCTTCAGTGATGTACATTATATTCATGTTTGGGCTGGTCAGATTGATTACTTACTTCATATATTACTGGAAATCTTTACTTTTCCACAAAATTAGTTACTATTGAATAACTGACAATGTGAAGGTTTAAAAATATATAGACATGCAGCTGTACAAATATAGTTATGTGAGAAGATGCATGTGAATTTTGCTTTTGGTTTCATTTCCTGCAAATAGGTTTCAGAAGACATGTCATTTATTTTTAGAATTTTTCTATAATAATTTTACCCTTGCTTTCAATTTAATTGTTTTTAACCTGAATAATCACTTTTGCCTTACCAATCTCCCTAATGAAATCAAATGACAAGTGTTTTTTTTAAGCCACAGATATTTTTTACCACCAAAAGAATTCAATTAATACTGATAAGCTAGATATTTTTGCACTCTTGTAATGATATATTTCTATTAGATTGCACAGTGATGTTCACTTATGTCTAGTGTGCCTTTTGCAAATGGGAAATTTAATTTTAGAATGAGCAAAGAGCTCTTATATTATTTAATTTTACCTACAGAGTATGCTTATCAGTGCTAGTGCTTATATGTCTCATTAAGAATGTGAGATTAATATCCAGAACAAACTACTACATACTTGTAGCATTTATATATTCCCTAAATTTGATTTATGGTGGGAAATCAAGCCAGAAGGAATTTATAATCTTGTCTTTTAGTAGCAGATCTCTAGGCATGTTACGATAAAATAGTTTGGGTTAAGGACTCTTGATAATGAAGCAAAACTGCTAATCATGAAACGACAGTGATAGAAATCTATCAGGTTTTTAAAATCCTTTTCAGACTAAGAACCTTAGTGAATACTTGCTCCGTGATTATTATATTCAAGCTTCCTCCGTTATCTTTTCCTTAACTTTATGTCTCCCTCTCTTTTCAAAGATATCTTTCACCCCAGCAGTTCATCAGCCCTGTTCTTCAGTAGGAACATTCTTACAGGATGGCACCATGTCCCTTTTTCTGCCAGAATGTCCTGGACCTCGTTACCTCCTGCTAGAACTAGTGCAGTAACCATGTAGTACCCCTTTTGCTCTGGTCTTCCCCTTCCCAATGTACCTATTCTCCACCTTAAAATCTAATTCTGTAATTTTCCCGCTTTCTTGCCTACAAATCTTTAGTATATTCATATGAACCTTTAAAAGAGTCCCAACATTTTGACCCTTGTGTTCAAAGCCTTGGACAGCCTTGTCTTCTTTCACTTTCTGTCCTCATTCCCCATTACTGCCACCCAGGATCCCTGTATTTTAATGGAACCGGAGGAACCATTTAGGCTGCCACTATGATTGTATTAATTCTCTTCCTTTCATCTGCAGTCTGTTTCTCTCCATTTCTGATACTATAGTTCTTATCAGTATTTTGTATTATTTAGAATTAATATTACACTATTTTTAAATTATTTCATATCTTTAATATTCTTCTTAGACATTACTGTGCATTCCTTAACTGCATGTCCTGTTTAGATACCATATGTGCTTCTACAATGGCTGTAAAGAGTTCTGTGCAGGGGTCATCCATGGTCTTCAGCAATCAACCCCATACTCTTTTTTCTTCTCTATAATCCAGTCAAACTTTCATATATTTCACTTATTTGATGGCTCCAAATATTTGTTCATATTCATCCTTCCAAATCAATCTCAAATGACACAGACTCCATGAAACTACATGATCTCTACATTAGCCTATGCATATGTATATGTTTATGTGGGGTGGAGAGTAGTTTATATGATACATACATCTTATGAATCATAACACTCTATCATGGCACTTACATGCTTTTTTACTTTTAAAAAAATCTGTCTTTTAACATGAATATGTACAAGGCCAATGATCAAATTTTACACTTTTTAAATATAGCAGTGTCAGAGAAAGAGCCTAGGGCACAGTCAGCACTCAAAAATTTTTGTCAAATTCAATTAAGTAAACGATATTTAACTAAAAGGAAGATTAGAGGAGCTGAGTAACTTCCAAATGACTATATTTAGTGTTCAGGTAATTGCAAACTTCTTGTGCAAACAAAGCATGTGATTGAAGTAGCCATATAATTTCTCAATCTTGCTTAATTACTGAGGATTGTTTTATAAGGATTTTCCAGACTTTCTCTAACAATAAATAAGTTTTGCCTATCAATAAACAAGTTCTATTTAGCATTAGATTCATATCAAAGTCAGGCATAAAGCTGTTAAAAAGATAATGCTCCTTAAAACTCACTCATATTTTTAAAAAAATAGTATTTCTAGGCTTTAGACATCTTTTTTTAAATAACTTCCACAGGTAATTCTGAACTATAACAATGATTGAGAACTGTTCTGATCATTACTTTGTTCAACTAAGATGTAATATCATCTGTGAAACATATGCTGAGCTTACATTTTAATAAATAGATTATTTATACTTTAGACTATGTCATTAACTGGTTTCTAAGAGATTCTGGTATTTATTAAAATAAAAGACAATTTATTTATTTTTATATAAAATTTTAGATAAATTCAAAATTTTCTGATCACAAAGTATCCTCACTTCAGAAATTATAGATTTGAAGTGGTTTTTACTCTATTTATGTGAGTGTTATACTTGATGTAATTTAGTGGTATTTAATTGCTATTTATAATGATGCGGTGATCATTTGATTTATGTTGTGGTTATTTTGCTCTTTTCTCTCTTGGAAAATCTCAGGGGAGAGTCCAGCTATTATGAATAATGGCATGTCCACAAAGAGAAGTTTATTTATCCTTCTTGTTCAATACATTTAATGTGTCTTTAAAAAAACCAGTGAGGTTTTCAGAATAAGCATTATCAGTGTGTCAGTAATAATCAGCTCAATTCCTCATGAATCTATTCATGTTTTTATTTGCATTTGTATTTATTCATTACTTTAACACATATATATTGAATAATGATGATATATCAGGCATTATAGTAAAAGCTACATTTGATTGACTAACAAATAGACATGGTCTTTTTTCTGATTGACCTTAGAAAATGGTATGGATTACAGAAAGAAGTACGCACACACACACACACACACACACACCCCTTGTGAATAGGATATAAGAGAAATAAAATGGAAGGATGCCTTTTACAGGATGTTCCTGTAAAAGGAAAAGTCAGTTTAGAGTTTATTATGAGAGAATAGACATCTGAGACTGGAAGTTTGGGAAGGAATTAATAAGGTAAAGAAGGAAATAATGTAAAAAAGGAGTATAAAGGAGTATCCTATGCAGAAGTAACAGCATATTTAAGAGCTCTAAAGTCAAAGATATCTTAGAAATTTTCAAAGTTGAAAGAGCATCACTGGAGCTGGTGCTTTAAACTGCTTCTCTGCTTCATCAAATTTAATCTTATGAATATTGTATGTTACAAAAAAAGAGCAGACATTGTTTATATGCCTACTATCTGCTAGACATGGTTCAGAGAACCATTCATGGTTTAGTGGTTTAATTGTCACAATAACCTTTTGTGGTAATACCATTATTAATGCTGTGTTTTTGTTTGTTTGTTTGTTTGTTTGTTTTTTACCCATGAGAAAGCTGCGATTCAGATTGCCTATGTAAACTACTCATAATCATACAGCTAGAAAATAGAGTAGTGAGTTTCAACCAATCTGTGTAGCCAACTTGAACAGCCAATACTCTGAGATAAAAGCTCTAGTAGCCCACCATGAAAAGGTCTAACAGTTATGATTTATGATCAAAATAGGATCTTGAGTAATGATTACTCACTTAAAGCAATGCTTCTCATTCATAAATCCCACATATGTTTTACACTGTGATGGTGTTATGGGGTGTCCTCAAACACTGAGATATATCCATCTTCAAAGACAAGATTACAGCTACTCTTACTTGAATGTCTTTGGCCTCTTATTTCGCTCCTCTCCTAACTTAGCACTCAGTTTTCCTTCAGCCTCCTCAAACCATATTCTCAGATTTTTATGGGCAATCAAATTACCGTATTTTTCGGACCATAAGACGCACCGGACCATAAGACACACCAGTTTTTAGAGAAGGGAAATGAAGAAAAAAAGATTCTGAAACAAATAGTGTCCTAAAATATTTTATGTGCATTAAAACCCAACATCACAGTCATAAACACATGTAATCAACCCTGTAAAGTAAACAGCAGCATTTAGAACCAGTTTAGAGCCGGGCAAGCACACAGAGACCACACAGAGCCGGGCAAGTAAAAAAACTTTTTTTTTAAAGTATATGTGTAGGCTATATTTGGACCATAAGACGCAGAGACTTTCCCCCCCCACTTCTGGGGGGGGGAAAGTGCGTCTTATGGTCCGAAAAATATGGTAATATTGGATCTTATCTCACCCCTTTCAACAACTAATACCCAATATAGTGTCTAGGTGTGGGGAATAGTTATAGCATAGAATTGATTCATTTTAGAAAGTCCTAAATAATTTTATAAATGCCTAAATTGTTTTAGTTTTGAGGTAAGATCAATGTGTCATACAATTTGGAAAGTTTTGAAACTTTACCTGCAGGATAAAATTTAAACCTCAGGTTTATTCATGTCTTCTAACATTCCTTACATAACAACTCTGTTTTTCAAATTTCAACCTCATTTGTTAAAATTTCTTGCTTCTTGTGTTCATTGTTATTAATGGAACTAAAAATATCAACCTTAGAATCATGCTTTTATTTATGATGATTGCATGTATTATATAAAGATGGTCAAATCCTAATTGTCAAAATGATAACAAAAATACTAATTCTGAATGACATTTAGACAGCTTTTAAGGAATGATGTGTGCTGTTTTCAGCTTATAATTTCATTTTCTAGTCTTTACTGCTGTGGATCCTCTTAATAGAAGCAGTATCAGGTGACTGAATATTTAAGTTCATATAGGGAATGCCTATTTCCCTCTGTGTTTCTGGTTTCCAATAGTTTTTTTCCTACTTTCTAAATATGTGGAGTGTTCCCACTTTGCAGCTTTATAACTGTTTTTTGTCCATCAGAAGATTTCTAGTACTTAAATGCCAGTGTTCATATTCTTTCCCTTGATGACTAGTGGCACTTTATTGTGCAAATTACTATGCATTTGCATACTTTTTCAGAAAAATCAATTACTCTTAAAGAGGGCTACTCAATGAATTTAACAAATGTGCTTGCATCTGTATCTTTGCCTTTATTTTTTTTTCTTGCACTTCCTGGCAGGTTGTGTATTTTAGCAGTGAGTTTACTTGCTTGGGTTTGTAAAGCTTATTGTCAACAGTTCACAGATACAGAAGGCTTATCTGGGAGCAAACTCCCATGGACAATGGGAAGAATCACAGGACAAAAGTCAGAAGTGACCGAAATCACCCTCTAAATGGTTCTGCAGCTTCTTCCATAATACCAACAAAAGCAGATTTCTAAGGCTTCCAATCTGCACTGCAATAACTTTTCCCTCTAATTCTTCTCTTTTCATTGTCACAAAAGGACCATAAAGCACAAAGTTCTTCTTAGAGAGCTGTTAGCATTCCTATTGGAAATCTGGACACTGCAGCTTCACAAAGAAAAGTGATTTTCATTCTTAGTGACCCCTACAATATTTCTAAATAGGTGTATTTGGAAGGACTACTTAAATGTTAACATGAGTGAGATGAGAGTGTCTCATTCAAACTGTCTCCTCTTAACCCATTCCTGCAGCCAGCTTGCTCAAAGGCCACCGAACCTTTTTTCACCTTGTTTTTTTCTTCTATTTCCAGGATTGTGCAGGCATTACGCTTTCCCCTTTTGTTCTTCCTCAATGTGTTTTGTTTCCAATAAATTCTCATATTTTCTTAGACCTCCAGATTACATAGGTAAACATACAACTTTTGGTGATAACACCATTGAGAAGAAAGAAAAAAAAAGAAAGAATGTGTTTTAATGTGAAATTAGGCATAATTAAAAAAAAATCCTAGGGTCTCAATCTTTAAAGGCTTTATAAGTGATCAAGAAGAACCTTATTTTTTACCACATAATCACACACACACACACACACACACACACACACACACACACTTGCCTGTTTCCTTCATCCTTCTGTACTTAATATAATTACAAACTAAAATGATAATAAAGATCCTTAAGTGTTTTAATCTTATTTTTATATTCCTTTTTATTGCCAACATATTGTCACAACTATAATTTTGATGTAATTATTTTGTTGTGAACAAAATATTGTTTGGTATAGAAGAATGAATAGAGGAATATGAATTTTTGGTTAGCTTAACCATAGCTTTAACTACATGTAAATTAAATAACTTTCTTTACCTGTCTCATTTTCAAAGATGTTACCCAAATAGTATCATTTAAAAGTATACAAACTAAATTTCAGCCATGATCTTAATCTGAGATTCAAATGTACATTTGTGATGACTTAAAAACGTACAATTATATATCTGTATGTCCAGTATCAAGTTCAACCTGCATCAAACCTTCTTCTTCAACTTAGGCCTTCCCACATCTATTTCAAATATATTTGAAATGGTTTCCTATTTTTTCAAACTTGATTTATGGTTCAAGGACTTTTCTATTCACTCAAGCCAGAAGCTTGTTTCCATAGAAAATAACTAAAAAAGAAACAACAGCATAGATGGACCTAGAGAGCATTATGCTAAGCGAAATAAGCCAGTCAGAGAAATATAACTATCATATGATCTCATTCATATGTGAGATCTAATGACCAACATAAACTGATGAACAAAAATAGTCCCAGAGATATAGAAACATCGAACACACTGTCAAACCTCAGAGGGAAGGCAGGGAGGGTAGAGTGGGGGAAGAGATCAACCAATGAACTCATATGCATATATGCATAACCCAAGGACACAGACAGTGGATGGTGAAGGCTTGGCGAGGGGCTGGGAAGGGAGAAGAGAGTATTTGGGGGGATAAGGGACATATTTAATACTTTCAACAATAAATACTTATTTTTTTTAAAGAAGAAAACAACTCAGTCACTTTACACCTAATGTTCATAATTCAGATACCAAGAAAAGATAAAAAGAGTGGGTTGTTCTAAAAGAATTTAACAAAGTGAATCAAGAAACGTGTGTAACAAGTTAGGAAAGGTTAATTTATGGGTACTATTGAATGGGGAATTTATAGAGTCTGATTTGAAGGACATTGTGCTAACTGGAAAGAAGAAAGATGGCAACATTGAAAAATCAGGTCTGAGATTTCTTGGAGATGGACTAGATATGGAATAAAAACAACTGAGAAATGTAAATGAAGACTTCTAGGTTAAAAGCCCTAGAGGAAAGTGTATTAACATCACCACAGAACACGATAGGGATACTGGGAAGGGAGATAACAAGTCATGTTTGAATGGAGACATTGGCAATAACTTACATATAGTCAAAACTTGATTATTCATGTAAGGGGATAATAAATAAGATTTAGCAATGAAAAAACTGTTTGGAGATAAGCTATTAGGTCTAGTAATAATTAATGTCGTTTTCTAATACTTTTTAAATCAAATTTATTTAAACAATACAACAAAATTTAATCAACAATATAGTTGCCGTTGTTTTCTACTACTTGTGCCCAACGCTCAGGAAGCATTTTAATCCCTCTGTTGTAAAATTCTTGTGATTTTGATGCAAAAAATTCGGTCAATGCATTTTTGAGGCATTCTTCATTATTAAATTTTTTTCCAAGAAGAAAGTTTTGCAAAGAACGAAACAAATGGTAATAGGAAGGGGCAATATCAGGAGAATATGCAGGTTGAGGGAGAACTTCCCATTCCAACTGGCGCAGTTTTTCAGCAGTGATTCTTGCAGTATGCGGTCGTGCGTTATCCTGGTGAAGAATTACGCCCTTCCGATTAATCAGCACGGGTTCTTTTTATCTTAAAGCTTGGGCTAACCTTTCCAATTGGGCACTATACACTGCACTTGTAATGGTTTGGTTAGATGGTAAAAGTTCATAATGAAGAATTCCTTTAAAATTCCACCAAACACACAACATCACTCTTTTCGCATGCAAGTCAGGTTTTGGCGTGGGCTGCGGAGCCTCATTTTTGTCCAACCATTGAGGCCGCCTTTTCAAGTTAACATACAGCACCCATTGTTCACCTTCGGTAACAATTTGCTCTAAAAACGGCAAACGGTTTTGACAAGAGAGGAGCGAACTGCAAATTGTGACTCTTTGATTACGGTTGTTGTCGGTCAACTCATGAGGAACCCATTTTCCAAACTTTTGGACTTTGCCAAGTGCACGCAATTGATTGGAAATTGTTTTTTGTGAACAATTTAAAGTTGTCACAAGCTCTTGTTGGGTAATTTGAGGATTTTGCACCAAAAGAGCTTGAAGAGCTTCTTGATCAAAATTGGACACACGGCCTCGACCACTCTTGTCATCTAACGAAAAATTTCCCTCGCGAAATTTCTCAAACCAACGCTGGCATTTTCTGGCGCTAACTGCATCTTGACCAAGAGCACTACAGATGTTTTTTGCAGCCTCACTTGCTTTTCTTCCTAATTGGAACTCGTAAAGCATGCAGTGCCGAATATGCTCTTCATCCGCCATCTTCTTAGCCCTAGTTTTGCAACAAAAACCAAACCAAACACAAACTTTTTCAAGCAAAACTTGTTAATTGCACTTCACACATTCTGTAGATACCACGTGTTTGAAGGTTATGTCAATACAAGTCAATGCCAAGCAAGATTTTAAACGAATGTTAAAAAACGACATTAATTATTACTAGACCTGATAATACAGTTGCCTTTCCCATCAAGCATTTTACGGAAAGAACAGTGAAATGGCACATCTGATTGTTTTGAGTTTCAGTTTTTTTCTCCTCTTTACTCTTTCACATGTGAATTTAACTAATGAAATATTTAATGGCCAAATACAAATACCACCAGCAAGGCTGTGACAATCAAGACCTCCAGTGTGAGCTGATAATTCAGCCAAGTGGAAAATTTTAAATGAAAACTTGCTCTCCAGGCCTGCGACACTATTTTGTTGTTGCTTTAAAAGGCAGGTCCCAGATCATGATAGTTATTAATTTTCTACCCAGAGATTTTAAGTGAAAGTTCCTTTTTAATAATGTCTTGATAGAGACCAAGCAGACAGCTCTGGTAGGGGGAGGGTTGTGGGTGAAGGGGGCTGAGCAAAAAAAGAAAAAAGAAAAAGAGAAAGAAAAGGGCACCGACAACAGTGTGGTGATTGGGGTGGGTGAGGTGGAGATGGAAGAATGTATAAGGTGAATAAATGGTGATGAGAATACAATAAAATAAAGGAAAATATAATAATGTCTTGAGATATCAAAAGGTTTGTTGTTCAGGCAAGAGAGCTCTTATAGAGACTCTCTCATTAATAGTTTTTGATTCTAACAAACCAGTCCTCCTTAGTATTGCCTTTTTTGAAGACATTAAGGTGTTTTGATGGTAACTGCTACGTTTTTTCATTCTTGCTTCCTGGTATTCTCACTTCCAATTGTGATAACCTGTAGTGCACCATGGGCTTCTGACATGATGGCTAATTAGGGGTGACAGCATTCAGAGTATAAGAGCCAGTCACTAGAAGGAAGCTGCAAGACCATAACTCTGACAATGGCAAGACCTCCCTTAGTTCTACAGCAGTAAAAGCACAACAGCTGGAAAGGCAGATGCTAAAAAGAAATGAATAATGCTGTGTGTCAGTGGAGTAGTGACAATTAGCTATGCTGTTATTGTTTGTGCTCATCTATTGCTTATTATTCTTATCGGTCATATTGTGAATTGGAAGTGTTTTGGTTTTTTATTGCCTGTCCAGTTAAGTTTCTGTGTATTTTCCAGGATCATTTAGAGTAGTAGGAATCATTAAAATGTAATAAAATACTAATAGTTAAGATTACTTTTAACTAATTCCCTTAAATAATCCTTCTCATTTTTAAGATCAAAGTTTACTACATACATTTATGAAGCTTCCTTAATTTTGCTTAGAAAAAAAAGACTATATTTGAATGACTAGTTTAGGCCAGTGGTGATATTTATTCTTTAAAAAAGTAAAATTACAAACATGAAATTTTCTATAGACCTTGGATAGTATAAAAAGTATAAAACCAAATAGTAATATTTACAAATATTACTAATACTATATTGTTATTAAATTTCATCAGGCTTAAAAATACCATTTTAAATTAATGTAATCAAATACTTTATAAATTAATCACTTATGTATAATGTAATAATTATTTCTGAAATTATTTTGAAAGAATTTACAAACATAATCTACTAAATTAGCACTTAAATATATCTTTTCATAATATTGATAAATACAATTTTTTATTTTTAAATTTTCTCTCAGTAATGATTCAAATTTCTTCATGTTTAATTACCAAAAAGTTGCTAATTGTGAATAAAGCTCTAAAAGTCTCTTATGTATTATCATCATAATAAATGTTTCTTTGAAATTTTTTAAGTAATAAACAATGACTTCTATTTGAAACACTTTAGGATAAACACAAGAACAGCCAACCATTTTCAGAAGGGAAAAAATGCAAGCTGTTTAAAAGCCAGGCACCAGAATATGGTTCTTCATTCTGTTTGGAGCTTTTGACCATGGTGTGGCTCCTCACTTGGCAGACAGCCTGGCACCCTATGCCAGCTGTCAAGCAGAAGACAAGGGAGGGACAGTTACTGTGGAGAAGCTACTGGTGTTCCCTAGTCAGATCCAAAGAAAAACAGAAGCTGATGGAACAAAACATACCATTTCCCTTCATTAGGAGCCGGGTTTTCTGTGTCCACTTGCATTCTATTTTTCATCCTTAATCTACTGTTTCAGTACTGGAGCTACATTTTATTCTAGGTTTGGTTTATAGTTCAAATAATTAGAATTGTCTGAACATCTGTAATCAAAGGGGTGCTATCCTCATTAACACAGTAAAAGATATACTTTCTCTTAAATTCCACTGAAATTTCTAATGATTTAGGGAAATCACATGAAGGAAAATGAAAACAGTAATATCATAAGCTAAAGTTAAAAGGAGAATACATGTCATATTTTAGTAGCCTTTTGACCAAATAGTGCTTTTAGGGAGAGCTTGTTAATTATCTCCAAAAATGACATTTCTAATTATGAATTCAAACAATGTGATTTTATGTTTTTTGGTCATGAAAACAGGAAAATACTATATTTTTTAATGCTTCCTTATGTCATGTCATGAAAATGTTGCTATATTTAAGAGGTTTATAATTAATTGTCTTTGGTTGTTTAAATATTTGATTGTGCATCTTATATGTAGTTATAATTTTACTTCATCCTTTACTAATTTTAATTGATTTTATCTGTATTATTTTTTACTTGAATTTGGTGAGAACTTCACTCTTTTTAACCGGTTTTCTTTGTCTTAATGGTATTTTTTTTAATCATTATTAGCTAACATAAAGAATTTATTCTCGAAAGACTTTTTATTTCTAGTTTTCCAATTACTTATATTTCAAGGAGCAATAAATATTATTGAATAAATTGGTTATTTATTATATGCAGATTATCATTAATTTTCAAGTTTTAATTATTGTTCTGATGAATGTATTATTCAGTTGCTGAATAGTGAAAATATTTGTATTCCAGACAGAGATAAACTATCATTGGTTGTGGTTGAAAAATTGTTCAATGGACTGCTCTGTTTTGTTTATTCTATTGTTTTTAGTTAGATCTGACAGTGACTACTCTTTAGTTACAGTATTAAACCATTTTGTTAACTTTCTATGTCAGTGTTATGATAACTACATTTAAAAAGAGAGGAACTGGTCCCTAGCATTTATTGCTCTCTAAAGCGTTATATATATATATGTCCTGAGATTATTTGCTTTATATTAGTTTAAAAATAAAATCTCACAATATGTAGATTTTTTTTCTGGAAGATTTATTTAATAATTATTATAATTTATTTTATGTCTATTTACCTATTTATTTTATTACTGTTTTTTTTAGCCAGTTTTATATTGTGCATTGATGCACATCAAGGTATTTAAGTTTATTAACATAGCTTTTCACATAAGATCATTATATAAATTTGATAATCTATATCTATTGAGTACCTTTCCAATGTAAAATACTGTTTTGAAAATTTTTTTCATTCTAAAAATGTGGTTAACTAAGAAATATTACTGCCTTATTGTTGCTTTTAAAGACATTTATAATTTTCATTCTCTTTTTTCCTATTGTATACTTTAATTTTTTTCCTATTTCCTTATTATTTTTCTCTATTTTTGGTTGTCCATTTTCTAGCTTTTTGTTATATTTGCTCCATTTGTTTATTAAATTACTTAATGCTAAATTCACATAAGGCTAAATTTTTCTCTGTAAAAATGCAGAATAGGCTAACACAGGATGACTTTAATATTAAGCATATTGCATTTAATTTTTTATGACATCTTTCACTGGCAGTTAGACATGTAGTTCTATAGCTGAAGAGAATAGATCTTACTGAAGATGTTATATCTGGAGTTATCAAAACAGATAGTGGTTGGCATTATGAATACTGGTGATATTGTTCCTTAGAGAGCACATGTGTGATTTTAGTGAATCTACACTATTGCACATTTCTCCTTTCTTGGATTATATCATAAACATATTTACTGTTTTTTTTTTATTTGACAAATACTTATAAATAAGAGCTTCCCAGGAAGATAAATCATTTGGTATAGGAATATATATGTGTGTGTGTATATATATATATATTTTTGTTGTTGTTGTTGTTGTTTTTGTTTTTTGATTCATGCTCATTAGTCCCTTATCCATATTGAGAAGTAATGATGACAATTACCAGATTTTCAAGTCCAGTAAGCCCTAAATTATGTCAGGAACTTCCAACCTAACTTCATTTTCTGATCAGTATCTGTTTCTCAAGTCCTTATCTCTGTACTTTCAGTCAAAACTTGATTATTTGACATTGATTCCTAATTGCTTCTCTTTATTCGAGATTTAAGTGGTTCTATTAATGACAGACTATATCTTGAATCCAGTTAACCCAGCACAATGGCTCAGAAAGAAAGGTACAGACTGCTTCCCCCGGCAGAAAACCTCTGTACTTTCCTCTACTAACATCACCAAAGTGAGTGATTTTTCCTAGAAAGCCAGAATAGGTAAGTCCCCAGGTCCTTATCCATTTATAAGTCAATGTATTTTATTAGGTGCATCACTCACAAGGCATTTATGCCATTAATTTATGTCATTAATTAGATAAACAAGAATGAGCTTTATTAACTTGAATTCTGTAAATTTTGTGTTCTGAGATCTCTTAGCCTTAGTTTCATGTAATAATTAGTTTTTTAAAATAGTTACTTGTGAATTTTTTTTATCACCTTGTCTTAGTAAACTTATATTGGTAAAACAAACAGAAAAAATTTTTTACCACTTCATCTGAGAACAAATTAATAAGAAAGCAATGCCTTTGTCATGTAGCTGTTTGGAAAACATTTCCTATTATATGAAAAATATTTTATACTGCATTCAAATGTAAATAGTCAAAGTTCATCAAATATTTTTTACAGCTTTGTATTCTTAAAAGAAATCTAAATTTATATTTCCTACTTGGAAATTTTATACTTGAAATTGTTGGTATGTACAATGCTCTCTGACTTTAGAAACGAAACACTACTTTCATAATACAGCATGCCCTGCATAAATAGCATTCCCTGTTTATTGATTGGTTATATCAGAATTTCAGTGTGTTCTGTATTCTAATCAGTATGTGATACAGGCATCCTCTACAACTATTCTGTGGTTAAGTAGATTTAAGAAAATAGTTGAGCCAAATTCTTTGGGGTTATTTTGTCACTGAGTCTTTAGTAAATTCATATGTATTGTAGATATCTCAAAGGGATGCAATCATGTACAATTTCCAAATATTTTTAATTGCATAATTTTATTAAAAATAAGACTTTTGGGAAAATTTTCAAGAAAAATGCACTATAGACAACACAAGATTAAACCATAACAACTTAAAGCCCTCCTTGATATCTGTGAAGGCATTTACATTTATATGCAAATACATGAACTGACTATCCCACCAATAACCAGCAGAGGATTAATTGACACTTGATATCTGAATTTAATACCTCACTGACAAAAGGACTTTTCTGCAGGTTTAAGGGCCAAATAGAAGTTAGAAAGTCTAGTTTTGAATTCTGAATCTGTCATATATTAGATGATTTACCTTGGATAAGTTACCTTAACTTTACATGAGGATAATAATAATGAAATGCAACTTGAAGTTTGTATTAGAGGTAAAAATTGGGAAAATATATAACAATTTCCTGTTATATTGAATAATATTATCTATAAACTAGAGGCCCAGTGCACAAAATTCATGCACTCAGGAGGGGGCTCTCTCAGCCTGTCCTGCACCCTCTACCAGTCTGCGAGTTCTCAGGGGATGTCCAACTGATGGCTTAGGGCTGCGGCCTAGGTCAGTTGGACATCCTTAGTGCTGCCACTGAGGTGGGAGAGGCTCTCACCACCACCACTGCACTCACCAGCCATGAGCCCAGCTTCTGGCTGAGCAACACTCCCCCTGTGGAAGCGCAATGACCACCAAGGGACAACTTCTGCATTGAGAGTCTGCGCCCTGGTGGTTGGTGCACATCATAACAACTGGTCATTCCCTTCTTCCGTCAAGTTGCATATTAGCCTTTTATTATATAGGATGATAACTTCTAATGGTTGCAATGTAATTTATAAATTAAAAGGCAATGTACGCAGTGCCCATATTTACTGTTTTTCCCCAAGGTTTTTAAACATAGTTATGAACATCTTCCTCTTATTACCCACCATTCCTCTTTTTGGGCCATGTGCAGGGAAATTCTTCTGTATACCTTTTCTAATTCCATTTATTTTACCTGAACAACTCTTATTTCTCTCCATTTATGTAATGCGTTCTCATTTTACAATCCATTTTTTCTGATGGCTTTTCCTCTAGGATGACTTATCTAACTACCTTGGAACATTTTTCCTTTCCTTTTGCTGGCACCTAATGGTCCTCTTATATATACAATTTATTCCTTAGGCACTTACATGAAAACTTGTATTACTAATTTACACTTTTTCTATTTTCAAGTAGATTAAGAGACTTAGGAGAAACAATTCTGTCCTAAAGAAGGTATCTTTTTAATGATAGGTATTTAATAGACATTTGTTAATTTTATTGATTACAGAGGAGAGTGGCTGAAAGCTAACTTACCATTCATTATGTAAAAATGAACTTTCAGCAGATATGTGCTGCTAGCTGCTACTGATCATCGGTGGATAATCCTCATTGCACAAGGACTTTTTCATATGAGTGTTTTATGTGCATATTCAGGAATGTTGAAGAGCTTGCAGTACCTGATCCATTCTTAGGTGTGATGAGGGTAGGAAGCCAATTCGTATTCAGTTCTTGACTCTAATTTATATATCTATCAGCTGATTTGGAAAAATTATGTAAGTAGAGTTAGAGGACGGGTACTCCTTTACAAGACCCCAAAGCCTCCAAAAGCAAATTGTTGTGCTAAATTATTGGAAACAGAATCCTAATAATTAAAAATACTTTGTAATCATTTAACAAATTATGTCTTTCTCTTTTTGACTTGCTTTTTCTTTCTCCCAAACAGGCATTCAAATTTATCCAATGTCTATATAGTTAAAAAAAAAAAAATACCTAAAGGGAGAATACTGAGGGGGAAATTCTCATCTTCATTTCCTACCTCAAAATTGGTTTTAGGTAGATGCTTAAAAGTAATCTTACAAAAGAGAATGCCATTCTAGACAGGATATGAATTGAAGTCCTGATAATCAACAATGATTGTATCTAGATAGTTTTTCAGAATTTTATAGCAAAAAGGCTTTTTCCTAACTTAGGTTCTTATGATATTATCTCTCCCTATTTTTCTTGCTTCACACTCTCTTTCTCTTAAATCATACAGCTATTTATTCTTTTCACCATCCACATGAATAATCCTCTCTCTCTCTAAAAGATTTCCATTTACTTTTTTGTTTAACTCAGTAGTTCTCATGCCTTAATGAATATATGACTGGCTACTAATCTCTGCTCTCAGTGTAAAATGAAAACGAGGGTCACTTTTGTAGAAATTGTTAAAAATTTTAAAAGGGCGTCAGCAGAGTAATAAACCTAGCAGAGGAACCTTCTGAGTGTTGGGCTCTGTACGCCTGCACAGGCCACACACCCATAAAGCTGCCCCAACTGCACATTCTACTCACCTAAAAAGTTCTTTACAAGTAAGGATGCCTGGGTAGCACCCTGGATGAATTAGATCTTAATCTCTGGAAGTGGCCATCAGGCATCAGTATTATAATTTTAATTGAAAATATTTAATTTTTTTAAATATACAACTGGGACTGAGAACTGAAGGCAAATGCTATTTCTTTGATACCTCACATTGTACTTATCTATTTACTTTCCATCTCTCTCATTAAACTGTAATGCTCCTTAAGAATAAGTACCATGTCCTATAAGTCTTTCCCTCTTCATGACATAATGCCTGGGATATTTATGGGCATCTATAACTGCTTATTGAGTGAATGAATTAATATATAGATATTAATAGGACCTGCTTATTCATTTTATAGAGGATAATCAAGGATAACATAAAAACAGACATTCGATGATAAGTTTAAAGTGAAAAGAGGAAGCACATTTTTATATATATATATATATATATATATATATATATATATATATATATATATCCATAATGACCAAAGGCTCGACCTAACACCAGAAGGCAGTGCTGGGTTGCTGTGGTGACCCAGTGCGGGCACAGCCACCCAGCACCGACTGCTACGGGGGCAGGGGATCAGGCCCAGATAGAGGCCACAGAGAGAGAGGCAGGGTCTGATCCCCAGCAAAACGTACCTAATATAAAATATAGCATTCTTACCATTTAAAGTATACAATTCAGTGGCTTTTAGTGTGTTCACAGTGTTTTAATACTCACCTGAAGATACTTTCCCACTGATTTTTTAGAGAGCATGGGAGAGAGAGAGAGACAGAAACATTGATGTGAAACAGATATTGTACATTGATTGGTTGCTTCCTGCACACGCACTGACCAGGGCCAGGGCCAGGGAGGAGCCTACAACCAAGGTATATGCCCTGGACCAGAATTGAACCTGTAGCCCCTGGAAGAGGGCAGCCAGAGCTCCTGGTGCAGGCTGGCACTCTATCCACTGAGCAGAACTGGCTGGGGCAGTATGTTCACAGCTTTGAATGGTCATCACCATCATCTTGTTTCAGACCATTTTTATCATCTAGAAACTTTGTATCCATTGAGTATTCACTTCCTATTCCTCCCTAGGACTAGCTGCTGGCAACCACTAATTTGGTTTCTGTTTCCATGGTTTACTTATTCTACATCTTTCAAATAAATGCAGTAAGTGACATAACTAGGATTAGCTTTTACATTTCTGAAAAGCAAAAAAAAAAGACAGTGGGGTTTTGATGAATGCACTGAATTTTCTGATTGTTTTGGGGATTATTTCTATTTTAACATTATTATGTTTTCCATTTTTCTCTTTTTTTTAATTAAATTTATTAGGGTGACATTGGTTAATAGGATCATATAGGATTCAAGTGTACATTTCTATGACACATAATCTATGTATCCTATTGTGTGTCCACCATCTAAAGTCAAACCATCTTCCATCACCATATATTTGACCTCTTTTGCCCCCTGCCCCCCTCCACACCCTTCCCTCTGGTAACCAAGATACTGTTTTCCGTGTCTGTTTCACTTTGATATCCCACATATGAGGGGAGTCATAGTGCTCTCAGCTTTTTCTGACTGACTTATTTTGCTTACCATGATTTTCTCAAGGTGCATCCATGTTGTCACAAATAGCAGTATGTCTTCTCGTGACTGAGTAGCATTCCATTGTATATCTGCACTTCATCTCCTTTATCCAATCCTCTATCGAAGGACTTCAGTTGTCTTCATGTCTTGGACATCATGAGTAATGTGCAGTGAACAGAGGTGTGCATACATCTTTGCAAATAAGTGTTTTAGAGTTTCTCTGGTAAATAGGCATCTATGTGTGCTTCCCTTAAATATAGAATCCCTTTAATATACTAGAATTTTCCATAGCCCTTATTCTATGAAGTATCTCTTTCCCCAGCCTCTTCTGTTCCAGGCACTTTGGTTCGTGTAGTTTAGCCTCTTGCTCAAGAGGTAGTGGCTAATGTATTTGTCTAAAAATAATGCTCGTCATAGCACCACTTATAGAGCAGCTTCAGCCCCCATGAAGCCTCATGTGGGCGAAACAAAGGGAAGCCCTTCAGCGGGACCTCCCGGGAACCCTCACATAGTCAAAATACAGAACTGCCTTTTGTGAGAATAAGCCCATAGTGCTCCCTGTGGTACTCAGAGCCTGCACCAGGAGCTCTGGCTGCCCTCTTCCGGGGGCTACAGAACAGGGAAGAGGAGGGTGGTAGTAGCAGGGTGAATTGCTATGCACCAGAGGTCTTCTAGCAAATTCCTGCAGGTTTTCTCTTCACAAAGCATTTCCCTAGTCGTAAGCTGTTTCTTTGTCTTCTTTTTTATTAGATTCCAGAGTTCCTAAAAAATTGATTTTTTAAAACTCGAACAGTTTTGCCAGCTTTTCCATTGCTTCTATGGCTTCTTTTGTTCTAAAATGGCAGAGTTGAGTAGTTGCCACTGTGTTGTCCAAGGAGCCAACATATTTATTATTTAATTTTTAAGAGTGATTTTGCTGACCACTATTCTAGAAATAAGTACATAGGATGTACCCAAAAAGTATTTGTTTATGCGTACATTGGTAGAAAATGGATGGAAGAACAAAAATAATTATATTTATATTTTAGAGGGTGGTTATCAAATGTAAATATCTACATGCAGCTTATTAGAGAGTATATAAAAACTTAAGCCAAGACTGGTTTGGCTCAATGGATAGAGCGTCAGCTTAGGGACTGAGAGGTCCCAGGTTCGATTCCGGTCAAGGGCATGTACCTTGGTTGCGGGCATATCCCCAGTAGGGGGTGTGCAAGAGGCAGCTGATCGATGACCCTCTCTCATCGATGTTTCTAACTCTCTATCTCTCTCCCTATCTCTCTGTGCAAAATCAATAAAATATATTTTAAAAAAAAAACACAAAACAAAACAAAAAAAACAAAAACAAACAAACAAAAAAACTTAAATTGCACTCTCTTAAAAGATCCTGATAATTTATTGTTCAGTTTTGGAGTTGTCATTTTTTACTTAGAGTTCCCTATTCCATACAGGATTAGTGGTGGCCAGTTGAAATCAAAACATGCCAATTGAAAGTATGTATTAATATTTGGAAAACATCCTATTGTTATCATAAGCTAATTTTTTTTGTTTGTTTTGTTTAGGTTACATGATATGTGCTCTTCATCTATCCAAGAGTGTTGCCTAGTAGATTAGAGGGATAGGTCATTATCAGATAGTTATAGGGAGTCGATAACTTATTTGTTAAGGAAATATCCATCTTCTGAACATCGGTGTCAGGGGTTCATGTCCTTAATCTCCCTTTCAAAAGCATGTTTCTCTACTTTGTGTTCTCTTGAGAATCTTAGGGCAAGTTATTCAGGTACGTTGTTTTTTAAAACACTTTCTCATGTTAACACATACGTTTTATATTTTAAAGAGCTGACTCAACTCCCAGGAGAGGCAACCTCAGCAGTGGCATTGCCCTTGCCCTTCATGTTGCTCATTTGTTAGCCTTCTACTTCTAACCAGCTTCTCAGCACCTACCTTGATCTTCCCACTCATTGAAAACCACGTTGGTGCGTTATTATTTATTAGTCAGTGCTTTCAGGGTGAGGACAGTGATGAGATGTAATGAGTATGCCCTCATGGCTCAGAACATAGAAAAAAAAAATAAATAATTCTTGGGAAAATATAAACTGTTCATTTTTAAGTTTTAAAGTCCATAACTTTTCATTTGGACTATAGGGACACTATTTGAAAATAAGTGGAGTTTTTTTTTTTTTTCTGTTTTGTTTTGTTTTATTTTGTGTGTTTTTTTGGTCAACCTTATCTTTAGTACAGAAAAATTAAGAGTTTTAACAATATAAATGCATAAAATATAAATTCTTTAATACTGTTCTTAATTGAGAATAATGTTTTCCATAAGCGATTTGGGTTTTAGCTGGTTGCCACAAACTAATTTTTAAAATGTTCTGATAATAAAGTAAATTCAGAACCAGACTGGAGCCAATTGAATACCAACAGAGGAACATTATGCTCTAAAACAAGACACCCAGTTGTGTTTCTTAGAAATGTGTCCTAAAGTAATATTTTGTCCTAATGATTAATGAAGCAGAGTAGCCATGCAAGTAATACAGGATTATATGAAATAGATAAGTGTCTTATGTTCATCACTACATGGGAGCTCCAGGAGGGCAGAGTTCTTAGGTATATTTTTCTTTTGTTTTTCATTTTTGTATATCTGGAGCCTAAAAGAGTGCTGGCACAAAATAGTTCAGTTCATGTTCGAAGAAATAAATTAGTTAGTTTAGCTTTATTATTTCAGTAACAAGATATGTTTCACATATTATAATATAATATTAATTTTCTCTTTATGGCCTTGTCTTTTGAATATCATGGGTAAAACCATATCTTACAAGGGTTAACATCTAAAGAAGATATTTAGCTCTCTGTAGATAAGGACTGAGGTATATATGAGTTATACACTTATAATCATGAAATTTCATTACATATAAATAAAACATTTTGTTCCCCTGAACCTTAAAACAAACTTTACTTTTTCAGAACTTTATTTTAGGTTTATTCTGTGCCAACCCCCATCCAATGCTGATAAAAATATGTGAGTTGCCGGGTTCCTTAAAACTGGAGTTGATAGTGGAAACGCTGACAAATCCTTATTACAGATGCCGGTAGAATGAAGTGCCTTTACCTCTAGCAAATGCTGATGTGGAGATTTGAGACTCTATGAGAAATCAGTGAAGTTGCCCAAGAGAGTTTTATCATATTATTCATTGAACTCAATATGTGGTACAGTAATTGCTTCTGGTACCATTTTTCTTTTCTTACATGAGTATATTATTTATTCTTGTGCTGTGCGAAGCAGAGAAAGAGAGTTTAAAGGAGAGTCATAACTCCATGTAAACTATCTTGTGACACAGTGTAACTGGAGATAGGAATCGCAGCTGGAAAACTGTGTCTTACTTATCAGAATTAAATATGGGGAAATGGTATTTGACATTGTAGAGATCCATAAATACTAAAAAGATGCACTCAGGCCACATAATTTTTTTTCTATGCTAGTAATGCGAAAGCCTGTCTAAGGAGACTTTTTAATCTCACAGGGGTCAACAAACTTATTTGCCTCTGACAGAAGTTTTCTTATTAGGGTATAGGTGAAGAAAATCAAGTTAATAGGTCAAATGGTTACTACTACATGCTAGATAAATGTCATTTAAATAGCATAATAATTCTTGAAATTTTTGTTATGCTTTTGTAACCTGTGCACATATGCCTCCCATGCCTCCTGGATCCTTCAGTGTTCACTAGCTTTTACCATATTTTTCTTCAGTGTTCAAGTAAATTTGTGTGAAAAAATAAACCATAAATATTTTGGAACAAAAAAGTAAAAATAGAGACAATGGTGATTGAACAGTGAAAATAGGAAAATAGGAGCATTTTTAGACATGTATTACTGAGTCTGATGGTTTTAAAATATGCTATTTTCCTAAATTCTGTACTATTAAGTTAAAAACATGCATTCTTATTTGGAAAGGAGATAATTTGTGATGTAGAAAATGAAGTTTTGGATTATATAGTTACTCATTTTCTCTACATTGTTGTTTTGATTGGATTGTTTAATGAGTAAGTATATTATTTTGCATGCAGCATAGACCAGAAGTTAATCCCAGTTGATTGAAAAAAAAAAAATAAAGCCATAGAGTACATATTAAGTTATCCAATGAGCTATGTGCAATTATGCATTCACATGCTGTTTGGAAATGATCACTAGGAACCATTTAATGCTGTCTAGTAGTCTGACTACCGAATTGTGTGCCGTTGTTAGGCAAAATACTTTGCACCCCTGTCCTCAGTTATTTTACGGATAAATAGAAACAATAATGTTACTGACCATTACAGGATTGCAATAAGGAATAAATTATTTAATCTAAGAAAAGCACATAGAACAGGACCTGACTCAAAGTAAGTTCTTAGAAAATATTAGATGGTGCTATTAGTGCAGGGATCTTGACAAATGTCTAGTGCTTATGACTTTTAAATCAACACATATTAATATAATTTATTTTATATGTATTTAATATATGTAAAAAATAATTTATATATGTAATTAATTTAATATATATACATAAATTCATTTATAAGTCAGAAACTGAATGAAAACCAAAGTATGAAGTTGACAGAATTGATCTATTGAACCAATATGCTTCTTTTATTCCCAGCCCTAAATTCTCTGGCTGGCTTCTCTTCTGCAGAGGAATATGATATATACTTCTCAAGTCCCTAACCCTCTGCTCATGGGTTAGTGACCTGAGAATTTGTTACTACAGTAGGACCCCCAAGGGAAACAGACCTCTGGTAATTTTTCTCTTCAAGTTCCAGTTCCCTTGTCCCCTGCCCCCTTTTCATCCCTCTACCCCCATTGACCAAAGCAACCCATTTCATTTAATTTACTATACCGTCATTTTGTTTGTAAGCCTGCTACGGTGTGTAGTGATGAATGGTACTATTAATGAAAATTTAAGTAATTATCTTGCCATGTACATTTTGCAATTCTAGTTAAGAAAATACACATATAAATCATCTCCCACTACTCAACATAGTAATATTATGGTAAAATAACTTAAAAGTTGTGTAGGAAAACCAGAAAAAGAGACACCTGAATATGCTCTGCACATGAAAGCTGTTTACCTTTAGTATTTCCTCTTGTCAGTGTAACAAAGGTATCTAAATTGTGATCGACGGTATAATGTTATCTCATTTAAAGAGTAGAGCAGAAATGGATATAATAACTTCAAGGTTGGAAAAATACTATATCTATCACATTCTTAGTACTCTGTGTACCTCTGGGGAATGAAGTTTACTTGTGACAACGTACATAAAAATTAGAGAGGATACTAACTGTTCTCTTACTAATGGTAAAATCAATTATCTAGCTTTGAATTTAGCTACAGATTAACTTCTGATTTAAAGTTATTTAACCTAAATGCATTTAAAAATTCAGCATGCATGGATTTTCATAAATGGTCTAATAGTATAGAAAGCAATATAAAATAGTGGGGGAAATGTGTATCCTGGAATTTAAATAATCTGAGTTAAAAATATCATCTTTTCCTCTTCTTAGATCCTCTTTATCTCTTGGTAACCATATAAACTGGGAAATTCTTTTAACCTCTCTTGAAAATGACTATCGTAAAAGAGTAAGGATCATCACATATTGCTCTCTTGTCTATGAGGAGTTTTTTGTTGCTGTTATTGTTTACTTAATCTCTTCATCGATGGCTGTTCTCTTCCTGGAACTTTTCAGTATCATATTAGTCTCAGGGCTTTTTACTTGCTGTGTCTTGATCTAAAATCCCCTTCTTTCAGATTTTCAAGTGGCCAAACTCCTTCTCTTAAGTACTACCACATCTCTCCTCTCCTTAGAAAAGCATTTCACACATATTACTCAATTGTGTTTTATCTTATCTTGCCAAATATCTTGCAGTAGTTGTGTATCCTATTGTCCTATTTTACGTTTTTATACTTTTTATTGATGACAAAGTTACGTGCTCTATTTGTTTAGGCATTTATTATTGGTTTTCTTCTCTATATCATGAACTTGAGGACTTGGATTTCTCTTTTATAGAAAAGGGCTGCCTCATAGTAGGTGGTTCATAAAATGTTGTATGAATGTATATGTTCTTAATAAATGTTAGTTTTATAATATACTAGAGGTCCAGTGCACAAAAATTCATGCACTGGGGGAGGGGGCGTCTCTCAGCCCATCCTGCCCTCTCTCACAGTCTGGGAGCCCTCAGGGGCGGGAGGCGACCCAGCGATCAGGGAAAGGTGATTTCCCATCACACCTCTGCTGCTGCCACTGCCGGCAGCACAAGCCTTGGCCGGCCCTGGTTACCTGAGCCTCAGGCCAGTCCTGGGCAGCTGGGCAGCCACAATCTGAGGCTTGCCTGTGCCTCAGTCTGGCCCTGGGTGGCTGGGGTAGCTGAGGGGACTGGGGAAATGCAGAGGCAGGTGCATGAAATACCCGGGCCTGCCTGGGTGCGGGCCTGGCCTTGCTGCATGCCTGCCACCCCAGACAGACTGAGGGGACTGGGTGTCCCCATCTTGTGGCTGTGGGTGCCACCATCTTTGAGGGTGTAGCAGTCAATTAGCATATTCCTTTCTTATTGGCTGTGGGTGTCACCATCTTTGTGACATTGTGAGGGTCAATTAGCATATTCCCTCTATATTAGATAGGATTCTAAAAGAAACTATTATTTTTCTCAAATAATTAAAAATTATAGTTGTAATTTTCCTGGTTGTTAGAAAAAAAAATGATAATATATATAAAAGTACTACTCTAGTTCTTAGCACATGGTAAGTAATTAGGCAACAACTTTTTAAAAAATTAATTTATCAATAGATCCCACTGAAATAGCATATCAAATATTGATTAAATGATATAAATTAAGCGTGGGTATTGTAATAATGGTGAAATTATATTTAAATGTACTATATATTATACCTATACATATATCTATATGTATTATGCAGTATATAACATGCCATATTATTTATTATATATGATTTAAGCTATATGCTAAAAACATAACATTATATTTTTATTATGCAGTCAAAGTAAAATTATTATATTTAAATAACCTTTTGTGATGCACAAATATTGCTGTTAATCTACTTTATTAATATTTCAAACTATTAATTACTAGAAAACAATAAAATTGACTTGTATACACAAATTAATGTAAATTTTTCTATCTTCTAAGAAGCACTATAATTCTAATAGTTTCATGATTCGCTAATACCTATTATCTTCATGTTCACTCTTTTCAGGAAGAACCCTATGTCCTGTTTAAGAAGTCTGACAAACCACTCTATGGGAATGATAGATTTGAAGGCTATTGCATTGACCTTCTCAGAGAATTATCTACAATCCTTGGCTTTACATATGAAATTAGACTTGTAGAGGATGGGAAATATGGAGCCCAGGATGATGCCAATGGACAATGGAATGGAATGGTCCGTGAACTAATTGATCATGTAAGTCCCTTTTATCATTATTTAATACCTTTGGTAGATGGCTAAGAGATTTTACTTTTTTATGATAAGTGGTTAAAAATGTCAAAGAGCAATAATATATTTCAAATATATATTTCCTGCAACAATTTTACTCAAAGTATATGTTTTTTGCGCAATTAAATATAAAGAATCAAAGAGAGATGTATAGTTCTATTACAGAGAGTTATTTGTCTTAAATTTACTAGTATGAGTGATTTTGATATCTTGAAAGTATTTGCTCTTCATTTATAAAATGGAATGTGGTTTTCCAACACTATTTTTTTCCCCCGCTTTATAATGCTAACTTTCTATTTAACAAAGAGAATGGGTGATACAAATCTTAATTTCATTATAAAATTTTCATATACCAGGATAAGATACTTATATTTTAGAGATAAGAGAAAATTATACCCAAAGAACCTAAAATAAGATACTATGTAAAAATAAATCAAGGATATTAACCATGTCACTTAGTGATTGAGTGATGACAACCTATGAACCCAGGAAGTCATGGATCAATTCCCCGTCAAGGCACATGACCAAGTTACTGGCTCCATCCCCAGTAGAGGGCATTCAAGAGGCACCCAATCAATGATTCTCTCTCATCATTGATGTTTCTGTCTCCCTCTCTCTTCCTCTCTGAAATAAATAAAAACATATTTAAAAAAATAATATTAAGCATAGTTAGACAGGAGGCTAGACACTTTATTTTATGTTTTTAATGAAATTAACCAAGAATTTCTTCTTGGCAAAGAAAGCATTATTTCATTATTTCTTAATTGGCAGTGTTAATTAACTCACATTTTAAAAATAAACTCTTATCTTTTAAATATTATATTGTGTTTACTTTGTGTTTTGTAATACATAAGTTTATTTTGACATTTTCCATAATATTAAGGCAAAAAAAATATTGGTAAGAATTCTACAAAATAATAAAAATATTTTCATTTTAAAAAAATTATGAACTGTACCTTAAATTTAAATTTTTACTTATGGAAATAACAAATATAGGCAATTTTCAAAGTATTTTTAAAATACTTTATTAATTTCAAATTTTATTATCAAGAAGAAGGATGTTTTGCACATGAAAGGAAGAGAATAATATATTGTTAATTATGATTGATATCTACAACTTTTCTAATGCATTATCTGATATATATTAGGTAATAATAAGGCATAACTAATAAGCCCAAACTTTGTGTCTTCTTACTTATTCTATATTTCTCCTTTAGTGTTTATGAGTATTCTTGTTGAGGACTAAAATCTAAAATATTTAGAAACTATTACAATGACAAATAGGTAGTGATTATAGTTGCTATTGATATTAATTTTGAATTGAAGCCTAGTCAGTGAAATAATGTTAAGTTTTAATGTAAAGTTTATTCATTGGAACTTTTGATGTTCTGTGTCTTGTGAATGGTAACTTTATATTAGAATTAATTACAAATAGGGAGGAATTACAAGAAAATTACACTGTTCGATTAGCAATAGATAAAATAATGGGAAAAATTATGTTTGGGATATCAACAAAGCTGGGCACACATTATTTTTAAATAGTATTCAATATGTTTTTAATCAAATAAATAATTATAGGAAATGTCAAAATACTTTTGGACTGCCTTATACTTATTTTATGGTTTAATATTGTGTCAAATTTGAGCTCTCTCCTTGTCACCTACTTAACATTCACTTCTGGGCTTCTGTGTTGGGCCCCTACTCCATAGTCCATTCCTAACATTTTCACTCCTTTAAACAGCCTGATTTTTTGAACCCTTGTAGTACTACTACTTCTGGTGCCTACTCACAAACGCTTCTTGTTACTTGAAATTTTTTGTCCTTTTATCTTTCACACAGAATGAGCCTCAGCTGGAGGCAGCTGAAGCCACTGATCTACTGGGGCTTCTCTGACCTCCTATGGTCATACTGATAAAATGTGGGAGGGAATACTGTATACTCATACTCCACAGACCCACACTTACATCATAGTTGTACAAATTTAGGAATTTAGGTGTTATCTATCTATCTATCTATCTATCTATCTATCTATCACCTACCGATTTATCTATCTATACATCCAAGCATGCATGTATCCATCCATCCATCCATCCATCATCTATCTATTCATTTATTTGGTACATATTCTTTGGAATGTTACTAATTCTGTCTTAAGATCAGTTTTATTATATGTACAATGGGAATGATGTTACTCCACAGAATGGCAGTTTGAGCTAAATGCTAATATCTGGGAGTACAACAGCACTTTAGTCCTTTTTAGTTTAGTCAAATACATCATTGCAACAGCAGAGATGGGGAATAGATGCAGGAGACAGAAGGAAGGGAAGAAGGACAATAACAGAAGAAAGAATAATTTAAATGCTGATCTCACACAATTTACTGTGTGAAAAGCTCTTGGCATAGATGGATACTCTTGTGTATACTAATACAGATTAAACACACACACACACACACACACACACACACACACACACACACACACCATCAAAACATAAATGCAAGTCAAAAAATTACTGCATCCTTAAACTGGTATGCAATTATAGATACTAAACTCACTTCTTCTATTGCGTTATTTAAGGAATGTATGCATCATATTTGAGAAGCCGGCTCTCAATTAGAGTGAATGTATTCTACAGATCTTAGTGTGTTGCTTAGCAAATGGAAAACACTCAAGACCAGTAATTGTTGTTGTTATTATTATTTCTACTATTATTACTATTGCTGTTACTATACACAAAAGGGTACAAATGCTTTCTTTCATGTTCCTTTATCTTGGCTTTTAAACAGTATTGAATTAGTTTACCAGATTACTGTTTTACTGTTGAAGCGTAATTATTATAGACTGACAGCTGTCAGAGGGGAAGGGGGTTAGGGGACTGAATGAAAGAATGTAAAGGGATTAGGTAAAAAATATTTTATACACACACACACACACTCACACACACACGGAACAGTGTGGTGACAGCCAGAAGGAAAGAGAGGGTGGTGGGTAGATGGAGGAGGCAAAGAAGAGGAGAGAATGGGGATGGAAAGAGACTTTGCTCGGAGTGATGGGCACACCAAATACTGTACAGATGAGGTTTTATTGGATTGTACACTTAAAACCTGTATGGTTTTGCAAACCAATGTCACCCCAACAAATTCAATAAACATAAAAAATAAATAAAACTAATAATTATATGTGTGACATAATGTTATGAGCAAAAAAGAGATTTTTTTGTAAGTACAGTAAAAATGAGCAATTTTTAAAACCATATTCAGTCTCTTTATCTTGCTAGAATTGAGTGGATTAGATTATGAGAAGTGTTTGCTTTTTTAAGTAACATTTAAGCTTAGCTATTTTAGAAGTGACAAAGAAGTTTACAGTTCCTTTGTGCTTAAAGAGTCTTGTGTTTTAATATTAATACCATTAGTGGTTGCTAAGAGAATTAGTCAATAAAAGCTTTTTTTCCTTCTTTTCAATGAGGCTTCTTTTTATAACTTTAAGTGCTGCTAAAAATTTAAAAGCAAACAAACAAAACCTTGATCATTTTACGGTTAAAAGAAACTACAAAGACAAAATTCTGTTTTAGTTTATAAAACAACTGTGGCAAAGTAGGAAGTCTGTTGAGATCTACACTTATTTTACATTATTTTTAATAGGACTCCTGGTGCTATGGTTTTCCAGCTGCGCGAATGCTTCCCAGCATGTTTCCTTAGCATTGCAATTGGTATTTAACACTATCGAGCCTTTTATGATTCATAAATGAGCCTTAGAAGACCTAACTATGCTTTGCTTGTGTCTCCTGATTGCACTTTTATTATATACTAGGAATGAAGTCAAATATTTGTTTTTCAGGGAACTTAAAAGGGCTCCAGGTAATATTAAAAAAATAGAAAGGCTAAATTAAAAAAACAAAACAGTTTCTACTAAATGGGAATTGGCTTGCACCGTATCTTTAAATGTTGATAGCATGTCGTCTCAATTTTGCACTCTAGTGGAAGCATTCTAGTAGTTTAGGGGGAAATTTTGAAGAATAGTGAAGTTATAACTATTTTGTTGTATAGGAAAAATAACTAAAAAATAGCAGTGCAAAATTATTTATAATTTCCTATGACCCCAAAATACAACTGTAATCTATTACTGATAATGTTTGAATTCTTACCATAAAATTTCTCATTTCAGTCATTTTCAAATCAAGAACAAAAGATAGAATTACATTTTTCTCATACCTCCCCACATGTTGACAAACAAACAAACAAACAAACAAAAAACAAACAAACAAAAAAAACAACCTTCAAACTTGTAGAAAAGTTGATATGTTTATTTGAGGCAAAATCTTTGAGGAAAGGCCCAGAAGCAAGAGCTCCTTGGGTTGAGATAATGCCCTGGAGGACAGTAGTTTTGCCATTCCTTTCATGCACTGAGAATCAAAGGAGAAAATGTAGAGGAAGTATACTAGTATGAAATCCATGGTGTAGATTAAGAGGGCAGGAGAAGCAAAGCAGGGAAAGCTCTATGACTGGACACAAGTACGAAGAAGCACACACTCCTTTTCACTGGTGGGTGCAAGATAGTTCATAGAGATGGTCAGTGGGGAACAAGATAACAATGAGGGTTTCCTGTCCTGTTGTGGTGGTCTTGTGCTCTGGTGCCTGTGGTTATATCTTTCCGGGGTCTTCAAAGGAAAACCACTCTGATATTTCAAAAGTATGTTATCCTATATGCATAAGAACAGTGGACAGGGAGCCCTTAAGAGAGTGACAGGCCTGGGACCTGGGACATAACTACAGGCCATGATGTTCCCAGTTAGGAATTTATGATCAGACCATCCTGTGTTGCTATCTTTGGTCACTGAACTTGTCAGGCCTGTCATGTGAGTAGTCCCTAAGGTTTATTTCATAATCTTTTTTTTTTTTAATTCATACTTGAAACCACTGTGTTTAATTTGGTATTCTGGTTCATTTTGTATAAATTGCTCAATTGTATTCTATCATAGGGATATACCGTTCTTACTTAGTCTTCTGTTAGGGCATTCAAGTCACTTCCAGTGTCATGCTATGAAAACCAATGCTGTCATGAAGAGCCTTGTCTTATGTCCTGGGGCACCTATGTGAGGGCTTCTCTGAGAAAGAAATTGTTGGCATATATTTTCATTTTATTAGATATTGATAATATTGTCCTCTAGATTTCTCTTACTAATTTAAATTTCCATTAGTAATATAAAGTTTCTGTTTGCAAAATTACTAATTTAAGATTCTCTCTGTTTGAATTTGTTGAATCTGCATATTACTTATCCATAGCCCCTCACTCTTCCCTTTTCCCCCATATTTATAGACTTCAGTTTCTCCTTATTTGAATTGCCCATTCACTTTCATTGACTTTTCTTATTGATAGATAGGAATTTTTTTTTACATATTCTTAATATTAATAATGCAACTACTTATCCTAGTAAGGATTATGTCTTCAAATTTAAGGGGTGTGTGTGTGTGTGTGTGTGTGTGTGTGTGTGTGTGTGTGTGTGTGTTTTGGCATGGACGTTTTCAAGTTTGAGTTTTTCAAATTTACTTAGTTTTTCTTTATGCCTTGTGATATTTTATTGCCCTGTTGCAGAAATTTTTTCTTACTGTATCTCACAAAGATATTCACTATTAAAGAAAGTAAAGACTTCTGTCTTTAAATTATTCCATCACCCACACTGGTTAGATTGAAAATTAAGAAAAAAGATCAGAATTCCTTTTGCTCCCTTTCTGAAAATAGATCCCCAAATACTCTTAGCTACAACTTAATTGTTAATCATTTTCCTTTCTTTGTATAAAACCAATTGAAAAGCAAATTATGTTTACTTTTAATGGGAAATCCTCTATTATCTCAGGCATTAGAGGCAAGGGTTTAAGAAAACTATAGGAAGAGGAAGAAGTTTTCCTCTGCTCTTCTAGTTTCTTTCAGCTGATATAATAATTCAATCAACACAAGATAGATTAACAAGTTAAAATAGCCAGATGTAATTATATAAGTATGTACGGGAACTCCACATACATGAGAAGTTCAAAGACAGAAAGGTAAGAATGAAGTATATATGGTATTCTGAGCAAATGAAAGAGGTAAGGTGCTTGGAAGCTTCAGAGCGGAGTAAGGTAATGCACAGAATAAGAAGAGCAGAGCTCAGTAATCAGATGTCTCCCTTCCCATATAGATAAGTTCTTAAAAACGATTTTTCGGTAAAAACTCTTCATTATATACAAAGCACCCACTTTAAATTATTTTTTAAAAGAGGCAAAGGTTTCTCTTATGTCTTCAGGTTTCTCTTATGTCTTTATTTCAGTTGAATTGCCTTCCACTAAAATCCACATGACCAAATAGCACATGCAGGGGAGACCTGCTCTGAACCCTTCCAGTGAAAAGGGCTGGTATAATTCTTTATAATTAAACTTCTTCTCTAAAAATGAATTTAAACACAAAGCTGTTGAAAGTCAAAGTCAAAAAATTCAGATACAAGGATACCGATCAAGTTTTTCCAGAAGCAGGATATCATAGACAGTATAATTGTGATTTGTACTATATTATAGACTATGATACTCGCCAATGTGCTTATTAAAACAACTCTTAAACATAATAATTTTTTAAAATTTTTATAAGGCCAATGAGGCATTTTTAAGTGTTACATATTTCTTTAAATACTGGTGCAATATAGATTTTACCCTCATTCTATGTCGTTTCACAATGATATTAAGGTTATGTTTAGAAATATTTGTGTTTTAAACTTAAAGATTAAAGTAAAACACTATTTTTTTCTGGAATGTATTTGCAAGATTTTTAAAATAAATTCTTTTGCCAACAACCATCTTTGCTAATAGGCCATTTAATTGTAACTTATAGCAAAACCCAGAGCTAAGAATTATTTTGCATTATACAATAAATTATAGAATAAATATTTCTCAGGGATACTACTAAGTGCTTAAAATGATTTGTGAACTTAATTTCTGAAAATACCATGAATATAAATGTTTTGAACATAAATATTGCCGGGAAAATATAGCACAAAGTCATAATTTGAAGATTACAAGTAAGTAAAAGGCTAAGTTGATATTATAGAGACTCCCATAGATATAGAGAAACTCTTATATGTTCCTATACATCTTATATATAATTTTGCTCCTTCTAAAACACTATACAACTAATCAGTTTCACATTGCGGGCACTGAAACTTTTTCTTCACATAGTCTTCTTAAAAAAATAAAGCTTTCAAAAGCTTCATAAATGAACAAAGGAAAAAAATATTGGAATAGAGAAGGCTTCAAGTTGGAATTTTGATAGCTCAAACAAGGTGTTATATAAAAATGAAAGTAGAATATCAACTAAGAGTAAGGGAATTCTGGGAGAAAATTGCCCACCTGAGAAAATCAAAATTATAGAGTGATTTAAGGTCAATAATAAAAGTTTGCATTTGAGCCTGGCGATTGTGGCTCAGTTGGTTGGAATGTATGTAGCCCCATACATCAAAAGATGACGGGTTCAATTCCGTTCAGGACACACACTCATGTTGCTGGTTAGATCCCCAGTTGGGGCCTGTAGGGGAGGCAGCCAATGGATTTTTCTCTCTCACATTGCTATTTCTCTCTCTCTCTTTTCATCTCTCTATGATTAAAAAGAAAGTTTGCATTTGATTCAGACAGTGGATTTACAGTGACACTACTGAAGCAGTGAGCTGTTTAGCTGTTGTATATGGGACAGCTATGTTAGTAGAGAGTAAAGACTGATTTACTTTTATTATTACCAGAAAAGCACCGATTTGCATCAGAATCAACATAAATTATACAGGTTAAAGAAGTACCTGTGCTTTTTTAAAGGTGACTTTTTCTTTAGAACATAACACAAATTAAAACAGAAACATAACAAGGGAAAGTCCTAAAAAACTTAATTTAAAAAGGAAACCATAGCATTAATTTTCACTAGAGAACAAATATTTCTTTGTTAACCAAGACTGGATTATTCTATTACCTGAACTTATGGAGAGTTGTTTTTCAAAGTAAATTGGAATAATGGAAATTGTACAATTGCTAAAATAGGATATTCTTTATGATATCCCTAAATGTAAGTATAATTCAGTATTATTAATTCAGCATTTTTGTGCCTGTCACAATTGTATACACTAAAGATATAATCATAAATATGAATCCCAGGTAAAATAGATAGTTAAATAATTTTAATGTACTTCAGGTAATAAAATAATATAGTTATTTCTAAGATATTTAGGGGAATCTGAGGAATGTATAATCCTCTCTGAGATGAAAACAGTCAAGGAAGTCATGAAGCTTTAATTATAAGAAAATGACAGATGGTTTTCCAATATACTGTTTCTAGTGTTTTAGTTAGTTTAATTTCAGCACATGGTTTTACCTGAAGGATGTTATTTTATACAACATCGGTAAGTAATAATATTAGATTGAAAGAGAAAATTGTCATTTTTTGTTGTTGATTAAAATGAAATATCAAGCATTTCATGTGATCGGACCTATATATTTCCCCTACTCATGATACTATTAAAAAGTTTGCAGAAGCTTTTTCTACCTTGGAATTTAAAACTTTAACCTTTAATGATTAATATAAGAGCAACTCTAGATCCTTCTTTTTTAAGAAGACTGTTCTGGCAAATATTTCTGTCTGAAATATTTCTGTTCTTTAAGTCTGCAGAACTAATTAGAACCAATAAGGAGTCTAACTGATTAAAATGTGGTTTCTAACAAAAACAAGCAAACAAACAACCAAAGCCCTCATTCCTGCAGCACTGTTCAAGGCCTACATTTCCTGCCAGAGCCAGGGCCCTGTCAGCATTGTTTAAATCTTGGCAAAGTTCAAAAGGAGCTCATCAATGCGCAGTGAGAAATACTGTGCACTACTCATTATCCTGCAGAGCCCCTTTGTTCAAACAGTCAATTTTTATGCTGTTTGTAAGGTTGTGTGGTTGTAATCCCTGGATAACGGCCAGGAATAACCTGAGTAACAAAACAACCAGTGTCTTTCTGTTCTCAAATCAGTCTGTCATTGTGTAAAGAATTTTTTGAATTATGATGTATCTTGTTTCCAGTCAGTGCTTTTATGTTACTCCAAGACCCCAAGTAAATGATGTTTACCTCTATGTATGTGCTAGCGTAGATTCATTCCCATTCATTTTTTAATATAAATTATCTTTTATGATTTGTTATTCAGCTGATGTTGGATGTTCTAATTAGAATATGTAATATTATATAAATAATAACTGTTTTTGATATGCTCTAAGAGTGTCATACTGTCTCTACATAAATCATGGTGCTCTCAACCCAAAGACTTGTGTGCATGCTATAAGCATAACCAATGGATACAGATAGTAGGGGGGTGAGGGCCTATGCTGGGTGAGGGAGTGGGCAGGGAGAGGTCATTGGGGAAGGGAAGGAGACATATGTAATACTTTCAAATTAAAGAATTTAAAAATATATATATAAACTGAAAACTTTTAAAGCAATTGGTACAACATTATAAGTACACACACATTTTTACTATATTTACATATGCATACAGTATGCACTGTGTATGTATGTTTATGAATATATATAAACAGTATACATATGTTATAGATTATATTAAAAACAGTTTTTAAAAGAATAAAAGTATCTGAATAAACTATGAGTCTGTATTGTCAAGGACAATGCCTCGTGTTTAATGGACATACAGATGCATATATTTTTCTGAATAAATGTTTTCAAAATTTCCAGGTAGATAACCAGAATAGGGGTTTATGGCTGATATGGTAACTATATTCTTAAATTTTTGAGGAACCTCCGTACTGTTTTCCTTAGTGGATATACCAGTTTGCATTTCTACCAGCATGGAATGAGGGTTCCATTTTCCCTACAACAGCTCCACACTTGTTACAATTACTTATGTGTTGACAATAGCCATTCTAACAGGTATGAAATGGTATCTCATAGTTTTGATTTGCATTTTCCTAATATCTAGTGAATTTCAGCATCTTTTCATATATCTGTTAGCCATGTGTATGTCTTCTTTAGAAAAGTGTCTGTTCAGATCCTCTGAACATTTTTTTTTTATTGGATTGTGTGTTTGTTGGCTGTTGAGTTGTATGAGTTCTTTATATAGCTTGGATATTAACCCTTGTCATATGTGTTTGAAAATCTCTTCTCCCATTAGCTTGGTTTCTTTTTGTTTTGTTGGCGGTTTCTTTCACTGCGCAGAAGCTTTTTTAGTTTAAATAGTCCTATTTTTGCCTTTACTTCCATTGCTTTTGGGGTCAAATTCTAAAACAAAGGTACACATGTTTAGTACCTTTTTTTTCTTCTATGTAATTTATTGTTTCAGATAATATATTTAGGTTTTTGACCCATTTTGAATTACTTTTTGTACATGAAGGCAAAATGTAGTCTAATTTTATTCTTTCCAATTTTCACAGCACCACTTATTGAAGAAGTGTTCTTTTCTTCAGTGTATGCTTTTAGTTCCTTTGTCAAAAATTATAAATGTGTTGTTTTTTTTCTGGGCTTTCAATTCTGTTTCAATGGTTTGTGTGCCTCTTTTTCTGCCAATACCATGCTGTTTTGATGATCATAGTTCTATAGTATAATTTGATGTCAGATAGTGTGATACCTCTGGCTTCATTCTTATTTTATCCCTCCTCAGAATTGCTTTGGCTACTTGGCTTTTGTGCTCACTAAATCTCTTTGCTCTTTCCCCACTCTGGGCCAAGCCCTGCAGTGAACTCCGGATTGCCTGGCTGCATCTGCGGCTCCTTTGAGCTCTTCTCCCTGTCGCCTCCCCAATTTGCTCTCACTTGTCTACCTTTAGATGTTTCAGTGTGTTTATCTTTCAGGCTTGTTTGTGCATTGAGAAGGTAATCCTTTGTTGAATTATAGCTGTTCAAATTGTTGAAACTTCAAGGGGAGAGACCATTCTTCTGTCCTCCTAAGTTCTCTTTCCTTATAGAAGATGGAGCCATCACTAAGGACTTTAACCTTCTTGCATCATTCACTCAGGGGACCTCTCAGCCCCATAGTATTTATATATGACTATAATGACATCATAATCATTATCATGACCCAAAGTACACTAACTCTTAGATCAATTCAGAAATGCAACTCTTTTCCTTCATGTTTCTTTCCCCCCCTCCAAATACACTTGGTTTTGGCCCTCTGAAACCCACAAGTTGTTTAATGATTTGTTTCTTTATATTAATTGTCTCCTTTCTTCATATTTCTCCATATTCAGCTTCCTGTCTATGGATTTATTACTACAGCCACACTCTTCTGATACCAAATTTATTTTCTTCTGTTTTTTTATAGCTTTTTCCCTCCTCAAAATGTATTAATATTAGTATTGTCTTCACTGTATCTGACTTAGAAGAATAAATTCAGATGGAGAAAACCCAGCAGTTGTGATAAGTGGAACCGCTATAAACTGATAATAAGCTGCCAACCTTTCCGTAGCTGCTAGAAACTCTAGTCATTACACTCCCTTATATTCTGCAACCCTGTTTTCAAATGTTTGTTTCTACTTCTCAAGTCTTAAAGTCTAACTTGCTTCTTATCTTGGAAACCTGTTCTGCTTCCAAGAGAAGTAGCAATCCCTAAAGGAGAATGTCCTACCTCAATTTTCCACTATCAATTTGACCAGCACTGCTTCATTGGCACCTGTTCTTTCACCTTCTCTTCTAAGTTTAATGGAGAAATTGGCACTTCTCCTGCTTACAGATATTCTTTTCCATTCCAATTATCTATTCAGAAATTTTTAGACAACTGTCTTTTTCTCTGCTTCAGACATTAAAGCTTTGGTCTCCTGATCCTTTTCCATTTGTATTTTTAAAAATTATGATTTATCAATTAAAAAAATATTTTCAACCTCTAACCACAGTTTTCAATTCCTCTGAGGCAAACTTGTTTACCCAATTGGCTGCACTAGGTATACCATTGGCTCACATATTTTCCATGATAAATTTTAAACTAACATGTCATCAAGAATTGCTCTTATTGCCCTAAACAGTTTGGCTCAGGGATAGAGTGTGTGCCTATGGACTGAAGGGTCCCAGGTTCGATACTGGTCTAGGGCATGTACTTTGGTTGCAGGCCCATCCCCAGCAGGGGGTGTGCAGGAGGCAGCTGGTCAATGTTTCTCTCTCATCGATGTTTCTAACTCTCTCCCTTCCTCTCTGTGAAAAATCAATAAAATATATTTTTAAAAGAATCTGATCTTATTGATTTGTTTGACTTATAAAATACAGTAGATATTTGTCAGGCTTTATCTTACAGGATTTTTTAAAAACATTTTATTGATTTTTTTACAGAGGGGAAGGAAGAGGGATAGAAAGTTAGAAACATCGATGAGAGAAGAACATTGATCAGCTGCCTTCTGCACACACCCCCACTTGGGATGTGCCCACAACTAAGGTACATGCCCTTGACCAGAATCAAACCCGGTACTCTTGAGTCCACAGGCTAATGCTCTATCTATTGAGCCAAACCGATTTCGGCATCTTACAGGATCTTAAGGGGCTATTTTCTCAACTCACTACTCTGTCCTAGGAGCACTCTTTCACTGTTTCCCATTACCATTCTCCTCATTTTTCAGGTGCTTGTCTTAGGTCACCACTTCCCAGTTCTATTTGTTACCTTTATGTATTCTGACTTTTAACTACTAGGAGGAGGAGTTTATATTATAATTAGAAATAATACTGTCTTATTTCTTGTCAGATACTGTAGTAACTTCAAACTTGACAGACTCTTCTTTAATGAATACCCTTAACAAAATCCATTCTAAAAACATAGAATAAGCCTGACAAAAACTATGAGCCTTGAGGCTCCTGATTCAAAAGTAGTGTGTGCTGACCTAGAATTATGCATGAGTTAAAAGTGCTCCATGTGAAATTCAGCTGGCAATGAGAATGGGATATAGACAGAGACATAGAATTCTGGAAGATTGAGACCAAGAGCTAAATGATATAGGTTTGAATATATAAAACCAATCCTTGGACTCTGGTAGTGAATGCTCTTACCCAAATGGTGGACAGGGGGGCAGAGTAGGGACTCATTATCCTGTTAATGAATGTTTAGAAGCTAAGCAGCAAGAAGTGGTATTGAGGTCCACTGTCCAAATAGTGAATTGATCAGGTAAAAGTTATATACCCTTCTATGGAAACAAATTGTGACTGCTGATTGGAAAGTCTGAGTCACTAGAATCTATGCTTATTAGCTGCTATATTGGTCTTTCTTACTCATAGTTTAATTCTCAAGTATTCCATGAATTTTCTCCTAACCCATTCCATTGATCTCTTCCTCATACAATTCATTGTATTCTTATGGGTATTTATTGCTATAGGGAATTTTATATAAGCTTTGGGAGGGATTACATTTAAATGTCTTTGCATCTCCACACTGCTTAGTCTACCAGTAAATATGGATTGATAGGTCCTATCATATTATTTCATAGTTGAGAAAATGCAAGGTTATTTTATTTTACTATTTATGTAACTTTTTTTAAACTAGTGAAAGAAAAGTATCATGGGCATAGAATATTTTTATAATATAGTATTTGTTGCAATTTTTTTATTTTTACATTTATAGGAAGATAAATGGATTGATTATCGCTTTCTCTTAATCCTGTAAAACTGCCTAAATTTATATTTAAAAAAAGGTAAGAATTGGTAGCCTTGAAATATAGCAGTATTTTCTCCAGTATGTTACTGGTGTTTATATTGGATATCAAAGGTTCTATCTGGAATTCGTATGAAAGCAGCTAAAATTTGGCTGCTTTTCAGGATAACTTTTATCTTGAAGACCCTTTATTATTGCATCCAGTTTTCTACTATCAAAAACTATCACAACAGTTGCATTTAGTATTAGAAAAATTTTCTTTGCTGTTTTCATCTTTGTTTTTTAACATTTATATTCAGATTCACCTGTGAGTTATTCAAGTATTCTTAAATATATGGTGATATATTATTAAAATCAAATAAAGAAATACTATAGACTCAATTTTTAATAACCAAGTATAGAAGTGACCTCAACTCAGTTATTATACTTGAATTATTCAAATATGCTAAGATGAAATTGCTATTTCTCAATGACATTGCCAGGATGCAGTGACTTTGTTCTTGTTAAGAGAAGATCTTTGTAGGCACTGATGGTCAGATAGGCAATATAGGAGTATGGTCATGTACAGATTCAGAAATACTGTGCACAGTTTCTTCCGTTCATTTTCTTTTCTTTCTATTATCTATACTAATAAAAGGGTGATAAGTACTTTGTCAGTACACCCTCACAGTAACAACCAAAGAGCAGACTGCATGGGACGACAAGGCCGGCAGGGGAATTAGTGAGGGATGACCAAACGACTGAACAGCAGGCTGCGTGGGGTGACCAGGATGGCAGGGGGCTCAGTAAGGGGCAACCAGGCTGGCAGAAGGGGACATTGAGGGGCAACCAGGCCAGCAGGGGGGGCGGGCATTTGGTGGCAGCCAGGCCAGCAGGGGAGCAGTTGGAGGTGACCAGGCCAGCAGGGGGGCAGTTGGAGGTGACCAGGCCTGCAGGGGGTCAGTTAGGTGTCATCAGGCAGGCAGGCAGGCAGGTGAGCAGTTAGGAGCCAATAGTCTTGGATTGTGAGAGGGATGTCCCAGATTGGAGAAGGTGCAGGATGGGCTGAGGGGAACCCCCCTTCCCTGTGCACAGATTATGTGCACCGGGCCTCTAGTTATTTATATAATGCTAAGTTATCAGATCATGGAAATATTATTTATCTTAAATATTTAACGGGTTGTAATATTTTACCAAATTCTAAGGCACAATTAATTTTCTTGCAGTTGAATTTTAACAAATTAATTTAAAGAGATCGCACTTATAGGGTAAAGATAAAGAATAAATAACAATGCTATTTCATTGTTGTGTGAAAATATACTGAGACTGAAATGAGAGGTGCAATAATACAAAGTTTCTCTTCTAAATCTGTCATCTTTTGTTTAAGATTGGAGTATGCTTTCATGTAGAGTTTCATACTTCGGTGAGATTTTTCTGGAGAAGATCAATAGGATGATGAAACTGGGAGGTGATGGGAGGATTAGGCATGTGTGCTGCACCCCTCGCATACTCAGCTCATTCACACGCAGAACCTTTGTAGCTCACAAGGCCCTCTGCCAAGACTGTTCTGTTCAGACCTCACAGGGCCTTCCCTCTGACCTTAGAAGTCTCAACTCAGTGCCAGGACCTTGGAGAGGTCGTCTTTCTCCATCTTATTAAAAAATAGTGGCCTCCTTTTCTCCCTTAGTCACATTCTGATTCTCTTACCATGCTTTATTGTCCTTCATAACACACCTTACTACCAGAAATCGCATCTTCTATTTTTTTTTTCATGCTTAGTGTCTGTCCCTTCATTTTATCGTTGTAGTGTTATGAGCATCTAGAACAGCCCTTATTAGAGAGCAATCATTCAGGAATAAATGTTTGTTTAATAAATTGGTGAATTGTGCAATGATAAATGAATAAGTAAATGAATGACTTTAAATAGGAGGGGACATTTTACATATTCTCCCTCAGACCTTAATTTTTTCTAAACAAAGATTGAGTAGTTGTATTTAAACCTTTATAAAACTTAATAGAAAAGTGCAGATTCAGGGAATTTTATTAGTTATAGGAATCAGAGAAAACATGTTACAAAATATTTTTGTTAGAGAATTAATTTAAATGCCTGTGTCCTATACTTTGCCTTAGGCCTAGGGCATAGTTAAACTTTGTTAATACTTTGACAAGAAAATTTTGTTATAGTGAGGAATGTTCTAAATAATATTGTTCTGAACTCAATTTTAAAATTATTCTCTGTTAGCTAATCTTCTGTTTTTAAATAAACTGATCATAATAATAATTTATATCATTGATTATTTATAACTGTTATAATTCATCTATTATTTTAAAATAGATCCTGGAAATGCAATGTGCTTAATCCATTATCCTTTGAAGAATGATATATCAGATCAGAATTATAAGTTCACAATTCCATTAAGAAGGTTTCTTGTACAATAGTTCATAGTCATTCATCATAGTGCTAGTAATTGTTTCTTGGTCCACTGGTTGTGTGCCCATAGCATTTAAATGGAGAAATGAAAAAAGGCTTAGCAGAAAATATATTGAAGAAATAACAGCTTAAATCAGTAACAAGAAAGTCTGTGAAAGTTTCATGGTTTCAATAAATAATCTGACTTTTTAAGTAATATTTTAAATTTCTTCTAATTTTTATTTTGAATCTTTGCATATAAATTTGTTTCAAAGAAGCCATCTATCATGTATCTCTTCTAAAGTACATGCTTGATAAATACATATTTTAAAGTTTGAATAGTATTGTGTATATTTCCTTATTTTTCATGTAGGTTTAAATATAAGGATCACTATACATATACTAATGAAAGCCTAGGTGGCCCTTGTGCCCTCACACATGACGTTATCACAAGAGGGCCACCACAAGATGGCCATGTGCACTGTGGAGGCGGGGCCCAGTGGTTGCTTCCTGGTGAGGCCTGAGGGTCCTGCAGTTCTGTGTGGCATGGAGGAAGCCTGTCTCGCTGTCTCCACCACCTTGAGTGGAGGAGGTGGGTCCAACGAAGGAGGCAGGTCGTGACAGGGGAGGGCAGTTGTGGGCAATCAGGCAGGCAGGGAAGGGCAGTTGTGAGCGATTGGGCTGGCAGAGGAGGGTAGTTGGGGGCGACCGAGCCTGCGGGGGAGGGCATTTGGGAGTGAGCTGGCCCGAAGAACAGACTCTAGTTGGACAAGAATGAAAGCAAACCATTTAGGAGGTCTTGTTAAGAGTCCAGGAGGTATAAAGATGTGACTAGGTAGATAGTGCTAGAGATTGTTTGCCATACGTACAAAGAGTGAACTATGTTTCCTAAAAGTGCACACAGAGGCAAAGCATTTGTTCACATTATATATTGCAAAGAGTTTAGGAAGGTGTGATCTCACATACAAGTGATATTAATATGTATAATTAACCTGGTTAAATATCTTGAGTTAAAATATTTCCAATTTATCCATATGCAGTTTCTACCTTAATTATTTTACCCACTTAAGGATTTCAAAACATAATAGGAAAGAAAACAATACATAGAACTGGGTTTTTGTTAAATTATAAGAACTTACAGAAGGATACATGAGTGGTTTCCTGGACCAGATCAAAAATAATGTTATTATGTTCTCTGATTATTAGGACTTCATAAATGTTCTCAATATGATCAAATTTGGAGTTACTGTGCTATTCATTAAGATATGCTTTTATCTATTTTTGTATTAGAGAATTGAATAACAGATCAAAATGTAAAGTTATCATTTTTCAATGAGACTTTAATCAAATGATTGCCATTAGCTATCTAACTCCATAAAAAGAATTATTTTGTTTTCCCTAGACAGTTAGTTCACTAGAAATTGTATTACTGCGCCAATAAATCTTACTTCTAGAGTAAGGTCAGAAAAAGAGTTTAATGTAAAAATTATCTGAGTGATTCTCTTAGAAAATTTTAGTAAATTAAATGGAAACTGTATTCAGCAAATATTTACTAAGCAGTTCCTAAGTGTCAGATTTTGTCTAGGGCCTAAAGGATGTTAAAATGGTTATGATCATAGGCCTGCATAAGACAATTTGGAAGAGTTTCACATATAATGATAGAATATTACATCAATACTTATTAAATTAATAATGTAGTTACTTCCTTGACATCTTTGTGAAATTTCCAGGGAGAAATACTTTGCCATTCCCTTTAGTTCAGAGCTCTGTGCTTTGATTGAAGGGAATGCCTGTAGGTGTCAAAGAGATTACACTCTTATAGAAACAGAAACAAGACAATTACAACGATATATACATTCAAACCTTTCAGATCATATTAGTTGAGTTAAATGTGAAAACAAATCAGCAATAACATAAAGTATTGTTAACAGGTTCAGTTACATGTTTAAGTTTACAAAGGCAATAAAATACATTTAGAAGAAATTAATATTTATAGAATGTTCAGGAAAGGTTCACAAGAAAAAAAAAAAAAACCACAGAGATGTGTCTCATAGAATTTGTATAGTGACAAAAAGGAAAGATTATTTGGGGCTGGGAAACACAGAAGTAGTGTAGCAGAACAAATGGTTATGATGCATTTGAATGAATATACAAAAAAAATAGTGGGAAATGAGTATACTTAAGTCATCTTTGGATCAATACATTTTAAAATATATTTGTATTGATTTTCTGCTAGAGGAAGGGAGATGGAGAGAGAGAAACATCAATGATGATAGAATATCAGCCGCCTCTCAAATGACCCCCACAATGGGGATTGAGCCTGCAACCCTGGCATGTGTCCTGACTAAAATCCAATAGTGACCACTAAGCAATGCTGTCTGGGCGCCATGCTTTTTAAAACTCTCACCACTGCTTTTTCACCTAGAAAAAGGAAGTCACATTACAAATCTGGCAGAGCTGCTTTGAAGATTAATGGAAGTGATTTGGTCAAAGAATATAACTCAGTCTTGACCCCTAATGGCCACATTTAATGCTGCCTACTACTACTTTGATATTTCTTTTGCCTGCTGCTGCCACCCTACCAATTCAAACCTTTGTCAGCTCAGACTCTTTCTTGAAGCTGCACCACTAGTAAAATAGGTAGAATGATTTGGTAAATCCTTTGCTAACTCAGTCAGGTAGAGGTGAGCTTTCCCTTTTCTTTGTACTAGTCATATGACATAACAATTTACGTACATTTATGTTTCTTTTGCTGAAATAGATTTTAAAACAATTTTGACCCCTAGCTTCTACTAATACAACATTACTTTATTCCTTAAAATAATAAAATCAATTACTGACTACATTTTCATAAAGTCATAACCTGTATCTACAAAGATTAAAAACTTCTTGAATCATTTCATTTTACCATCAGGCTCTTTTCTTCCATTGCTCAGCCTTTAATAATATGAATTTTGATGAGAAAATACCACATCTATCATTATAAACATCTTTATTATAATGACATTTTGATTAGATTTCAAGATGATTATATTATTGGTAGACTTGTAAAGAAGTTAGATCTTATTTATGGAGAATGCTATTATGTATAAGTAAATACTCATATTTTCTGCTGCAAGATAATCCTGAAGATTGTTTACATGGATTTAAAAAACATGTTTGATGTGCAATTAGAGGCTGATTATTTTTAACAATTAATGTTTAATAAGTTTATGTGTTTTGCTATTACTAATGACAACTAAGTTCTCATTAATTAATCCACATAACTCATTAAATCCCACTGATTGGGGATGTTGTTAAAACAACCAATTGTAGTTTTTTTTAAATTAATAGACATGCTTTAGAGAGGTTTTAGGTTTACATAAAAATTGTGCAATAATAGAATTTCCATGTACCTTCTCCCATCCTACCACCCTCCTCTCTCTAGTTTCTCTTATTAACTGCTTCGATTAGCGTAGTACTTTTGTTACATTTGATGACCACCATTTATACATTATTATTGGCTGACATCTATAGTTTACGTTAGAATCCATTCTTTGTGATACTCAGTTTTATGGGTAGAGTGTTATGTGCCCACCATTGGCGTTTTAGCAGAATAGTTTCACTGCCCTAAAAATGTTATATGTTCCTTCTATTCATTCTTTCCCTGTTGTCTTGAAACTTTGGCAACCACAGGTCTTTTTACTCTCCATGGTTTGGCCTTTTCCAAAATGTCATGTAGTTGGAACCATTCTCTATAAAACTTTTACAGACTGATAGCTTTCACTTAGTCACATAGCATTTAAGGTTCTCCCATGTCTTTGATGGCTTGATAGCTCAATTCTTTTTATTGCATATGAGTGGTTCCTCTTTCTGCTACACACTCAGGAATGCACACAAATATGTACCCAAAGTAACAGTATTAACAAACCTAGAAACTTAGGAAAGTTCCTTCTACAATTCCTCCAACAATTTCTGACCCAAGGAAAAAATAGAGGCCCACTTTTATTCTTTGATATGTCTTTCTTTAGCTCTCTACCATGAGCATTTCTATATTGTCTGAAAACTCAGTATGTTTACAAAAATAAATGGAAAGTAGAAATATAATTTCTCATCATAGATGGAATAGATGCCTTTGTTATTTTAAAATATTTTAATTATTTCTTTCATATATTAGAGCTTAAGTTCATCCCTGACAGATGGTTATAACATAATGAGTGAAAAACATTAGTAATTTAACATATTTAAGCTACCGTGGAAAATTAGAGACTTCGTGAAAATTGAAAAACTCATTTCCTAATGCGATTTAGATTTAGGCAAGGCTGCAAGGATTTTCATTAAATAATATAAAAACAAATTAGAGGGATAGAAAGAAAACTCAGGGACAGTAAACAACATCACATTAAAATATGATTTCACAATGTTAACTATTTAAAGACCAAATGCTTTCAACTGCACTTTTTCTTGTTAAGACAAAAGATGTTTATTATCAGCTAAATGATTTTAGGTAGCTATTATTATAAGCTTTTAGAATTTGACCAACATATTTGCAAAATTATAATTGACTAGAGGCCAGGAACATGAATTGGTGCGTGGGTGGAGTCAGACCGGCCCACCCTTATTGGGTCTGATCAGATAGGCTGGCCCGAGGGAGGGGCCGATGGCTGTTGGCCAGCTGGCCCCACCCCTGGTCAAACTCCTAGTGGAGGGGGCAATTTGCATATTACGTTATATAGGATATTAAATGACTTTTGAAGTTGAGATTTAAAGTCAGTATATTTTAGTGGTGTAATAATTCCGGTACTGAAGGTACAATTGTTTCTTCAGCATTTTCATCATAAAGTTTTTTTCTTTCCCTTTATACTTGCAATAAATCTTGGTGTGCTAATCCAGATGCACGTAGAAATGAGTAGCAGAGGAAAGCAGTGAGGAATGTTTTACATGTTAATGTAATCTTTACTGAGACAATTGTCAAATGTAAAGTCTTTGTTTTACTTTGGTTACTGGCTTCTTTCTTGTGACTTAGAATTTTTCTTTTTCTTTTTTATGTTTCTCTCTACAGAAAGCTGACCTTGCAGTTGCTCCACTGGCTATTACCTACGTTCGAGAGAAGGTCATCGACTTTTCCAAGCCCTTTATGACACTTGGAATAAGTATTTTGTACCGCAAGCCCAACGGTACAAACCCAGGCGTCTTCTCCTTCCTGAATCCTCTCTCCCCTGATATCTGGATGTATATTCTGCTGGCTTACTTGGGTGTCAGTTGTGTGCTCTTTGTCATAGCCAGGTAACATGCTCGCTTTTGTGATTTTTTTGGCAATTGTTACCTCTTTTTTCTAACTAATAATTGTCAAAAGTCACAATAAGTTTTCTTTTTACTTCCCAATGGGGTGCTGAAGAATAATGAGCTTTAAAATGTCATATAACTTATTAAAATGTTCTAGGATATCTTTTGGGGCAGAAAGAATGCTGGTTGTGTCAATAAGCTATAATTGTGGTAGAGTTTACTCTTTTTCATCAAAATCTAAAAGAAGTCCTAATTACCAGGATATAAAAATAATTTCTTCATTCTGAAGATTTCTCTTGAATCAGACAGCAAAATATTAGTATGTTTTACTAATTTGAATTATTAAATCATTCATAAAAAAATGGTAAAATTTAAAAGGAAGCTTTTTGGTCTTTTCAATCCACGATATAGCTTAGTTGAGGTGGCTTTTGCTTCTATATTGTTATTTTGGAGGTGGAAATTTAATAATTTCTCATTTGTACTTACCTTACTATCACATTTTTAACAACTAGATAATTTCAATATGATTTAGTTTTCTTTTGTCTTCATTAAGAACATAAAACCATCCCTCAGGACTCAGAACATTATGAACTTGAAATGAACTTGAAAGTCACATATTCATTATAAACGTTGAATTTTTATATTTTAGTGCATATCAGAAAAATAGCTCTAAATCCAACATGAGTTAGAAATCAACTACAGATCTTTCATGTTGATAAGTTTGATAATGTAAAACTATAAATGTGCTTTCTTCTATCATTAAAATTAAATATGTATTTTTATACATATTTTATTTATTTTTTTTACAGAAAGGAATGGAGAGAGATAGTTAGAAACATCAATGAGAGAGAAACATCGATCAGCTGCCTCCTGCATACCTCCTTCTGGGGATGCACCCTCAACCCTTGACCAGAATCGAACCTGGACCTTTTGGTCCGCAGGCCAACACTCTATCCACTGAGCCAAACCGGTTTCAGCTAAATATGTATTTTTAAGTTAACATTAAATAGGTACTGCCAATTAAGTTAACACTAAGGATATTTATCTTTCTTTGAACTTATTAATTTTACAATGAAGCGATATCAATTTTTCCAGCAGTAAAAACATTTTGTTTACACAATAAAAAAGAAAATAAAATTAGTTATAGAAGTAGCATAATATTCTTATATATTTTTACATTTCTTTTTATAGTTATACACAAATATTTTATTTATTTACAGATAAATATTATACAAATGTATATTTCACCTAATTGGTTCACTATGAATACTTGAGTCCTTCAGACAATTATCACTTACCTTTGACTGAAAATGTGCATTGGAATCATTTATACATATAACTTCTATAGCTGTACAGTACAAATTGTTAACAATTTTATTTGAATTTTCAGTTCCTGAAATGGAGAAATTAGAGTATCAAATTCTTAAGCTTTGAGCTTTAGTTTTTTCTATGTCTTTTGAAAATAAAATAGCCTTCTCATTTTTAAGCATCTTTGGTCAAAGTATATCATTTTTATAGTGACTAACATGAATTATCTTGTTTCATATGTATTCAGGATACATATGAGTTCAAGGATTTCAGTTTAAACTCTTCAATGGCTAAAGATCACTAAAACCTGTCCACAGGACAACAAAAAAATAAATACTGCAAAGTATAAAAAAACAAAAACAAAAAAAAACAAAGTATAGAAAAAAATCTGCAAGTAACACCTGTTTCTATTATATAAGAAATAGTTATATATTCTATATTAAATAATAAATAATATTAGACATATTTGGTAAAATAATATATAAATAAAAATAAACTATAGATTTTTCTCAGAATATTTTGTTCAATTCTCAATATTAAATACTTTGAAGATTGCCAAGTTTTTGTAAATGTAGTAAAATCTTAGATTAAAAGAAAATTTCTAAGAGTCCTTTTAAATTCTAAACTAAACCTCCAAATCAAATGAATTTGTATAATTAAAATCCATTCTGACATGGTACTGAATTCTTGCTACAATGGAAGAAGTTCATGATGTGCAAATAAAGAAAAAATTCCTATTTAAAATTTTAGAACTTAATTACCTTTTTAGAAGGTAATTTAGAACTTGGCCTTGAATGAAATTTATAAAATATTTACCTAAACATTTACCTAAATAAGTAAAAATTTACCTATTTTTATGAATGCCATATTTAAATATATATATTTAAAATTATAAAATTTAAAATATATTTAAATATTTAAAAATTACTTGTATCATATTTCAGTGGAGAGAAATGCACAAATGATAAAAAAAATAACAATTCTGCAAATTGTTAGTTATCATTAGAATGCCAGATTTTAGGTTTATTGAATCATCTGCTATATCACAGTATTAACAATACTAATTTTATGATAAATTAAGAACTGATCAAATTGTTAGAATTTATGTTTTTAAAACTTGGATTTAAAAGTTGATTGTGACTGATAACTTTGTAAAATTTCCCATCGCTATTATCATTTTATATGGAAAAGATAATCCTAAAAAATACTTAACACATGCTCTAAATTTTTAAATCAGTATTGAAGATAGATGGTTTTATTTGTTTTTCTTGGGTATGGTTTTATAATCTATGTTCCCTTGCAAACAGTGCATTATTGATTATAGCATAATGACATAACCAGCATGCTTATCTGAAGAAGCTAAATAAGTTTAGGAGTAAAGATGAACCTGGGATACTGCGTTCTAGACATAGAATGGCCTTATCCAGGTGTCCTAGCAATAGCTCTTAGCTGGCAGAGGATTAGAAAGAAATCTTGCCCGTTATGGGCTTGTAGCTATTGTATTTGCCCCTAAACACTTCCCTCTTTCTACTCTTTTTTCTTTGAGCTAGGTATATTAGTATAAAAATGTCAGTTAATCGTATAAAAACTGGTCAGGGAAACCACCCTTTACACTAACAATGAGAGGTATTTTTCACCTTGCTTCAAATATTTTCTTTAAGAAAGAACAGATGCTATTGATACAATAGAAACTATTTGTATGGTGAGTCAATTTAAATTCCCATAATATTAGCAATTTTTAAAATATTTTAGCTATAATTGTCCGTAAGGCAAACAGAACTGTTCTGAAATACATGTAAATCTTGGTTTATGGTTCTTGGTAGTTTGTTATATGGAGTTGAATAACTAAGGACCATTCTTAAAATAAGGGAATAATAGTACCCTAGTTTCCCTCCAACAGGATTGATGTAACCTTAATAATTATCCAATGAGTATATGAGAACATTGCATATTTTATTCTAAGGTTGGAATTAAAAAAAAAAGCAAATAAACTCTGGAAAAGAAAAATAATACTATATTAAATTTTGTAGTAAAGATATCATTAACAGAAATTTCTTACATTATTAAATGAACAAATGGATATGGTCAAAATAGGAAAAAGTAAGAAAAAGGTAATCAACATTGACTAACCTGGCCTTCTTAGGAAGAATAGCACATTAAACCAATATTTAATGTGTCAAATACATAAGATTAGTTTTTTTAAGTAAAAAAAGAATATACAAATTTCTTATGTACTTTTGCATTTACTTGCTTTGCATTTTTTCAGAACATTGGAATGCTATTTATAACTGCACTGGGTCATAGAGGAAGTTATCCTTAGAATCTGCTGGAGGTTTTACTATTACTGTGAACACCAGGACAGTTTTGACATATGTTTTGGCTCCAACATGGTCTGTGCTCACAAGTTGACGAGGCTATTATTGCCTTACTGAGAGTCCTTACACTTGTAAAAGTATTCTGTATTTCTCTGGGCACTCAGAAGTAAAGATGTTCTAAACATAGTTTTTTTTTTTTTTTTTTTGATGGTTTAACCAAATTCAGAAAACCGTGTCCAAAGTGCTTGCATTAACAGCTTTGATCTTGGCTCCTGACTAATGTGCAATAGCTTTTATATTCCTGTCACAATGATGGGTGACATTTAATGTACGGTGAAGGGCAACAATGAATTATTATGCACTTGGAAATGGATTACTGTTTTGGTGGGATGTTCAATGTTAAACTAATCTGCTGTCAAAAAGACAATTGTCACCCTGAAATGAAATGCCATGCCAATTTTGTTGTGTGCCTTTGTCACCAACTTGCCCACCTTTTACTGTAACACCATTTCAGTTTTACCTTTCCATATGTAATTTTAAATGTATGTTACGTTTATTTTTTTAGCCTTTTTTTTTGTTTTTGTTTTTTGTTTTTTTGTTTTTTTGTTTTTTTGTTTTTTTGTTAACTAAATCACAGGGAAGCTTATCTGCTGTGCCTCTTCCCATTTGACCATTTCTCTGAAATTTAATGAAAATTTGTTTTAAATCATACTATTTTGCTAATATGCCTTTTACACATATAAAGTGATTGTTAACGTTGACTACATTAACAAATATTTCAATTATGGACCTAAAAGTCAACATTGATTAAAAAGAAATTCACTTTGAAAAATGTTTATGCAAAGGATAAGATTACTTCTACCTTAAGAGTTTTCTTCCACAATTGTTATTTGGCAAACCTATTGTAGAATGATTTACTAAAAGTATTATTACTACTTTTAGTAATTTCTGTGATTACAAAGGAGACAAAGAGTCACTAACGCAGAACATAATTCTTAGCTGGTGTAATCAGTAGAGCCAAACTAATTGAAACTAAGGTGTTCAGTGACTTCTTTTCAGGTCTGGTGAATATGGAATTGGAATAATTGAGGCAGTTGAGATTTTAACTGAAATTATATATATAGGGGAAAGAAGAGAATCTCAATTATCATAAAAGAAGATGCGCTTATTTTTTGCATATCAATTTTATATTTTATTAAACATTTGAAAGATTTGAGGAAAATTAGTAAAAAATGCAACTTAAAATTAAAGTGCTTTTTTCTATAATCTGTAACTAAATGCTTCTTGACATATTCTTCTAAAGATAATTGTACTTGAGTGTCTTTTAAAAATATGCACCTCTTTCCAAATTATTTTCACAAATATATTTTATTATTAGGACAAACTTAGAGGCAAAAGCAGAAGTTTGATAGTCCATTTTTATTTTTCATATTCTGTGGATAAAATACTTAACTCTGTCTTTCCTTGCCTCCATCACCAAATTTATTTCAGATTTCTAAATGCGAAAAAGCTGCCTGTTTAGTCATTACAAATGGATTCACCCACTCAACAAATATATTGACCAATCAGTTTCTGGGAACTATAGTCACCCTATGATCATTTATTTAAATTTAAAAGTCTTACAATGTCTAACTCAGTAAATCACAAATACTAATTTTAATAAATTACAGTAGCTCAGTAAATCACAGATACTAATTTTAATAAGTTACAGTCTATAGATTCACATTAAGAAACTCAAGAATGCTAAAAACTTGAATGATTATTATATTATATTTGCTACCAAAATATGGCACCTCTATATTGAAGGAATCCTTTATGGAACATGTAATTACATTTTACACACATATTTCCTAATAAGAAACAGTAATTTTGTAAGTAATTAATTTTTTATTTGGAAAAGTGATATAGTAGCTACTCTGACAGTATATGTCTCATATATTTCTAATTAAGGTTGAAAACTAATATGACAAAAACAATACTGTGAATTACTTGTTTTACTTCCTTTTTTAGTTCTTCCTTCTTTAAAATTTTTCTTTCTTTCTTTCTTTCTTTCTTTCTTTATTTATTTTGCTATATGGGGAAAAATTATTTGAGGTGATTCTTAAGAACCAATAAGATTTTGAGAACCAAGCATTTTTCACCAAGTGATCTGCTTATTCTCCCATATTTTGCAATATCTCCATAGCTATGTCTCTCATAGCCGCAGAACACTGAATTGTGTGCCGGAAGCCATCTCCCTAGCTTGTTTTGTCTGTGCTAATTACGAAAACAAAACTGCACTTCCGTTTTTCTATAACTGCCAGGAAAATGACTCCCTTGGACTTTTGGGGTGGTTGTCAGTCACCTAGGAAAGGTCTTCAAATTTCTAAACTACCCCAGGAAAGTCAGTGTCCTTTAAAAAAAAGTGACCAGTTTCTTTATGAAATGTTTTAATTTACAATGTCTATTCAGGTGAGGCAAAAGCTTTTTATATAAGCATACACCTCGAAATCTGTGGAGTCTGTGCAAGAAGCCAGTGCAACGAAGAAAACAAGGAAATACATAAGTGTTCACTAGGGGTTTTGTTTGTTTGTTTTATTTCTATGTGTTTTTTGTACAACAATAGAGTGTGCTGCTCACAAAAAGGAAGTTGTCTTGAGAAATGTATAGAAATAGGTCAGGTTTTTTTTTTCTTTTGATGGTAAGCATGATGCCTTAATTAGTAAAATTTTTATTTAAATGAAGCTGACTTTATGCTGTAGATTCTTGGATGTAGGAGTTCTTTCAAATGGATGTTTTCCTATAGTCTTATACTGGGCTGGTGGGTCCAAGTCACTGAGTAAGAAGAGGAAGAAAACTGATCCATACTGCTTGTCAACAATAGCCGGGTTATATTTGAGGATCATGGAGAGATTAGCTTCTTTTTTCAGTAACACTATGTTTGTTTGTTTTTATCACCATTTATCCCTCCTTTATCCTCTCCAGGCTCCCCAACCCCATTTCCCTCTGCTAATGACCATATTGTTGTTTGTCTATGAGGCTTTTTTATTTGTTTTTGTTTGTTTGTTTTGTTATCTTAATCCCTTCACCCTTTTCACCCAGCTCTCTTATTCCCTCCCCTTTTCCCTCCAACAGCTACAAGTCTGTTCCTATTTTGTTCATTAGTTTATTTTGTTCAATAGATTCCACATGTAAGTGAAGTCATATGGTATTTGGCTTTCTCTGACTAGCTTATTTCAATTAGCACAATACTCTCCAGATCCATCTCAACAAAAGGTTATGGGTGGTTATAAGGAACAAATAAATATACACCCCTCACTTCCTATCCCTCTCCCCTCCTCCCCCCCACAAACACCCCCATACCTCTGGCAAATGAGATTAGAGATATTTTGCTTTGTTTGATGCTATTATTGTTATACTTTTACAATTCTAACTTATTAGGGGAGAAAGGTTCTAAAGAAAATAAAACCTATTTAGAAGAAAACAGAAAACAAACTTAGGAAAGAAACTTGTATCAGCTTGTTTCTTTTTTACTATAATGTTTAATTCACAATCCACTTTTTTCTTATAAGATTTTAGGGGAAAATTGTCGGCTTCCTTTCTTTTTTTTTTTTTTAAAGTAAATCTTTATTAACTATTTATACTACCTGTTAGCCATATATTATATAATAACAGATGATAATAGACTCACCTAAGTTAGCTATACATCTAAAGTATGCATTTCTCTTTAGATCTGCAAATAAGGGAGTTTAAAAAATATTCTCAATTGCTGAGTTACTTAGCAAGCCACACATAGCAGATTTGCCTTATAAAGCCAATGCTAATTTTCCTCCCTTGAAAATTACTGGCAGCAGATATTATAAGTACATTGTGAAATTTTTTAGGAGACTCAAATGCTATAATTTATATTGCTTTGATTTTTTTCATGATTCACTGATGTGGAGAAATATCATCAATATTAAATGAAAATATATGGATGTGATTCTTAGTGGTAATTTATGACTTTATTTCTTCATGCTATGTAAAATAACACACTCTATCCAAATAATTAATGAGTAGGAGATTATAGTGTCACCAACCAGTATAACTTCATTCATTAGAGCATGTCACAATACCTTAATTGCTATAATTTTTTACATTTCATTACATAATTACATCATTCAATTTAAATTGTTTTCATATCAATCCTGTTGGGTGTATAAACTTTTATTAGGAAAAATGTCATTGTTCTCTCAAATAACAATAGGAATTTCAATATAATATTAGGGTAGAAAAAGCTTGATAGCATCCAAATTCTATGTAAATAGGGTTAGTAAAATAAATGATAACAGAAACTATTACAGTGATTTTCAACACTAAAATGTGAACTTATCTCTATTTGAATTATGCTAATTTAAACCTATTATTAAAATTTCATTTAAAATCCAGAAATAAACAATTTTATGACAAAACTATATTGTTAGTATAACAATCTTTAGTATAAGACTATAGTAATTCTTTCTGTTTTGCCTAATATACATTGGGTTAAAAGATAATTTTATTTTCAATACCTTATTTATACAAAATAATTCCCACCCCATCCCTTCCTGCATATAATTTAATTTCTTGCTATTCTTTAACCCTACATTAATTACTTTAAAATATTTAAAATTTTCATTTGCTCTGAAAATATTTAACTACCCCTGAGATGATAAAATGAAGTGAAATGAATTTACAATAGACTTTCCTATTAATATAATGGACTCAATATTTGAAGCAAAGGTGAAATTATAGGGTTTGAATGTTACTGGCATGATGAACATTATAAACAGAATAGGGCTACAACTGCCATCTAAGTTGGTTCAGAATATGCACCTGAATATTATTTTAACAAAATAAAACTAGGTAAGTGCTTCTCTGCTTCCCTTACTATCATTGGCATTGAGAACTGGGGTGCTGGGGGTGTGTTTCAATGTAAGTTTAGCAATTAACTAGACTGACTGAAGATATGCTTTGGAAATGAAAACAGTGACAAATTTTGCTTATAGAAGGAGATGGCAAAATAAGATTCACATTCAGGGAAATGTTGATTTCAAAATTTTCACTTCACTACTGCAATTTTTAATTAGGCCTCTGAATGTTTTAATAAGGAAAATATTAAAGTTAATTTTTAAAATCTGCCAAAAGTCTGAAAATATTCATATCTGTATTTCTTAATTCAGATATTTGAGTTGAAAACAAAAATAGTGAATGCTTTCCAAACATACTTCAGTTGCTTTAGATACTCAACTGCATGTGCAGTGCATACACTTGATATTTAAGTATTTTACTCGATAGTGTGTAATTATATCTGATTCAATAGTGTATAATTTTAAAGGGTATTTAGTTGGAAGAAAAGAAAGCTCACAACTCATTAAACCTTGTGAAACTTTTATTAAAATTAATTTATAGTCAAAAATTTATTATTGCATAAAAATATCATTTGCATGTTTATGATACCTGATTTGCTATTTTTGTATAATCCAGATATTTGCATATTAGCTAAATCCATTTAAATGTCTAGTGATGCTAGAAAACAAAATGCTACCCTCAAATGCTAACTTCAATATCTTGTTGATTGAATTATTTACTTACTGAGTGTCCATTTTTTTAAAAGCATAGTCTGTTTCCTTTTTCAGTATTAGCAACCACATGATCTCCTGACTGATCTGAGGACAGTCTACCATGAGCCTTTTTATACTGGACTTACTGCTTTTAAAACTCTTAGCAAGTGTGTTGCAAGCTAAACACTTGCTTCTGCTCTGTAAGTCTAAGAGAGAATTCTTTCAAATGTAAATTGTGCTCATATTGATTTTAAAATAATTACCTCTTTAATGCTTGGTATTTCACTTGCAAATAAACAGGTACATTGGTAAGAAACCATTGATAGGACACACCTGTTTTCTTATGCAATGTTAATATGTGAGCTATTTTCCTTAATATTCCCAATTTAAAGCCACTCTTAATTTAATTTGATTGGATAATTGGCTATTAAAAAAAAACACATAGTATTCGTAGCTGTTTTTGGAGACTATAAAAAGTCACTGTATAATTTAAAAAGTAAATTCCAGCTTTAAGTATAGAATTATACTTGGTGTGCTTTTTTTTTACATTTGTAAAAGTAAGTCTGAGTTTTATGGCAAATAAAATAATGCTTTTCTCTGGAAATCTTGAAATGATCAAGCTATGATTATAAAAAAGACTTATTTCATAATAAGAGACCCAATCATAGCTAGTTTGAAATTTAAGTAGGTTGTAGTATAGCATTATGACTTACATTTATTTAAAAAATAAATTTCTTAAGAGAGCAATAGGTCACAAGGATCTGAAGCCACTCTATTGTTGAAGTTAATTTCTTACATCAAATATACATTTTAAATAGAAATCAGCAGGAATACATAAATTTTGAAGATATTTATTATTTATGGTATCTAGTTGTTCATTAATAGCTAATAGTGATATTTATTTTTTCTTAAGATCATAGTTTTACTAAAAATTTATCTCAACTTAAATTTATCATTAATAAATTACAAATAAATAGAACTGATCACTGTTATCATCTCATTAAGCCTTTTGATTCCATTCAGATGTACTTAATAATATGTTCTATGGCATATTATTGCAGCATTCATATACAAATAACCCTTGTACTTCACTCTGTGTATGGTGACTTTCTGGTACTAAAACTACAACTTATACAGCATTAAGATGTATTAATGGGCAATGTAAGACATACAAATTTAACATAAATGGTGTGTATTGTTCAGTGGTGTCATGATTGTTAATAACTGGATGTGGCAAATAGAGGCTTTGATTTATAACAACTGCCAATTTTTGTGGTATGACTATGACCAATATTAAGCAACCAATTGAAGAGTCACACTAAATGCAAAGTTGGGAAGATAGGTGCGAAGTTGGCTCTCACAAGCCAGTAAGAGTTGTCTCTAGACTACTACTACTACTAATATATAACATGCTCAAGTGAAGGGAAAAGCATGAGCCATAAAAGTGAACAGCAGTTAGTTCAGAGGGAACATGTTTATACAGATGTGGGGTGTGTATCAGAAGAATATGGGGAAGATAATGGTAAGATTGTAGAACGTTGAAAGTAAAAGTAAAGACCAGAGTTTTTATTAAGACAATTAGAACCTTTGAAGTAATTCTAAACTTAAATACCAACTTATCCTTTAATTCATAAAAATAAATTTATTTAGAAACAATTAGCATAATTTTTAAGTTAATTGAATATTTAAATATCTAGGGAAAAGAGAAAATGCACTAAGGAAACTTTAGATATGTGACAGTCTTACATAGCTGAATTATCAAGATTACCTCATTAAACTAGAAAACTTAAACTCATGATGTGGAAAATATTTACCCATGAGCCTGCCAGTGTGGCTCAGTGGTTAAGCATTGACCTATGAACCTGGAGGTAACAGTTCAATTCCAGGTCAAAGCACATGCCCAAGGGCTAGATCCCAGTGTGGGGCATGTAGGAGGCAGCCAATCAATGCTTCTCTCTCATCATTGATGTTTCTCTCTCTTTCCCTCTCCCTTCTTCTCTAAAATCAATTAAAATATTAAGGACAAAAGAAAATATTTAATCATGAAATGAACCTCCTAGCTTATAATTTTTAATCACAAATTCTTAAAGGAGTAAAATTTTAAAACTCATTCAGTAACAATATTATGAGCATTGATTAATGTCCTCTGATAGTTCAGTAATAGGTCCAGAGCCTATGGTGGTAGGAGTAGCTTCACATGTGGATAATTAGAAACCTGACAGAACAGTCATTTAAATAAATAGGGGATTATTGTTGTCAAAAATCTTAAATTAGACCAGGAGGGACTGAGCAGGTACTGAAAAGTGATATCAAGGAACTTGGCACCTTCTATGGACATACTACTACACCATTCATTGACTAAGGCTTCCATCCTCATGAACTGCAAGATGGTGACTACAACTCCAGACATCATATCTGTGTCCTAGCCAGGAGGAAGGGAGAAAGGAAAATGGGTAAAAGACAAAAGATAGTACCTTTTAATTCAGAAAGGAAGTTCTTTCTCTAGCTTCATCTGATTGGCTAGAATTATTTTACTTGGCTATTCAAAGAGGCTGCTGATGTGATTGTCTTTTATCTGAATACTAGAGGCCTGGTGCACAAAAAGCCTGCACTTGGGGATCCCTCAGCCAGCCCTGTGCCCTCTGGGCAGGGAGCAGGCCTAAGCCATCAGTAGGACATCCTTAGTGCTGCTGTGGAGGTAGGGGAGACTTCAGCCATGGCTTGCCAGCTGTGAGCCCGGCTCAGGGCTTCTGATTGAGCAGTGTGCTCCCCTCCCCCCAACTTGGGAGTGCACTAACCAGGGGGCTGTTCCTGCATTGAGTGTCTGCCCCCTGGTGGTTAGTGGTTAGTGTTCATCACAGCAACTGGCCAGTCCTCCATTCAGTTGCATAGTAGCCTTTTATTATATAGGATATTGCCACCTCAGTTCTTTTGTAAGTAAGAAAGATGTTATTGGGTATAAATTGATTGAATCTGCACAGGCGTTATTAAATTGTAATGTTTGGCCACACATGAAATTCTCTCAAATTTCTTATTTCAAGTGTTCATTTATGAAATTTTCTTTGTCATCTGTTATTAGGGTATCTGTCACTAAGAAGCCTGACTACTTCTTTCCTATTTCTTATTTTAAAATATCATTTTCTTTAAAACAAGTTAATGAAGTTTATTTAAGAATAATGTATCCAAAATAAGTATAGATATTTTATATTTTAGAGATTTTTTGTACTGTCTTTCTTGTTCTGGTCTACATTCTTAAAGCATGAACTTACCAAATTAATTTTGAATCAGAATCATGAATTGTTATTTGAATATTATCTTAAGTGATGCTATCAAAATATACTTTTTCAAACCTAGAAAACTAACCCTGGTTTATTTTTTATGTGGAACAGTTCAGTACCTTCATGCTTTCCCTGAATCTTCTAAAACAATAAAAATGTTAGAGAGAAAAATTGTTTAATATGGTAGTTACCGTAATATTCATACAATATAAATGTATTATAGCACCTCATTGGGCAATTTTTTATAAAACATCAGATGATAAGCTGTTTTTAGAGTGAAAGAAGTTCTATGATCAAATAAGATCAGAGGAACTATGTCCTAGATATTGCAAATTCACTATAAAAATATTAAAGGCTCTGAAAAGTCTTACAATAAAGAAATCTGATTATGTTAGTTTAATGCAGCATTTTCCAAACATAGTATTTGGCCATGTATAATCTCAAGATTATCTCTTATTACATGTTCTCTATTAATAATCAATTTATTAATCTGCTGGATCAAAATATTCCTTTGATTTGTAAATTCACTTAACTTTTTTGTTTTCATCATATAAATTGTATGGTGATTAAATCACCTGAAAAAAACTGAGTTAGTGTCTATGCTCCTGATTCCTCATGGAATTATTTTGCTGATGTTCATGGAAATCAAATAATGAATGTGAAATTTTTAAATTTAATTATGGAGTTTAAGAAGTATTTACTTTAAAAATGCCTGATGCTATGGCAATTTATTATACTTAATTGTGAAGTTGTTTTGCTATTAAATTATCAGAAAGACATTCATTGAATATTTAAGGAAATTGATTAAAATTATAAAATAATTATGTAATTTTTTGGATAAAAGACAGATTAATATTAAAATTAGCAAATAAACTGTTTTTTATAGGAACTTATGATTTGAGAGGAATTTATGACTTAAATAAATTCTAGTTTATTAACACGTATCATGTGTGTTAATAGAGGGAGTATTTTGAAATATAATTGATTATTTTATGTATATGACAAGGATAATCAACACTATTGGTAGATGAATTTTGTAGATTTTTATTTAAGACATAATTTTGAAGCTACATTTTTTATGCAGTTGTAATCTTTTGTTAGAATCTTATTGTCTATCTTATGACCCACATTCTATAAACAGACCTGAAGGAGGTCACTGTACTTGAAATCTCATGTACGTATTAGACAGTATCATATGGTAATTATTACTATTCTAACTGTGTATGGAAAACAAGGATTGAAGGTGCAAGAGCCAGAAAATGAATAGTAAATTCAGTAATAGGTGAACCTCCAGAGTCTAACACTCAGCTATAATGGTATTAAAATGTCTTGTCTACGGAAAACCGACAATTTTTATCCTCATGTTTCTAGTTTGCTCATCTTATGTTGGTTGGACAGGTAGCAATTTTAAATGGCTCATCCTGAAATGAAAGCAATTATCAAAGGATTATATGGTCTATCCCACATGGCATTCACTCATTTTAATCTTTTGTGTGCAGCCTTCTAGCTCTTCATATACACTCTCATTTATAGTTAATGGAAAGTATTATAGCTTAGGCCTTAGCCTATTTCAAATAAAATATGCTGTTAGATAAAAGCTTCATAAATGGCAGCTGCTCTTTCTCAAATTTAGACTGACTGTTGTTTCTTTATTTTCTAGAATGAGTGTTGGTATGTCATTTGTTTGCTTTGCGATTATAAGACAGTAGGTACCCAAATTATTAAGCCTGTGGTCATAATTTATAACAAGATTGAGATTATATAAATACAGATAGAGTTCTAAATAATGACACTCATATTTTTTTTTTGTTCAGTGATCTTTGCATTGTGTGAAAATTATTCTCACTAGCTCTACAATCCTCGCTCTCTATCAATTATTAAAAAGTAATATCCATATAAATAAAAATTAGGAAAAATTTTATGTATTCTCCTTTATGATTCTTAATATATATTTATTTGAGATAACCTACCTGTGACTGTACTTAATCTACTTCAGAAATAAGATGGTAAAACTTTTATTGTACAAGTTTGATTAAATGAAAAAGCATTACATAGTAAATTATAGTTTTAAGAATGAACATTCTGGATACTGATGATGACTTTTTATTACAACATTAAGCAACTAGAGGCAATATATTCTTATTTCATAATCTAACCCAGATATGAAAATCCATTTAGAAATTTCATGATTAGTAAAAGGTACACAAAGAATTAGTTCAAAGATACAAATTTTTGAGAGAAGTTATACTTTTAATTTTTAACCTGGATATTTTAAAGGAATTTTGTGTGAAAGGATTTTCTATAAAGGTGTTTTTGTTTTTTTTATTTGGAATTTTATCATAAAGTTCTTGTGTGTGTGTGTATGTGCATGTGTGTGTGTTTTAAACCTTGGGGTAAAGACTATAAATACAGTGACTTTGGAGGATAAGTTCATGTACCCCCAATTTTTGAGTACTCATCTTTGTAGAACACTGACTAAGCAATGTGGAGAAATACAAACTTAACGTGTTCTCATCTATTGAAGGTTTTAAAATGTCATGTTGAGAAAAAGGACAAAAGTACACAGGAGAGTACCAGTCCATCCTGAGGCAGCACTCTAAAGGGAATGAAGGGTGAGGTGGATTCCAAAAGAACACAAAATCCTTAGACTCACAAAGTTAGGAAAGAAACGCTGGCATTTCATTGTTAAGCATTGCCCAGGGAAGATGCCATCCAATCAATATGTTTGTCTGTAATGTGTCTGCAATCCCATTTGTAGTTTTTGGCTCTATTAACTACATGTAACCTACCTGATTTATTGTCCTATTAAGTAGTGAACGTTAGTCCACACTAGAAAGTGGTACTACAGTAAAAACCACACTCCTTTTGATTATTACTTATTCTCATGTATTATTTGAAAATCCAACCATTTGTATAGTTATCAATTTATGAATAGACAAAGCATTATGAACAAAGCAATGAAATGATTAAACCTTTAAAAAGATTATGAACAGATTGCCAGAGATTAACTATGGGCACACAGTGCAATATACAAATCTTGTTACATAGAATTTTACTCCTGAAATTTATATGATCCTATTAACCAATGTCACCCCAATAAATTTAATAAGCAAATGAATAAATAAAAAGCAATGATATTGTTGCACACAATTCTGAAAATCATTCAAATATGATATTTTGAAGGCAGAAGTATAAACATATAAAAATATAAAATATTAGGGGATATGATTTGAGACATATTTTAAAAAGAAACTGGTGCATGTTTGTCTTTTTTCAGTACAAAATCAGAAGTTCTAGAAATACTTTAAATAGAACAAATTAGATTGAGGAATGATAGGAATTGTTTGTCATTTTAAAGCATTATGGCATTAATAAAAACTGAATTATATATTTAAAAATAATATTAATAAATATACCATATCATGAAAACTAACCTATAAAATTTTACATATGTGAATAATATACAAAATTTTAACATGTCTTCAATGGGACCCCTTGCTAAAAATGAAGAAATTGATATCTAAAGATATAGGCAATCTGACAAAGGTCATATATTAATCATAGTACTGGAGCCAGATTGTTAATAAGCACCATAGCTTTAAGGCAAAACTTAGCGTTAATAGACACATTAACATAACTCCACTTTTACCATTACAACTACAGCTCAAAGTTTAAAGTTTTCAACCTGTTGGACTTTAAAAAGTATTGTAGCCTACAATGTGTTTTCAGTATTCAAGATGAATCTATTTCCTGTTAATGTTTAATATTTTATATATTAGGCTATTATATTTTATCTTTTTTCCCCTAAAAGTTCTTAAGATGTTTTTAATCTTTTGACTATACAATCAATTTAGAGTTCTATGATGTAAACAATAGACAATATGCTAAATTTTACTTTGTCTCTTAGCATCTTATTTATTTATTTTTTCCATTTTATTGGATGTATTTGGGTGACACTGGTTAACAACATTATACAGGTTTCATAAGCACAATTCTACATTAAGATTTTTCTCCAGAAAGTTTATTCCTTGATGACATTTTTAGAACAAATAAGTATGAATTAAATAAAATATTTAAATGTTACTACTTACTTACAATCATATTTATGTGAAAATTTTAGGAACCCTAAGTCAATGTTAACAGATATCAGAGAAGCAATAATAAATAAATAAATAAATAAATAAATAAATAAATAACAAGTAATAGGATTTAGTAAAAATAATAAATAATTGTACAAAATAAGGTGTGATAATTTATTAAATTCACTATCATTCAATTAATAAATTTGCAGAATGTAATGTGTTTAATAAGTAGTGAGTATATTGATTTAAGTAAAAGTGTTCTTATGAAAAGACAGATTAAAAAAAGTAAAAGTAGAAACATACCATTCACAAAAAATAGCAGATTCAGACAATTGACGGTAAGATAAAACAATCTTAATAATATCATTATAAAAATTTTTGAAAAGCAAGAAGATTTTATGCAATTTCCTTAACTTAAACATGAGAAAATTGAGGAGCTGAGTGGTCAAAAGACTTATTGGAAGTCATATAGTCAAAGGCATGTCAGGACTAATATTGGCCTCTCAAATATAACATAGAATTTAAAGTACTCTCTTAAAAAAAAAAATTTTTTTAAAGAACATTTTGAAATATTAGTGTCAACCTAAAAGTAAAAGGCTAAAATGTGAGGCAACAGATTGTATCTAAAATCTAAAAAACAAACAAACAAACAAAAAAACAACAGCTATTCAGAAGCATTGATTTAGGAAGAAAGCAAAAGGAGTTAAGTCAAGGATGGAACTTTCATAGATACAAATAAACTAAGTTATTATTTAGCTCTATATGATAGTGCTGATTCTAAAGAATGCCTTTGTCCCACTGGTGTGTCACAATGGTTGAGCATCTGCCTATGAGCCAGGAGGTCAGGGTTGAATTCCTGTTCAGGGCACATGCCTGGCTTATGGGCTCCATCCCCAGTAGGGGGAATGCAGGAGGCAGCTGATGAATGACCCTCATCCTTCATGTTTCTATGTCTCTCTTCCTCTCCCTTCCTCTCTCTGAAGTCAATAAAAACATTATTTTTTTTTAATGTCTTTAACTTTCAGTCTGGTAGTCAGAATATCTCTTTGCAAACAGTTGTTTGGAAGATAATGTTGCTCTGTCCCAGTCCAATGGTATTTTGCCAAATTTAAACATTTCTAAGGTTTGACAAATAAGACATGCATAAAAAATACATATTTTTAAAAAGACAAGCAAAGCAGTTCCTCTGGAATGAGAGCTCCAAATCCATTCTGGAGGGGCTCTATGTATATTATTTTTTACATTAGTCAAACTAAATTCAAGGTGAAAAGAGCTTATTAAGTAGCTACAAAGTGTTACACAGAGCATAAAACATTATTCATGAGAAACTGATCAAATCATTGGCTGTCATCAATGTGGAAGGGATTCCATATGTTAATATTAGGTGAAGTTCTATGGAAATACTACAAATCATAACACAACTTTAAAAAAATATGGTGTTTGAGATAATGTCTGGGGAAGCCCTATGAAGAGGGGCAGGAAGTAATATTTAAGTGCTTTAAATACATACTAAGATGGTTTCAGAGTGAATGGAGAATTTCAGAATGCTGAGTGAGAAGATTTATTTTTTTAAATAAGATCATTAGGGTTTTAGGAAAAAAAATGCTGCTATAAGAACTTGGAACAGTCTATTTGTCTAGCAGAGCAGATAGTCAAGCTTGAGATGAAAAAATATTTGGAGGAATTAAAGAACTGATAGCTTAGAGAAATTAGCAGACACAGATGGCTTGTTGGCCTTCTTTCATGAACACATTTTCCACTTTCTTCGACTGGGATAAGTAAATCTATATAAATAGACCAGAATGCAGAAGAAAATGTATTTTTTGAAATGTTTAAAATACTTTTTCCTCAGAAAAAATAAATAACTAAATGTGTATGTATATAAGTGTGCATATATACACACAAATATATACATGCATATGCATTCTCATTGACCAGAAGTGAGAATAATTCCTAATTGCATAATAAAGATATTTCATTTATACAAATATAACATAAAGAATTATTGCCCCCAAAATCTGATAAAATTGGAAATGTTTAAAGTTTTGAGGACACAAACTAATTTAAATATTATAATGTTTAGGAATAGTACATTTTATTATAGGCAGTTACAAAAGGTAAGCATCAATCGGAATCACATAAATAGTTTATAAATAATAAGAAACAATTATTGAACATTATCAATTATCAATGGTATATTTCTCTACATTATGGAGCATAAGAAATATATGATTATAATTTAATGCAAAAATATGTTATATATGCTAAATAATTCAGTCATATTTTTGCACTCAAAACTATTATCTGCAAGTTCAAATATTATAAATAAGTTGTCATTTTATTTGGATTTTTTTTTACCACAAAAATCTATGAAACTTTCAAAAGTTATGTGATTATGAAATTTTCTTTGTTAAAATAGTACAGTTTAGAAAATGTTACATTTTCCCTTAAAGTTATTAATATTATTCTAGATTTCATATCCAATTTCATAGGTTAAAGTGATTGATAGATAATTCATATTTTTATTTAAAATTTAATTAATGGTTAGTCATCTGTTTTTATTGCCCACTACTACAATATATCTACTAATCTGCTTTTCTATTATAAAATTTCAGGTGTCTAAGTAAATCTATTTTTCTACATTTTATTTTAAACTGAATAAATATTAACTTTACAGTTTACTTTATTTTCAGTTTATTCATTAAATAGCTAAAATAAAATTCTAGACTCATGTATGTACTTTTAAAATTATAAAATGTCAATTGCAATATATATTAATATCAACATGCCATTTATAGAGCCACTAAGACTAAGTAAACAAAAAATATGATGATTTTGGTCACAATAAAAATTTTTGCAAGCTAAACTAGATTTTCTAGTTCTCTAAAATTCAATAGCAATTAATAAATGACAAATCTTCCTAAATAATACATACCCTGAAAGTGATAAAGTTTTCAAGTTTCTTGCCAAGGGAAAATTTATACAACTATTGATACTTAAAAAAATTTTTATTTTCAATATGCATTGAAAGAGATGAGCTTTGATTACATTTTGTCCTGCTTGTCCTTTTTAAGTAATTGCCCATTTAATATGCTGCAAAAAGACAGATAATCAGTTAGATAATGGGTATATTTTTGAAAGCGTAATGAAATCTTGGGTAGTTACCGATGTTTAAAGAGTGGGGCAGCCTCAGACAGAGACACTGAGGATGAGAGAGAAGACACCTGATGGTGACAGATGAGAATACTAATAATAATGGAAAACATCTCTCAGGAAGTATATCTTAATCTATTTGTTCAACAGTGTCTCTATTGATACATATATTGTGTGTATACACTGTTTTTAATTTAGAGTTTTTATGAATTTGTCCATATTTGATGGACAAAATAGTTGAATATAATAAAAACTGAAGGCAAGATGACAAATTAAGGTGTGGGTTTTTTGTTTTTACATTTTGCTTTAATATATAGCATATGTTTTTAAGTTGCAAAGGGTGATGATGAATAATGACTTCTGCTTCTCTGAAGAGTTCGTATACATAAAGTTTTGTCCCCTTGCTGCAATGCCTTATACATACTTCAGTGTATAGTTTAATGTAGTATAAAGTAGCGAAGCACCAGCTGTATCAAATGAAGGAAAGACATAAATATACATAACATTTTATTTAAAGTTTAAAGAAGTAGTAAAAAAGTATTTCTGTAAATGCAATAAAAGTTATCTGGTAGCTTTACTATATCTGCTGCTGATTTAATATGTTTTATATTAGAAGATATTGAATTAAAGATCCACCAAGACATCCTTTAAATTTAATCATTATTAGTAGTAATTAATTTGTTTATTTAACCATTTTAATGTTTAAATATCTTTTGGTAATTAAGTATTTTAACATTGACCATGCTCTATTTCCTCTTGAATTAAACCCAATAGAAGTCCTTATTCTTCAGAATCTGACATTAAAAACAGTTCAAATAATGGTCCCATCCACTCTTCTCACAAAGCATTCTTTGTTCCATATTCAGAAATCATGTCATTCAGGGAGTAACGAGAACTTGAGAGCATTTAATCCAGTGTCGTCATTTTGCAGAGAAAGAAAATGAGTTAAGTGACTTGTCTTATAATACAATTAGAGGGCAAATGAGTGAGAGAGAGAGAGAGAGAGAGAGAGAGAGAGAGAGAGAGAGAGAGAGAGAGAGAGAGAAACTCATAGGGCACCATAGACAAAACTACATCTGTTGTATAGACAACCATCAATTATATTTGTTGGGCATTAACCTAGGTGGCACAGATATCTTAAAGTGGTTATTTCAAAAAATACTGAGCAAATATAACAAAAAGTTAATCTTATGTTGGGTCATTAAAGAAAGATTAGGACTTTTAAAAAAAAGATTTATTTTTGAGCAGCAAAAAAATAGGCTCTCTAAACAGCTGATTCAGCTCCCGTAGTTAGCATTACTAAGTGTGGAAGGGATTCCTGTGCCAATCCTACAGCCCTGGATTTATGGGCACCTCTTTGAGTCCTGCTCCAGGATTCTGTTATCAACAATGATCACCAGTGGTGGGAAAGCTGTGCCTTAAAGGACTGAATAATGACTGGAGCTTCTCTCTGCACATTTAATAGCCATGCTTTCACTCACAGCCAAAGCCCTGTAACAGGGGTGGGTATGATTGTGCCTAGACTTCAGTTTCATGAAGAGATCTGTTGTTTCTTAGCATTTCTGAACTACCTCATCTAGAAGCAGGTTGTTTTTCTGTGCCATCCAAAGATATCTTGTGCTACTACTTTTTGTGCTATTTCTTCTAATGCTGGACATCCAGCAGCAGCCTGAGTGAGCATCCTGATATTCATTCATTTTTAAAGGAAGTTTAAATATTTCAGGTAGTATTATTTATTCATTTTCAAAGCAAGTTTCACCAATCACTCTGTTCAGGAAACGCAAGCTTACAATGAAAGTAACAGAAAGCTCATTTATTTCTTTACTTACTTATTTCTTTATTTTTATTTATACTCACTTTTATTGTGCACGGGCTTATAGCCATTCTGGCATTTTGCATTTTATTCAGAGAAAGAGCTAACTGAATGAATTTAGGAGCTACATGATTTTTAAATACATTTTATTACCTTTGTAGGTTTAAAGCAGTATTTTAAATATGAAAAAAAAAAATCCTGCTCAGGAAGTATGTCACTCAGAAAGGTAAATAGGATTAAGACTAGCACTGTTTGCCCAAAGTCGTTACTAGTTGTCAATATTACCACCTTGCATTTGCTCAATAACATGGATATTGAAGAAGCTATAAATCTCAGTAATTGTTTTGTGAACACTACATTTATATTACACTTAAGAATCTCTGTTGACTGAGAAGCACTGTTATGATAATTACCCACTAAACAGCAACCCTCTCTGTACTACTTCACCCAGTAATATCACACATTCTAAATAATTTAAAACAAAGTGCTAGTGGATTTCATTTTTCTGTATATATGGATTCCATAAAACAATAGTAATTATACTTCCTGTAGTGTCCTAATGCTATAGGAGATATAGAATTAAAATGATACTCTCTAGCTGAAACCAGTTTGGCTCAGCGGTAGAGCGTAGGTCTGAGGACTGAAAGGTCTCAGGTTCAATTCTGGTCAAGGGCATCTACATTGGTTGCGAGCACATCCATGGTAGGGCATGTGCAAGAGGCAGCTGGTCGATGTTTCTCTCTCATCGACGTTTCTAGCTCTCTATCCCTCTCCCTTCATCTCTGTAAGAAAAATCAATAAAATATATTTTTTAAAAATGATACTCTTTCTTCTTAAAGAATCTATTATCTCAATACACTCAACCTTGCTGATATAATGAATATAGACCATGGAGGAGAGGATAGACAAATTACTTCAAGAATTCTCATCTTGACCATTAAAACTGTCCAACTTATCTGCAAAATTCACCAAGTATAGACACAGGGTGGGTTTGGTGCGAGGAACATGAGCATTTTGCTTTGGCTTAGTTTGAGATATGGCTGTACATCCTGGTGGAAATCTCTTGAAGGTAGCTAGGAATACAGGATGGGACCACTGGTGAGACTCAAGGGAGAAGTGAAATTCAGATACATAGATGTTCAAGTTAGTCCAAAGTCAGCAAGGGTCTACACAAAAAAAGAAATAAAAGGGCATGGTCTAGTTTAACAGTGATATGTAATGACGACTGCAATGTGTGAGTTATTTTGATTTGGAGTGTAAAGTAATGTCCTTTCCATGTTGTTGCTTTTAAATTTTCAATTTTCATTCTTTTTATAAAAGTGGACATTTTTTTGACATTGTGATAACTAGATAATATATTGTAGTAAAGTTTATCTACTCATCAGATGGCACTTTGAGTATATGATGTAATTCATTAGCTTTGAGGTGCTTTTTAAAGAAGTAAAATTTTAATGTTTATAAATTTATTCTAGAATAAGAATATACATAAGGATAGTAGCCCCATGGAACAGGATAGGGATTATTACAGTACTGTCTTCTATTTAGTCATGGATAATTTGTAAATTATAATATGCAATCAGAAATTTAGAATTGTCTATATACTTAAGCTGCATTTACTTGAACTAAACATATTTATGTTTTATTGTGTTAATTTAAAAATCATCTTTTTCAATTATAAACTCACATATTTTCCAGTTTATGTATAATAATGTATTTCAAATGTTTTGTTACTTTCATTTCTTTCTTAAACATATTTTAACTTCATCACACTTCAAAATCTCACTGCATCATTTTGTCATTATGAAGCCTTTTTACATCTGAGCATAGCAAACATAATACAGCCTTAACTGATGTCCTGCTCATTAATGATTTGGAAGGTAACTGAAATTAACTATAGCTAGGAAAGTGTTTTTCTTCTAAACCAATTCTTAAACTAGTTTAGATGTGCTTAATTTAAAAAAAATTCCAGTTTGGGCTTGTGTGACATATTCTAATGCACACACAATTAGTTTGTAAGTAAAACAAATTTAATTTACTGAGTAGAAACTATTTAGGGAAATATGTTTGTTATTAATAACTATTGAGACAAGATGTATCCTAACAACTGCTATAGAATATCATCATTGTAATTTCTGAAAAATATTTGTTATATAAATTGAAGTTTCTTGGTGTGAACCCCTGTGCTTGGTGCAGGTGTTAGGAGAACCTAATGGCATGGTGTTTGATACAGGGCATTTCTCAGTCATGTGGCATTTTTTTTGTCACAGTTTTTTATGGACGCCTAAAATATTTTAAAGTTGCTTCTTGATATTTTCTTTGCTGAAACCAAAATTAATTAAAAATGAATGACTTTGAAAAATAACCAGTCAGCCCTTGGAGATTTCTTTTCCCTCTTCCAATATGTTGAGTTAAATTCCTTTAACTTGATTTATTCCATCTCAAAGATTTTGTGAGGTTTCACAAAAATTGCTGAGGCTTTTGCTTTTAGCATTTCTTCATGGATTCAAGAAGATAACTTTTCCTGACAGTGTAAGAGAAGCAATATTATATTCCAAGTGCAAAATGGTTAGAATTTAGGTGGCAATGTCAAAATATAGAGCAAAGATAATTTGTAAAAAAAAGAAAAAAAATTAGACTTCAGGTGAATTGGAATTTCCCTCAAGGATTTCATATCTATGCATACATTAAGCTTGGAATGGTGGTAATTTTAACACTTCATAATGCATTTTTAATAGAAATCATATGTCAATATTTTTGTTAATTGAAACAAAATCTTTGTTGAAATTTTGTGAATATTTTTTTGTATTCCAATGACATTCAGCCACTATAATCAAATCTTAATTTTTGAATGTTCTCAGTGTGCGATTTGACTCTATAAAATGCGGAGTAAAATGTGCCAAAAATTTATCAAAGAGTCTTTTGTATTCTAAGTGAAAGTCAACCAATTGCTAATTGACTAGATAGTAGGAACACTGGAAGTAATTTTCTTCTATCACAGAGAACTGAATTAGACCATAACATATCCCTTTTCTTTTCTCTGGGAGATGATAAAGTCTGAAGTGCTGATCTGGGTGGGCCACAGTAAGATAGCAGAAACTTGCTTGCATGAGAATATTGTACACCTGGCTCCAGCCTTTGGTACACTAGGGCAGAGGTCCCTGATCTATCTGAATCTTGTGTGTGTGTGCGTTTTTATAATAATGATAGTAATATTATTCTTGCCTTGGGTCAATTTTTTGGAGTTCAAAATGAGATAATATAACTGTACTTATGTTTTATAATTGGCAAGTATGACACAAACATAAGGTGAGATTATTATTGTTATTAATTATATGTCTCATTTTTAAGTTTATTATTTAAGCTTGCCTTAACTGGAATACCTCAACTGGTCTTTTTACACCTTGTTTTAAATTCTTCTTTTAGGGGAAGGCAGCCCTGCTTTTAAAAGGCTTCAGAAGTTTCCACTCATAGTTTTCATTAAGGCATTCCTGAATTAAACAGTAATTCTATTTCCTACAAATAGAGCTTGCTTGGAACTCTCATTCTGTCTGGGTCCAATTTCTGGAAATACTCTCTCATTTCTGATTATTTGCTTTCATGCTAGAGATAATTTTGGCATCCACTTCCATGCGCTGCTTTTCAAGTAAGTGCTAAACAGACTACTGGCTTCATGCT